>NW_027411755.1:79477297-79792512 GCF_047663935.1 Musca autumnalis
CATCACACTGCAAGGGCAGAAGACAGTGGACACACCGCCAGTACCACGCATCAATATCTCGAGCGCTAGCCGCCCGGGGAATACTGCTAAGAAGGATGTCACAATTGCAAGCAGCAACTCTGTACAACCAACCAGCTCGACCATACCTGCAGGAAACAACGCCGAAGGAACGGTAGCAGCAACATCATCTTCCACCGAGAAGAAGAAGAAGCCAAGACGTAAAGTAACGATTATCACTCAAGATGATCGAATGGATACAAGCCCAGCTAACGACGCAACCATTAAGGACGCTCCATCAAAGGCACCTGGCAGTACCGGTAAGTCGATACCTTCCATTTCGACCATTAATGCCAATGTAAAGAATTTGACAGCAGATATTAGAACGTTTCTGGGACATGATAGTTTTGAGATCTCGGTTGTCAATGATAAAAGGGCATATTTTCATTTCCATTCTCTAGAAGAGCAAGAAAGGATAAGAGCGCTTTTTGTAGAAAAGGGGGTAGAATTTTACACTTTTTGCCCAAAAGATCAATCCCCTCATTCTATCGTTATGTCGAGACTGACTTCCGCTTACGATAGGGATGACATTAAGGTGGCCCTGTCACAGTTAGATATAAACTTAGATGTTAAAAATGTAGCAAGACTAGGTCATGGAAAATGGCTCATCCACCTAGGAAAGGGTTCGGACATTAAGGGTCTTTTTAAAATCCGTCTATTCCTTAACTGCAAAATTAAATTACGAAAGGATAATAGGAAAGGACCGACGCAGTGTCACAATTGCCAACGATACTACCACGTATCAAACAATTGTAACTTGGCGTTCAGGTGTGTTAAGTGTGGTGAGTCCCATGGTCCTGGCAATTGCCATATCCCAAAAGGCACACATATACCCAAACTAATCCCTGTTGTTGATCTGAACACAGGAGAAACGGTTATTAATTCCAAAACGGGAAAACCGGTTATGAAACCAGAATTCACACTTAAATGTGTAAATTGTAATAAGACAGGACATTCTGCAAATTCACGTCAGTGCCCCATAAGAATAGCACTTATTGCTAAGTCAAAGGCCGCTAAAGATAAAACATCTAATGCGCCTAAGAGAAATAATTTCCCTATTAACAGTGGAAAAGTGAGACAGGGTATATCATATTCCAGCATCTGTCCAACACAAAATAATCAGGCAAATACAACTCCGAATGTGCCCATTAATACAGAGGCTACACCAGCAGGAGATGTTATGGACTCATTCGAAAAATTCAATGAGATATGTAAACAAAATTTCGGTAAAGATTTTTTTACCTGTTTACACGAAGTCCGGAGGTATTCAAAGGATATCAATAGCTTAGATAAGGATAACCAAGCCAAAGCCATGGTTGGTATCCTAGCTTCTCTCAGTTTCGATGATTAGACAGCTTAAGTGCATTTTTGCCAACATCAACTCCTTAGTGTCGAGGCGTAAGAAACACTTCTTACATTTGTTCCTAGAGGAACATCGGCCTGAGGTGTTGATGTTGGCGGAGCATAATTTGTCTACCCATCAAAACTTAGATATGGTAGGCTACAAATCCTTTTTACAGAGAAGAATGGATGGTCTGGGTCGCGGTACTGCCATCCTTGTTAAGGATGACATTAGATGCGAACTAGTTCAATTTGACTCTGGTATTATTGAGAGTATCTGTGTGAAATTATATAGGGTTGATGGATCTACACTCCATCTTGTTAGCATGTATTGCCGACCCCCTGATAATTTTGATACTACAGACCTCGAACCTCTCCGACTGCTGGCCAGAAATGGAGACGTATTAGTTGGTGCTGACCTTAACGCCAGGCACATAAGCTGGGGTAGTGATACCTCATGCACCAAAGGTCGAAAGGTTAATGACTTTATTCTTGGTTGCCCTGACCTAATAGTCATTCCAACCGATGGACCCACTAGGTTCAATAGGGACTCCCAGTCTTATATTGACATTTGTTTTGCCTCACCTGGCATAACAATTGAAGACAATGGAGGTCGAGGAATAAGCACCTTGGACTGCCTCTCGGACCATTTAGCTATTGAGATGAAAATCCTTGACATAGTACCTGAAAATCGAGAAAATAGAACTTTCTACGACTTCAGTAAGATTAATAAACGGAGACTTAACAGAATTCTGGCTGATGAATTACCATCATGTACGCTCCCTATAGACCGAAACGTCACTACGTCGGAAATAGATTTAGGAATTGATAAAATGGTAGACATTTTTCATAGGGCTATGGAGGAGTCAATCCCCAAAATAAGACCAGGTAGTAGAGGTCTAAGACCACTACCGCCTGAAATTCTTGATCTTATAAGAAATAAAAAGCGTTTAAGACGTACACTTCATCGCACAGCAAATCCAGGCAGATATGACACTCTAAGGGCTGAGATAAATAACTTAGACAAGATAATTCAGGGAGCCATTGCTCGGCATGAGTCCGAGCAATGGAAAAACTTCCTGAATAATATTGAAATGAATAGCCGGGTATATAGTAAGGTTAAAGCCGCAGCGGGAATAAAACGCAGCCCTATACCTGACTTAAGAGACGAAAATGGTACCCTTATAACCCTTGATAACGATAAGGCAGACACCATCGCGGACGCCATTCAGGGTAGGGAAATACCACCTTCATACCAAGACAATACTGTCAACAGTATTGAATTTGAGTATAATAACAGGTCCCCGCTGGTACAATTTTCTGCTAATTTTCCAGCGGATGGTACGCTATCGGGTTTTTCGCCACAACTCAGGCCTATATCCTATGAGGATATAGGCTCTGCAGTTAAAAAAAGGCCGAACCGTAAATCTAGCGGACCTGATGGTATCCCGGAGATTGTCTTAAGAGCCACTGACAGATCGACCTGGAAGATTATTGCGGTTATTTTTAACCATTGTTTCAATCTGGGGTATTTTCCAAATGCTTGGAAAATTGCCAATGCGGTACCTGTGTTGAAGCCCGGTAAGGATCCGACAAACAGGGACAGTTATAGGCCCATCAGCCTTCTATCTGCCTTCGGAAAGTTATTGGAATATTTCATCTTGAGAAATATTTCCAACTTTTTAGAGGATAGGGAACTGCTGTCTAATAGTCAATTCGGTTTTAGGAGAGGCCTTTCGACATCCCATGCACTCACTGTGCTTGGTGATCACGTGGGTAGGGCTCTTAATAACCGCCAGATTACAATAGGTGTTAGCCTGGACTTTTCCAAGGCTTTTGACAGCGTATGGCATAATGCCATAATTTACAAAATGACTCATATGAATTTTAGTCATAACATTTGCCGCCTAGTGACAGATTTTTTGAAATTTAGGAGATTTAAAGTTAAAATAGGGGACTCGTTTTCGACTGTCAGGAATATATTCACAGGTGTCCCACAGGGTTCCCTTTTAGGGCCTGTGTTATTTAATATCTTCCTAGCAGATATCCCCCAACCCTCAGAGGGTGACTTACTCCTTATTTATGCTGACGACATCTTTGTCGCAGCATCTGGAGCCCATGCTGTAAACACAAACACACGTTTGAATGAATACCTGGAGGTACTCTCCAGGTATTTTGATAAGTGGAAAATGTGCCTTAACATCGGCAAGTGTGAGGGTATTGTTTTCAAAGGGCTAAAAAAATACTTATACCCTAGTGCTAGGGGATTCGAGGCTACCCCCCGAATTGGGGGACAGTTAATTAGCATGTCCGACAGACTGAAATACTTGGGTGTAGTTTTTACATCTAACTTTCGGTTTGTCGGACATGTTGATTACATACTTGGTAAGGCCAAGAAACTTTTCTGGGCCTACCAAAGGATAATTTGCAGATCTGGCGGCTTAACCCTCCCGGTTAAGTTGTTGATCTATAAACAAATTATCAGACCGATTCTATCCTACGCATTCCCTGTATGGTACGGAATCTCCTCCAGCCAAATGGAGAGAATTCGTGTCTGGGAGAGGGGGATTTTGCGGTCGTGTTTAGAGTTAAGGCCGGTGCAAGGTGACGATGGGATATGGAGGTTGCCCCCCAATTCTAAGGTATACCGTGACACCCCCTTCGATAGGATTGATATATTTCTAATGAAGGGCGCTCTTGCCTTTATGGAAAAATCTTCATTTTGTGAAAATGCCCTGGTCATTGACAGCCTAAATGATAATTTCGATAACATAGACAGCCTCTTGGAGGCCAATTATCATCCTCCAAATAGTCTCGTCATGCTAAATAGAGAAGGTCTGATATTCCATGATGACCAATTATTGTTCTACCACCGTCGGTATAGAACCTTCGACCTGCATAATACCGTCTACCAAACTGCCCAGTAGCCGATGTAGCGTCCTTGTATATATGTATATACTAGTTTTAGTTTAGTTTTTTTAAGTAGAATATAAGCAAAATAAAAAAAAAAAATAAAAGAGTAAAGACTCCCTTTTTCTGGTTATTTTTCGGGAGAATAAGAAATCAAGTTTCTAGTTTAATGATCTATAAATAAATCTAAATTATTATAATTTAAGATTTAGTATTAGTGATAGGTTGCATACATGATGCAACTTATGTAAATATTACATGTACTATTAAGGTAAACTTAGATACATAATTTTATGCTAAGTAATTATAAGAACAATTGTTAGACTTAAGTCTTATTCCAAATGTCTAAGAATGAAACTTTGCCAATAACAATTTAATAGTACACATAAATTTGTGAGTGTATTTGTGTTACAGTGAAATATAAACATAAAAGTGAATAATCATGTCTGACGCCGCCGTTGTTGAAGCCACCGCCTCCCCAGTTGCCGCTGTTGAGAAAAAGGCACCAAAGAAGGCCGCAGCCAAAGCAAAGAAACCATCAGCTGCCCCTACTCATCCACCAACCCAACAAATGGTTGACGCCGCCATCAAAACATTGAAGGAACGTGGTGGTTCATCATTGCCTGCCATCAAGAAATATTTGGCCAGCACCTACAAGGTTGATGCCCAAAAATTGGCTCCTTTCATCAAGAAATATTTGAAGAGCGCTGTTGCCAGTGGAAAACTCATCCAAACTAAAGGTAAGGGTGCTTCTGGTTCATTCAAATTGTCCGCCTCGGCTTCCAAGGAACCCAAAGCAAAGACTGCTGAAAAGAAGAAGAAGGCACCAGCTGCTGAGAAGAAGAAGAAGGCTGCCCCTAAAAAGGCCGCCGGTGAAAAGAAAACCGCTGCCAAGAAGCCATCTGCCGCCAAAAAGACCGCTGAGAAGAAGAAGGCTGACAAAACAAAGGCTAAGGCCGCCAAGAAAACCGGTACAGTTAAGGCTAAACCAGCAAAAACCGCCGCTAAAGCATCTGCCACCAAACCAAAGGCACCCAAGGCAAAAACAGCAGCTGCTAAACCCAAAAAAGCCGCCGCACCAAAGAAGCCAGCTGCCAAGAAAGCCGCCGCCAAGAAGTAATTTTTCCCAGAAAGATTACTTGTTGACAACATTTTTCGATATTCGAAAGCATAATATCTAACAGCCCTTTTCAGGGCTACAAATTAAATTCAAAAAGAGAAAATCTTTACTTCAAACTATTTATTATTACTACTATTTATTGTTTTATTACCTAAATAAATAAGAAAAATACACACGTGTCTGATTTTAAAAAAATTTTACCCTCACTAATTACTTTTCCTATTAGGTAATTAACATTGAGCCTGTTTTATTATGGGCATTCCACAAAATAACACCACAAAGGGATTAAAATTTTAGTCTGGGTCATAAAATAAATGTGACTAATTTTTGTTTGTCTAATTATGGTCATTTTCATCTAATTTCATATTTTAGGAATTTTTCATTTAATCTTCAAAAATGATAATTTTTTCTCTTTGCAAAAATTGTTTGCTGGGTAAAAGGAGATTATTTTAATCAGGAATGTTTTTCTATTCTAATGAAGTTATGTTGCAACTCTATTTTATTTCTTTTTCTATTTTTTCCATTGAAAAATGTCCCGTTAATTTTTGCGCCACCACCAAAAAAATTTCCCCTTAAAAATGTTCGCGCTTCATATTTGACATTGGCGTAGTGAAGTATTACAGGCAAAATGCTTATACATACTTGTTGTTCGTTTATACATTTTCGATATGGTGGTGACTGCCGACGGTAATACTAAGTAACAACGCACAAGCACACACACACATACCCATACAGTGGATGGCGTGTTGTTGTACACACATAGAGTAGCCAAGCAAGCAAAAAAGCAATATGAACCACGGCAAAACAAGATTTGACGGCGTCATTTACTAAATACATGGGAAAATTATTATTTTTGCTAGAATATGAGGAATTTTAAAATTATTTTGGTAAGTTTCTTTATTAAATAATGGAAAATAAGTGTTTCGACAAAAATTTGATCTCTTTTAAAATGTTTTTTGTGGCCCTGAAAAGGGCCTTTTATGGTTGAATTTCGACGAAATATGAAAAAATCAAGGCATTTACTTGGAGCTGGTGTATTTAGTAACAGCCTTGGTACCTTCAGAGACAGCGTGCTTAGCCAATTCACCGGGCAACAATAGACGGACAGCGGTTTGGATTTCCCGACTGGTGATGGTAGAGCGCTTGTTGTAGTGGGCCAAACGAGAGGCTTCGGCGGCAATACGTTCGAAGATGTCATTCACGAAACTGTTCATGATGCTCATGGCCTTTGACGAAATACCAGTATCAGGATGGACTTGCTTCAACACTTTGTAAATGTAGATAGCGTAACTCTCCTTACGCTTGGTACGTCTCTTCGACTTATCGCCCTTGGTGATGTTCTTTTGGGCTTTGCCGGCCTTCTTTGCTGCTTTACCACTGGTTTTAGGAGGCATTTTTCACTTTTAGTTTTTTAATCACACAAACACTTTTAACACTGTTCACAAATGATGAACCTACGGCGTCAAACAAGAATATTTCAAGCATTAAATGCTCAAATGTTTCAGGTAGTCACAGTTGCTGTGTGGAATAGTGGCCAAACAACCCCATTTTTCGATGTGTGTGTATTAAATGAGCGAGAGAAAAGTATAAATAGTACGGGTATATTCGAGTAACGGCATCATTCTGTGTTTTTTCAGTGCTAAGTGAAGTGTTCAAAAAAATATTAAGTGAAAATGTCTGGTCGTGGTAAAGGTGGCAAAGTTAAGGGAAAGGCAAAGTCCCGTTCAAATCGTGCTGGTCTTCAATTCCCCGTCGGTCGTATTCATCGTTTGTTGCGCAAAGGCAACTATGCTGAACGTGTTGGTGCCGGTGCTCCAGTATATTTAGCCGCCGTCATGGAATATTTGGCTGCTGAAGTTTTGGAATTGGCTGGTAATGCTGCCCGTGACAACAAGAAGACTCGTATCATTCCCCGTCACTTGCAATTGGCCATCCGCAACGACGAAGAATTGAACAAATTGCTGTCCGGCGTCACAATTGCCCAAGGTGGTGTATTGCCAAACATCCAAGCTGTTCTCTTGCCCAAGAAGACCGAAAAGAAAGCCTAAATTATCTCGAAAGGTATTATGGAAAAAATACAGACCATCGTATAAGAAGAAGAAAAATCCATACAAAATTCAACCAATCCGTCCTTTTCAGGACGACAAAAAATATTTAAAAAGAGAAAAAATCTATTCAAACTATTAATTTTCATTATTTACATTTTATAGGGAAAGAATAAAAATGACCAAAAATTTAATATTTACATTTTATAGGGAAAAAAATAAAAATGCCCAAAAAATGATATTTTTCTTAATCGACGACAACCCTTGATTATTTTACAAATGACATTTTTTCTTTCATAATTCCTTAGAAAATATGTTCGTTTGTTGTAACTGTTTTTCATTTCTACCCCCCAACAGAATTGTGTTTGTTTTATGTCGCTTTAGTTTTCACAGGAATAGCGAGACAGATAGAGAGACAGAGAAAGAGAGAGAGAGCGAAAAAGAGATCATTCGTCTCATCGATGATGTTCGCGCCAATATTCGTTCATCGATGTTCCCGCCAATGTTCGTTCATCGTATGTTGACGATGTCTGTTATGAATGTGTGTGTGTGTGGTGTTGTGTGTTTGTTAGTTAGAATAACCAAATGCCTTTACTTACGATGATGATGGTTGTTGATGTTGTTGTAGTGGCTGTTAGAGTAAATTATATGGAAAAAGTGTTCTGCCGCCGCGAATTTTGAGGAGAAAAAAGTAACTGTATTTGGAAAGGAAAAAATGCAGAAATGTGTGATTTTGGTGATGTTGTCAAAGCATAAAGTTAGTAATAGAGTGATGACAACATGAAGTGCGCACGGAAAAAATTTTTTATTTTCAAAGGGAAAAAAGTAGAGTTGTGAAATAAATTGAGGATCATTGTTAGAAAATAACAAAAATACATAAAATAGAAGAAAATGATGTGATTTTTGTGGACATTTAAGAAAAAATAAATTATTTTTAGTGAAAGATAAGAAGAAGAAGAAGAAAATTTTCAATGATTTCAACATAAAGTAAAAGAATTGATGTGATTTTTGGGACGTTTGAGAAAAATAAAATATTTTTAGTGAAACATAGGAAGAAGAAGAAGAAATTTTTTAATAATTTCAACATAAAGTAAAAGAAATTTAGAAAATTATGTGATTTTTTTGGTCATTTAAGAAAATGTGATTTAGTGAAACAAGAAGAAGAAGAAAATTTTCAATAATTTCAACTAAAGTGAGAGAAATTTAGAAAATTATGTAATTTTTTGGTCATTTAAGAAAATTTGAGTTAGTGAAACGAGAAGAAGAAGAAGAAAATTCTCAATAATTTCAACATAAAGTGAGAGAAATTTAGAAAATTATGTGATTTTTTGGAGGATTATGGGATTTTTGAATAAATAAGTAAAAGATAAAATTTTTCTATGCGAGTTCATGAAATATAAGAAGAAGAAGAAGAATTTTTTCCTAATAATTTCAACATAAAGTGAGAGAAATTTAGAAAATTATGTGATTTTTTGGAGGATTAAGTAAAAGAAAATATTTTTATATGAAATCATGAAACATAAGAAGAAGAAGAAGTTTTTCATAAGCAATTTTTTGAAAAAAGAGATGCTATAAAATTTTTTTAAATATATTTTTGAGAAAAATCGCAGTAAATATTAACAAAATTCAAACTAATTTAAAGACAATTTTTTTAAAAAAAAAGGTAATTTTCTTTATACTTTTAAAAAATTTAATAACAATTTTTAATAATTTCATCACAAAATAACAAAAATTTTTACTTGAAGGAAAAAATAAGTACTTAACATCGCAGTCAAAGATATTGTTCGCTTGGCATAGCATTGATGTGCGTTAGTTATATGAACAAACACACGCACACACAGACCGACGCTAGCGTGCGTATACACACATCGTCGTATTATCAAGCAAGCAAGCAGCTACCCTAACAATGAGAGTTGCCGGTAGAACATGTATTAGTGGAAATAAAGGAACATTTTTGTGTATTACGAAAAAGGAATGATCAGAGTTGCCGACGGTAAAATATTTTTGAAGGCAAAAAAAGAAGAAGAAAAAATTGTAAGAAAAAAGGTAATGTTTGCCGACGGCAAACATTTTTGAAGGAAAAAATGGAAAATTATTTGATGATGGAAAAAAAATTTATGAAAATAAAATTAAATGAGCAGAGTTGCCGACGGCATTTATTTTTGAAGACAAAAGGGAATATTATTTGAAAAATTTTATGAAATGTGGAAAAAGAAAGAAAAAATAAAATGCACTGAAAAAAGATATAAGAAAGAAAATATTTTATGGTTAGTTTTATTTTTCATATATTAAGGTAAGTTTTATTTTTGATATATTTTATTAAATTTTTTTATGTTTTTGTAATTTTCAACAAGAAAATATCTCTTTTTAAATATTTTTTGTGGTCCTGAAAAGGACCGATTGTTTTGTTGTAAAAGAAAAATTCTCCAAATAGCGTCAAGAAAATATTTAACCGCCGAAACCGTACAAAGTACGACCTTGTCTCTTCAAAGCATAGACGACATCCATAGCAGTGACGGTTTTACGCTTAGCATGTTCGGTGTATGTAACGGCGTCACGAATAACGTTTTCCAAAAACACCTTCAGAACACCACGGGTTTCTTCGTAGATGAGGCCAGAGATACGTTTTACACCACCACGGCGAGCCAAACGTCTAATAGCTGGCTTGGTAATACCCTGGATATTATCACGTAACACTTTACGGTGACGTTTAGCGCCACCTTTTCCCAAGCCTTTGCCACCTTTACCACGACCAGTCATTTTTCACTTTTTTAAAAATCACTTAACACTTCACGAAAGCACAAGAACGAATGTTTTTTCGATTTCATTTCATTTATTTTCAAAATTTCATTTTACATTTTGAATTATAAGTCTATTAATTATATAGCTTACTTCTAACGTGTTTTAACACTTATCTAGAATTACATCTTTTAGAATATATTTTTGAATTTCGTGTAAGGCCAGCCCATTCTTTCTTTTATTTGTTTTATGATATAAAGTTATTAATTCAATTCTTGTGAAAATTTTATAAAAAACACAAGTTATACTTTTACTTAAAACTAATAAAACAATAAACTACAACTAACATAAACTACTAACTAAATTAATACAACAATATTTACAATATATACATTTTATATCACCACAGTCATTGGTCAGTTCTGTATACTAGATTTTCAAAATTGTATGTTTTGTATCTTCTATGATACAAAACTAATTTCCCTGTGGAGTCAAATATTTCTCCGTTATTGTTCAAATTCAAAAGACTCATAGCCGGCATAAATCCGTTTACATCTCTTATTCTATTCAATTCGTCATTAGGTATGATTAAGTTTTTAATTATGTCATTAGTATGGAAGTTAATTCTGTTAAGGCAACTGATGGCAGTTCTTACTGCAAAATTGTCGAATCTATCTATTTTACTTTCCTTGTAAATTTTTTTAATTGAGGGGCTTATATAGTGACCCTGTGATGTCATACGCTTACCAATCCCTAGGCAATGCGCCAGTATTTTCCTTTCAAATATCCTAATGCGCTCCATTTGGTGTGATGATATTTGAGACCAAACTGGAAACGCATAGCTCATTGTAGGTCTTATGATTTGTTTGTACAAAATCAACTTAACTTTTTTACCTAGTTTCCTTTTCTTACTAAGTACCCATTGGTATGAGTGATATGCAGCCCTGCCTTTTTTTATTAGGTGATCCACATGTCTAATAAAGCTCATATCCTCTTCAAATATTACCCCAAGGTATTTAAGTGTTGGCGTATTTCTAATTATGTCGCCGCAAATTGTGACATTTGGTATATATTTTTTGGCATTACCATATAAGTTTATACCCTTCCCTTTGAAAATGATTGTTTGGCATTTGTCTAAGTTTAACATCAAACGCCATCTGTTAAAATAACCTTTTAATATTGAAAGGTATTGGCATATTCTTTCATTGGCTATTCTAGCATTTACATGAGTGGAAGTGACGAGTATGTCGTCTGCGTATATTAGGAGCTGAATACCATCTGGAGGTTGTGGTATATCAGCCAAATATATATTATATAATACTGGCCCCAACACCGACCCTTGGGGAACACCAGCATTCACTTGTTTTGTGTCCGAGTTAGTTTCTTCAAATTCGACGTAAAATTGCCTATTTTGTAAATAATTATTGACCAATTTTGTTAAAAGGGGACTGAACCTATAATCATTTGCCATTTTTTTAATGATACCTTCCCTGGGTACCGTATCAAAAGCCTTTTGAAAAATGTTTTTTCGATGGCTGGCGGCTTCTATTTATACAAAAATTGGCCTGTTTGACTAACCAAGAGTCTTAATGGAATACACATGTATTTGTGTATGTGTTAGTACACATTTTGGGCGCGCACAGCTGTCTTTACTGGTTTACCCACCCCTAATCATAGCCGCCTCTTCGAAATTTTCTATAAATACCGCTATATGGATGGATGGCACAGTTATTACAGTGTTAACAGTGTTTGTGTGCATACCTAAGTGAAGTGAAAAAAATTAAAGTGAAAAATGGCTCGTACTAAGCAAACTGCCCGTAAATCAACTGGTGGAAAGGCTCCTCGTAAGCAATTGGCCACTAAAGCCGCTCGTAAGAGCGCACCAGCCACCGGCGGCGTCAAGAAGCCTCATCGTTTCCGTCCTGGTACTGTTGCCTTGCGTGAAATCCGTCGTTACCAGAAGAGTACTGAATTGTTGATCCGCAAATTGCCCTTCCAACGTTTGGTTCGTGAAATTGCTCAAGATTTCAAAACTGATTTGCGTTTCCAGAGCTCTGCTGTTATGGCCTTGCAAGAAGCCAGTGAAGCATACTTGGTCGGTCTTTTTGAAGATACTAACTTGTGCGCCATCCACGCTAAGCGTGTCACCATCATGCCTAAAGACATCCAATTGGCCAGACGTATCCGTGGAGAACGTGCTTAAATTCTTGACGTTTTAAAAACTATTTTTTTACAACAAAACAATCGGTCCTTTTCAGGACCACAAAATATTTATAAAAAAGAGATTATTTTTTCATCAAACTATTTATCATTTTTAACATTTTAAATAAATAAATATTTTTCTTTGTGTTTGTTTAATTTTTGAGGCTGATTTTAGGAATATTTGAAAATTTTCTTGTATGAGTCATATTTGACGGCGTCAGTAAAAATCTCCCATTAGAAGACACATTTTATTCTTCTTCTTGAAAAAAAAATATAATATTACAATTTTCCCTTTCAAAGACACATTTCTGCTTCTTAAAAAAGTATTGAAATTTGCTTCTATAGGTAATTTTTGACGGCGTCAGTAAAATTATTCATTTAAATATTTTGTTCTTCTTCTTGACACAAAAAACAAAAATTATGTTATAATTTTTCCCTAAAAAGACATTTTATTCTTCTTCTTGAACAAACTTATTGAAATTTCCTTCTATATGTAATTTTTGACGGCGTCAGTAAAATTTTCCCATTGAAATGCACATTTGTGTTCTTCTTCTTCTTCCTTTTCTATGTGTGTTTTTGATGGCGTCAGTAATATTTTCCTATTAAAGTATACATTTATTCTTCTTCTTTCTTTTCTGTTGGTCTTTTTGACGGCGTCAATATTAATTTCATCTTTAAAGGCAATGTTTTTTTCTTCTTCTTATTTTCTTCATAACAAATATTTGTTTTATTGAACTTCTTTTTGTGTGTATACTAATGTCCACGAGGCATATGTTCAATAAATTTGGCGCGAAATGTTCTCTGCAATAATGCTCTCACTATTTCTCATTCAAAATGGTTGAAAATTTTTGGCGGAAAATGCTCTCTGTTTTGTTTTATTTTTTCTTTTCAGATAATGATGAATGAAATATGCAATTTTTTTCTTTTCAGCTATATATATATTTTAATTTAGTAAAATTTTAGGATAATTTTGTAAAATTATAATTTTTTTGAAAATATTAATCAATAATTGTCTCACGTAGATATGACGAATATTTCTTGGCCATTTGAAAGGCGTAATACTACATTTTAGAAAAACATTTTCTTTTTAAAAAAAAATGTTTAAATCTTGTATTATTTTTACAGAATTGTCATAAAAAAGGGATTTATTTATTTTATTATATACATTTTTGCAAAAAATATCCAAATTATTAACGAAATCAGGAAAAATATACGTGTGAAAAACTTCAGTAATTCTATATGGTTTTTTCCTTGATATGTACTAGCAAAGGAAGAATTATTTTTGGAGAATATTTTTTGCAAAAAATGATGAAATGTTTACTAAATTTTAACGAAAATGTCCTCATATTTTATTAAAAATTAATTTTTGAGCGATTTTCATTTAATTTAGCAAAAATATTTCAATTTTCAAAAATATTACCTTTGACAGTGAATGTTTGTCCATAGGTGGTATACGGTAATGGGAAGATTTTTTTAACTTTTCCAAAGAAATAACTACTTTTTATGAATAATGTTATAATTTGGTGTAAATATACAGATTCTGAAATGTTTTTTAAGAAATTTTTATAAAACTTAATTAGATTTGAGCTTTTAAATTTCTTTGAAGAAAAACTTTTCTTCATTGAAAATATGCCAACAAGAGGATTTCTGCCGTCTTGGACCACATAAAGATTTTCAATTTTTTTCACAGTGAAAATGTAAAATATGTCAATATTTTAATTTTATCCCAAAGTAAACATATCAGGCTTTATTCTCAAATAGAATTTGGAAAATATTTTTTGAAAAAATTCATAATTTTTTCAAATTTAGTTACAAATTTGTGATTACATTTTTACAATCTGTGAAGTTAAACGCTTATAACTTTTAAACGGATAAAGGAAATTACACCAAATTTTCGTTAAAATATGGCCTGATATCTATACAAGAAATGTGTAAAATATCTTTTATAAAAATATTCAAACATTCTTCAGAAAAATTAAATTCCTACGAAAACTTTTGTAAAAAATTAAACACGCTTCCACACAATATTTCGAAAAATATAGCTATTGACTACTATGCACTTCTCATCTTTTCAATGTACCTACCATGTTAAAACTTTGCCAATAACAATTTAATAGTACACATAAATTTGTGAGTGTATTTGTGTTACAGTGAAATATAAACATAAAAGTGAATAATCATGTCTGACGCCGCCGTTGTTGAAGCCACCGCCTCCCCAGTTGCCGCTGTTGAGAAAAAGGCACCAAAGAAGGCCGCAGCCAAAGCAAAGAAACCATCAGCTGCCCCTACTCATCCACCAACCCAACAAATGGTTGACGCCGCCATCAAAACATTGAAGGAACGTGGTGGTTCATCATTGCCTGCCATCAAGAAATATTTGGCCAGCACCTACAAGGTTGATGCCCAAAAATTGGCTCCTTTCATCAAGAAATATTTGAAGAGCGCTGTTGCCAGTGGAAAACTCATCCAAACTAAAGGTAAGGGTGCTTCTGGTTCATTCAAATTGTCCGCCTCGGCTTCCAAGGAACCCAAAGCAAAGACTGCTGAAAAGAAGAAGAAGGCACCAGCTGCTGAGAAGAAGAAGAAGGCTGCCCCTAAAAAGGCCGCCGGTGAAAAGAAAACCGCTGCCAAGAAGCCATCTGCCGCCAAAAAGACCGCTGAGAAGAAGAAGGCTGACAAAACAAAGGCTAAGGCCGCCAAGAAAACCGGTACAGTTAAGGCTAAACCAGCAAAAACCGCCGCTAAAGCATCTGCCACCAAACCAAAGGCACCCAAGGCAAAAACAGCAGCTGCTAAACCCAAAAAAGCCGCCGCACCAAAGAAGCCAGCTGCCAAGAAAGCCGCCGCCAAGAAGTAATTTTTCCCAGAAAGATTACTTGTTGACAACATTTTTCGATATTCGAAAGCATAATATCTAACAGCCCTTTTCAGGGCTACAAATTAAATTCAAAAAGAGAAAATCTTTACTTCAAACTATTTATTATTACTACTATTTATTGTTTTATTACCTAAATAAATAAGAAAAATACACACGTGTCTGATTTTAAAAAAATTTTACCCTCACTAATTACTTTTCCTATTAGGTAATTAACATTGAGCCTGTTTTATTATGGGCATTCCACAAAATAACACCACAAAGGGATTAAAATTTTAGTCTGGGTCATAAAATAAATGTGACTAATTTTTGTTTGTCTAATTATGGTCATTTTCATCTAATTTCATATTTTAGGAATTTTTCATTTAATCTTCAAAAATGATAATTTTTTCTCTTTGCAAAAATTGTTTGCTGGGTAAAAGGAGATTATTTTAATCAGGAATGTTTTTCTATTCTAATGAAGTTATGTTGCAACTCTATTTTATTTCTTTTTCTATTTTTTCCATTGAAAAATGTCCCGTTAATTTTTGCGCCACCACCAAAAAAATTTCCCCTTAAAAATGTTCGCGCTTCATATTTGACATTGGCGTAGTGAAGTATTACAGGCAAAATGCTTATACATACTTGTTGTTCGTTTATACATTTTCGATATGGTGGTGACTGCCGACGGTAATACTAAGTAACAACGCACAAGCACACACACACATACCCATACAGTGGATGGCGTGTTGTTGTACACACATAGAGTAGCCAAGCAAGCAAAAAAGCAATATGAACCACGGCAAAACAAGATTTGACGGCGTCATTTACTAAATACATGGGAAAATTATTATTTTTGCTAGAATATGAGGAATTTTAAAATTATTTTGGTAAGTTTCTTTATTAAATAATGGAAAATAAGTGTTTCGACAAAAATTTGATCTCTTTTAAAATGTTTTTTGTGGCCCTGAAAAGGGCCTTTTATGGTTGAATTTCGACGAAATATGAAAAAATCAAGGCATTTACTTGGAGCTGGTGTATTTAGTAACAGCCTTGGTACCTTCAGAGACAGCGTGCTTAGCCAATTCACCGGGCAACAATAGACGGACAGCGGTTTGGATTTCCCGACTGGTGATGGTAGAGCGCTTGTTGTAGTGGGCCAAACGAGAGGCTTCGGCGGCAATACGTTCGAAGATGTCATTCACGAAACTGTTCATGATGCTCATGGCCTTTGACGAAATACCAGTATCAGGATGGACTTGCTTCAACACTTTGTAAATGTAGATAGCGTAACTCTCCTTACGCTTGGTACGTCTCTTCGACTTATCGCCCTTGGTGATGTTCTTTTGGGCTTTGCCGGCCTTCTTTGCTGCTTTACCACTGGTTTTAGGAGGCATTTTTCACTTTTAGTTTTTTAATCACACAAACACTTTTAACACTGTTCACAAATGATGAACCTACGGCGTCAAACAAGAATATTTCAAGCATTAAATGCTCAAATGTTTCAGGTAGTCACAGTTGCTGTGTGGAATAGTGGCCAAACAACCCCATTTTTCGATGTGTGTGTATTAAATGAGCGAGAGAAAAGTATAAATAGTACGGGTATATTCGAGTAACGGCATCATTCTGTGTTTTTTCAGTGCTAAGTGAAGTGTTCAAAAAAATATTAAGTGAAAATGTCTGGTCGTGGTAAAGGTGGCAAAGTTAAGGGAAAGGCAAAGTCCCGTTCAAATCGTGCTGGTCTTCAATTCCCCGTCGGTCGTATTCATCGTTTGTTGCGCAAAGGCAACTATGCTGAACGTGTTGGTGCCGGTGCTCCAGTATATTTAGCCGCCGTCATGGAATATTTGGCTGCTGAAGTTTTGGAATTGGCTGGTAATGCTGCCCGTGACAACAAGAAGACTCGTATCATTCCCCGTCACTTGCAATTGGCCATCCGCAACGACGAAGAATTGAACAAATTGCTGTCCGGCGTCACAATTGCCCAAGGTGGTGTATTGCCAAACATCCAAGCTGTTCTCTTGCCCAAGAAGACCGAAAAGAAAGCCTAAATTATCTCGAAAGGTATTATGGAAAAAATACAGACCATCGTATAAGAAGAAGAAAAATCCATACAAAATTCAACCAATCCGTCCTTTTCAGGACGACAAAAAATATTTAAAAAGAGAAAAAATCTATTCAAACTATTAATTTTCATTATTTACATTTTATAGGGAAAGAATAAAAATGACCAAAAATTTAATATTTACATTTTATAGGGAAAAAAATAAAAATGCCCAAAAAATGATATTTTTCTTAATCGACGACAACCCTTGATTATTTTACAAATGACATTTTTTCTTTCATAATTCCTTAGAAAATATGTTCGTTTGTTGTAACTGTTTTTCATTTCTACCCCCCAACAGAATTGTGTTTGTTTTATGTCGCTTTAGTTTTCACAGGAATAGCGAGACAGATAGAGAGACAGAGAAAGAGAGAGAGAGCGAAAAAGAGATCATTCGTCTCATCGATGATGTTCGCGCCAATATTCGTTCATCGATGTTCCCGCCAATGTTCGTTCATCGTATGTTGACGATGTCTGTTATGAATGTGTGTGTGTGTGGTGTTGTGTGTTTGTTAGTTAGAATAACCAAATGCCTTTACTTACGATGATGATGGTTGTTGATGTTGTTGTAGTGGCTGTTAGAGTAAATTATATGGAAAAAGTGTTCTGCCGCCGCGAATTTTGAGGAGAAAAAAGTAACTGTATTTGGAAAGGAAAAAATGCAGAAATGTGTGATTTTGGTGATGTTGTCAAAGCATAAAGTTAGTAATAGAGTGATGACAACATGAAGTGCGCACGGAAAAAATTTTTTATTTTCAAAGGGAAAAAAGTAGAGTTGTGAAATAAATTGAGGATCATTGTTAGAAAATAACAAAAATACATAAAATAGAAGAAAATGATGTGATTTTTGTGGACATTTAAGAAAAAATAAATTATTTTTAGTGAAAGATAAGAAGAAGAAGAAGAAAATTTTCAATGATTTCAACATAAAGTAAAAGAATTGATGTGATTTTTGGGACGTTTGAGAAAAATAAAATATTTTTAGTGAAACATAGGAAGAAGAAGAAGAAATTTTTTAATAATTTCAACATAAAGTAAAAGAAATTTAGAAAATTATGTGATTTTTTTGGTCATTTAAGAAAATGTGATTTAGTGAAACAAGAAGAAGAAGAAAATTTTCAATAATTTCAACTAAAGTGAGAGAAATTTAGAAAATTATGTAATTTTTTGGTCATTTAAGAAAATTTGAGTTAGTGAAACGAGAAGAAGAAGAAGAAAATTCTCAATAATTTCAACATAAAGTGAGAGAAATTTAGAAAATTATGTGATTTTTTGGAGGATTATGGGATTTTTGAATAAATAAGTAAAAGATAAAATTTTTCTATGCGAGTTCATGAAATATAAGAAGAAGAAGAAGAATTTTTTCCTAATAATTTCAACATAAAGTGAGAGAAATTTAGAAAATTATGTGATTTTTTGGAGGATTAAGTAAAAGAAAATATTTTTATATGAAATCATGAAACATAAGAAGAAGAAGAAGTTTTTCATAAGCAATTTTTTGAAAAAAGAGATGCTATAAAATTTTTTTAAATATATTTTTGAGAAAAATCGCAGTAAATATTAACAAAATTCAAACTAATTTAAAGACAATTTTTTTAAAAAAAAAGGTAATTTTCTTTATACTTTTAAAAAATTTAATAACAATTTTTAATAATTTCATCACAAAATAACAAAAATTTTTACTTGAAGGAAAAAATAAGTACTTAACATCGCAGTCAAAGATATTGTTCGCTTGGCATAGCATTGATGTGCGTTAGTTATATGAACAAACACACGCACACACAGACCGACGCTAGCGTGCGTATACACACATCGTCGTATTATCAAGCAAGCAAGCAGCTACCCTAACAATGAGAGTTGCCGGTAGAACATGTATTAGTGGAAATAAAGGAACATTTTTGTGTATTACGAAAAAGGAATGATCAGAGTTGCCGACGGTAAAATATTTTTGAAGGCAAAAAAAGAAGAAGAAAAAATTGTAAGAAAAAAGGTAATGTTTGCCGACGGCAAACATTTTTGAAGGAAAAAATGGAAAATTATTTGATGATGGAAAAAAAATTTATGAAAATAAAATTAAATGAGCAGAGTTGCCGACGGCATTTATTTTTGAAGACAAAAGGGAATATTATTTGAAAAATTTTATGAAATGTGGAAAAAGAAAGAAAAAATAAAATGCACTGAAAAAAGATATAAGAAAGAAAATATTTTATGGTTAGTTTTATTTTTCATATATTAAGGTAAGTTTTATTTTTGATATATTTTATTAAATTTTTTTATGTTTTTGTAATTTTCAACAAGAAAATATCTCTTTTTAAATATTTTTTGTGGTCCTGAAAAGGACCGATTGTTTTGTTGTAAAAGAAAAATTCTCCAAATAGCGTCAAGAAAATATTTAACCGCCGAAACCGTACAAAGTACGACCTTGTCTCTTCAAAGCATAGACGACATCCATAGCAGTGACGGTTTTACGCTTAGCATGTTCGGTGTATGTAACGGCGTCACGAATAACGTTTTCCAAAAACACCTTCAGAACACCACGGGTTTCTTCGTAGATGAGGCCAGAGATACGTTTTACACCACCACGGCGAGCCAAACGTCTAATAGCTGGCTTGGTAATACCCTGGATATTATCACGTAACACTTTACGGTGACGTTTAGCGCCACCTTTTCCCAAGCCTTTGCCACCTTTACCACGACCAGTCATTTTTCACTTTTTTAAAAATCACTTAACACTTCACGAAAGCACAAGAACGAATGTTTTTTCGATGGCTGGCGGCTTCTATTTATACAAAAATTGGCCTGTTTGACTAACCAAGAGTCTTAATGGAATACACATGTATTTGTGTATGTGTTAGTACACATTTTGGGCGCGCACAGCTGTCTTTACTGGTTTACCCACCCCTAATCATAGCCGCCTCTTCGAAATTTTCTATAAATACCGCTATATGGATGGATGGCACAGTTATTACAGTGTTAACAGTGTTTGTGTGCATACCTAAGTGAAGTGAAAAAAATTAAAGTGAAAAATGGCTCGTACTAAGCAAACTGCCCGTAAATCAACTGGTGGAAAGGCTCCTCGTAAGCAATTGGCCACTAAAGCCGCTCGTAAGAGCGCACCAGCCACCGGCGGCGTCAAGAAGCCTCATCGTTTCCGTCCTGGTACTGTTGCCTTGCGTGAAATCCGTCGTTACCAGAAGAGTACTGAATTGTTGATCCGCAAATTGCCCTTCCAACGTTTGGTTCGTGAAATTGCTCAAGATTTCAAAACTGATTTGCGTTTCCAGAGCTCTGCTGTTATGGCCTTGCAAGAAGCCAGTGAAGCATACTTGGTCGGTCTTTTTGAAGATACTAACTTGTGCGCCATCCACGCTAAGCGTGTCACCATCATGCCTAAAGACATCCAATTGGCCAGACGTATCCGTGGAGAACGTGCTTAAATTCTTGACGTTTTAAAAACTATTTTTTTACAACAAAACAATCGGTCCTTTTCAGGACCACAAAATATTTATAAAAAAGAGATTATTTTTTCATCAAACTATTTATCATTTTTAACATTTTAAATAAATAAATATTTTTCTTTGTGTTTGTTTAATTTTTGAGGCTGATTTTAGGAATATTTGAAAATTTTCTTGTATGAGTCATATTTGACGGCGTCAGTAAAAATCTCCCATTAGAAGACACATTTTATTCTTCTTCTTGAAAAAAAAATATAATATTACAATTTTCCCTTTCAAAGACACATTTCTGCTTCTTAAAAAAGTATTGAAATTTGCTTCTATAGGTAATTTTTGACGGCGTCAGTAAAATTATTCATTTAAATATTTTGTTCTTCTTCTTGACACAAAAAACAAAAATTATGTTATAATTTTTCCCTAAAAAGACATTTTATTCTTCTTCTTGAACAAACTTATTGAAATTTCCTTCTATATGTAATTTTTGACGGCGTCAGTAAAATTTTCCCATTGAAATGCACATTTGTGTTCTTCTTCTTCTTCCTTTTCTATGTGTGTTTTTGATGGCGTCAGTAATATTTTCCTATTAAAGTATACATTTATTCTTCTTCTTTCTTTTCTGTTGGTCTTTTTGACGGCGTCAATATTAATTTCATCTTTAAAGGCAATGTTTTTTTCTTCTTCTTATTTTCTTCATAACAAATATTTGTTTTATTGAACTTCTTTTTGTGTGTATACTAATGTCCACGAGGCATATGTTCAATAAATTTGGCGCGAAATGTTCTCTGCAATAATGCTCTCACTATTTCTCATTCAAAATGGTTGAAAATTTTTGGCGGAAAATGCTCTCTGTTTTGTTTTATTTTTTCTTTTCAGATAATGATGAATGAAATATGCAATTTTTTTCTTTTCAGCTATATATATATTTTAATTTAGTAAAATTTTAGGATAATTTTGTAAAATTATAATTTTTTTGAAAATATTAATCAATAATTGTCTCACGTAGATATGACGAATATTTCTTGGCCATTTGAAAGGCGTAATACTACATTTTAGAAAAACATTTTCTTTTTAAAAAAAAATGTTTAAATCTTGTATTATTTTTACAGAATTGTCATAAAAAAGGGATTTATTTATTTTATTATATACATTTTTGCAAAAAATATCCAAATTATTAACGAAATCAGGAAAAATATACGTGTGAAAAACTTCAGTAATTCTATATGGTTTTTTCCTTGATATGTACTAGCAAAGGAAGAATTATTTTTGGAGAATATTTTTTGCAAAAAATGATGAAATGTTTACTAAATTTTAACGAAAATGTCCTCATATTTTATTAAAAATTAATTTTTGAGCGATTTTCATTTAATTTAGCAAAAATATTTCAATTTTCAAAAATATTACCTTTGACAGTGAATGTTTGTCCATAGGTGGTATACGGTAATGGGAAGATTTTTTTAACTTTTCCAAAGAAATAACTACTTTTTATGAATAATGTTATAATTTGGTGTAAATATACAGATTCTGAAATGTTTTTTAAGAAATTTTTATAAAACTTAATTAGATTTGAGCTTTTAAATTTCTTTGAAGAAAAACTTTTCTTCATTGAAAATATGCCAACAAGAGGATTTCTGCCGTCTTGGACCACATAAAGATTTTCAATTTTTTTCACAGTGAAAATGTAAAATATGTCAATATTTTAATTTTATCCCAAAGTAAACATATCAGGCTTTATTCTCAAATAGAATTTGGAAAATATTTTTTGAAAAAATTCATAATTTTTTCAAATTTAGTTACAAATTTGTGATTACATTTTTACAATCTGTGAAGTTAAACGCTTATAACTTTTAAACGGATAAAGGAAATTACACCAAATTTTCGTTAAAATATGGCCTGATATCTATACAAGAAATGTGTAAAATATCTTTTATAAAAATATTCAAACATTCTTCAGAAAAATTAAATTCCTACGAAAACTTTTGTAAAAAATTAAACACGCTTCCACACAATATTTCGAAAAATATAGCTATTGACTACTATGCACTTCTCATCTTTTCAATGTACCTACCATGTTAAAACTTTGCCAATAACGAACAAGAACGAACGAACAATTTAATAGTACACATAAATTTGTGAGTGTATTTGTGTTACAGTGAAATATAAACATAAAAGTGAAAACAGTGAATAGTGCCAAAAATTCTGTAGAAGACACAATAGATGTCTTCACACGAGACAGGATTTTGGTTTCAACACCTCTGACGAACGTGTTTATTCCCAACGGCGTCATGCAGTCAGCAGACCTGCCAGCCGCCTGCACACCCCATCCAGCGGGAAGACAACCAACGCAACACAGCGAAAGTGTGAATATGAATGGAAGCCTTGATAACGCCGGCGGCAATTTCACCGCCGATGGGTTTACCGAAGTTGTTCCTAAATATAAACGAGGAAAGAAGAGGCGCGGCAGTACTGGAGGTGATACAACAGATGGATCTCTTCAATCAGTTATTGCCAAGCTTGAAAGTGAAATAGAGAGTCTAAAGAAAGATAAACAAGCCGTGTCGGATAGGCTGGATGAAATATCAACTCAACTGCGAGCCGCCCATGGTCGGGAGTTGAGCTACAAGCGCATAATAGAGCGCTATGAGAAGAAGAAGACTGGTGTCATTTCTGTCACTCCACCAGTTGCGGCTGTCGAAGAGCCAACCAGGCAGAACCTGGAAACACCACCTGTGCCTCGAATCAACGTGCGAAGTGCCAAACCTTCGCCAGATTTGCAGACAACAACTAAACGTGAGAAGAAAGATGCAGCTACATCTCCGAAAGATGCAACTACATCACCGAAAGATGCAACTACATCGCCGAAAGATGCAACTACGTCACCAAAAGATGCAGCTACATCACCGAACCCGGTTGGGAACCCCAACGCCAATGAAGATAGTGTGGATTCTGTGGCTATAAAGTCAGCCAAAAAGAAGCCAAAAAGGAAAGTCCGTATCACAGTCGTCAACGAACCAGTGAATACAGCCGAGCAGATGGATACCACTGAAGGTGCATCACCAACTGTTAAGGGCGCCTCGTCCAAAAACATCGGTAAGTCAGTTCCTGTCATTACTACTTACAATACGAATGTTAAACAAATGGTAGAGCTAATTAAAAAGGAACTAGGTCATGAAGATTTTGAGCTCCATATCGTGAATAGAAAGAGTACTTCGTACCAAATGTCATCACTAGAAGAACGGGACAAAATTAGAAATGCTTTGATTAGGGAGGGCATTCAGCACTATACCTATACTCCAAAAAACGAGACTCCTATATCTGTAGTCATCGAGAAGTTAGCAGGGGACTTTGATAGGGAAGATGTAAAGGAGGAACTGAAGAGGAAAGTAGAAAACTTAGATGTTAAACAGGTTTTCAGGCTAAGCTATGATAAGTGGCTTGTTCACATTGGTAGAGGATCTAACATTGAGGGTCTCTATAAGCTTAAAAAACTTCTACACTCAAATAGAATAAAAGTAAGGAAGGACATGAAGAAAGGCCTTACCCAGTGCCATAATTGCCAGCGGTACGGACATACGTCATCTAATTGTGGGTTACCGTTTAGATGTGTAAAATGTGCTGGTTCTCACGGACCACGTAATTGCCACATACCTTTGGGAAATCACAAACCTAAACTGGTAGAGGTAGAGAATCCTACTACTGGGGAAAAGAATATGGTGCCAGAATTCACTCTCAGGTGTGTTAATTGTGACAAAGATGGTCATTCGGCTAATGCCAAACAATGTCCTATACGGCAAAATCTTCAGGCAAAAATGAATGCTGCTTTAGCTGCGAAATCTTCGCCGAAAGCACAAAGAAAATTTGCTAGAAATAGTGGGGTAGTTAAACCTGGGATCTCGTATTCCTCTGCAGCGAATAGGAAAGGTTCCAATAATGGCATAGCGTCTCCTAATACTAGTGAAGCGCCCCTTAGAAACAGTGTTGTTCCTACGAGAGACAACAGTATGAATGAAGCCTTAAGATCTTTTGAGATATTCGATGAAATCTGTAAAGAGCATTTTAGCAATGACTTCTTTACATGCTTTTCTAAGGTCCGTAGCCTCTCTAGGGACATTACGAAGATGGACAAGATGACCCAAAAGAAAGCCATGTTTGGGATTTTAACATCACTCTCATCTAATGATTAGACAAATTAAATGCATTTTCGCCAACATCAACTCCTTGGTGTCGATGTACAAGAGACACTGTCTACGAGTGTTTCTTGACGAACATCGGCCTGAGGTGATGATGTTGGCGGAGCATAGATTGTCTGATCACCACAATTTAGTGATGGACGGTTATGTAAGTTTTGTTCAAAAAAGGAGGGGTAGTCCAGGGGGGGGAACTGCTATCCTTGTGAGGGACAGTATAAAATGTGAACAGGTCTCGGTGGAATCAGGATCCATAGAGGGTACCTGTGCTAAAATATACAGAAACGATGGTTCGGTAGTATACTTAGCTTCTTTGTATTCAAGACCACAAGATAACTTAGATGCAGCAGACTTAGAGTTTTTACGGACTCTGGCCTCTAATGGAGAACTTGTAGTTGGAGCTGACCTAAATGCTAGGCATATCAACTGGGGAGGTAACAATACATGTTCTAAGGGCAGGATATTGCATGACTTTTTAGTAACATGCCCTGACCTGGCTATTATTCCAACCGATGGGCCTACTAGGATCCATAGAGATACCCACTCTTTTATAGATCTCTGTATGGTTTCCATTGGTATAACAATATGTGATGATGGTGGTAGAGGCATTCGTACTCTAGACTGTAGCTCCGATCACCGAGCAATAGAGATGCTAGTAAGTGGGATTACTCCCGAACGTAGGGACCGGCATACTATTTTTGATTTCAAAAATCTAAACAAGCGTAGGTTAAATAGAATACTTTCTGAAGATCTTCCTTCCTGTCAGCTCCCCATAGACAGAGTTGTTAGTGCCAATGAAATTGACCAATGTATCGAATCTATTTCGAATACATTTCAAAGAGCAATGAATGACTCTATCCCAAAAGTCATACCTGGACCTAGAGGTCCCCGAAAACTTCCCCAGCATATTTTAGACATGATCCGGGAGAAAAAACGCTTACGTAGAGTTCTATACCGTACTGATAATCCAGGTCGATATGGGATACTAAGGGCTGAAATTAAAAATTTGGACACAATTATACAAGGTGCCATTGCACAACATGATGGTACTCAATGGACCTCATTTTTAAATAGCATTACAATGAATGATAGGGTGTATAGTAGAGTTAAGGCAGCAGCTGGTATAAAGCGTAAGGAAATCCCTGACCTTATCGATGACAGTAGTGCTCCCATAGTCCTTGACATCTGCAAAGCAAACAAAATTGCTGACAACATTCAGGAATCGGGCACTTATCACGATATCTCTGACGACAACATCCATAATGACATCTCAGTCTTTAATAATAGATCGCCACTTGTGCAATTTTCAGCAGAATTTACTGCTGATGGTGGCACTAGTAATAACCCTAGGCTATGGCGGCAGCATAGTTTCATATCCCCGTCAGATATAGGCTCAGCGCTTAAATATAGACCGAAGAAAAAGTCCTGTGGTAATGACGGAATCCCGGACATTGTTTTAAAAGTTACAGATATTGCCACATGGCAAAACATATGTATCTTATTTAACCACTGCATTAATTTGGGATACTTCCCGACTGCATGGAAGACGGCTATAACGGTCCCTGTCCTAAAGCCTGGAAAAGATCCCTCGATGGCTGACAGCTACAGACCAATAAGTCTGTTGTCGTCTTTAGGGAAGTTATTTGAATACTTCTTACTGAGAAGTATAAATAATACTATAGAAGATGGGGAACTACTCTCTGACAGCCAATTTGGCTTCAGAAGAGGTCTCTCCACTTCTCACGCGCTCACAGTCTTAGGGGGATATGTGAGCAAAAACCTTAATAATAGGCAGATTACTTTAGCTGTCAGTTTGGACTTTTCAAAAGCCTTTGACAGTGTTTGGCATGATGGTGTCATCTATAAAATGAGTAGATTAGGATTTCATTATAACACCTGTCGTCTAGTAGCCGATTTCCTGAAGGATAGGAAATTTAAAGTACGGGTAAAGGAGGCATTCTCCACGATTCGAGAGGTTTTTGCGGGAGTCCCACAAGGTTCTCTCCTTGGACCAGTATTATTCAATATATTTTTGTGTGATATTCCTCATCCCCCGACGGGGGACCTGCTTCTCATATATGCTGATGACATTCTTGTTGCAGCAGCAGGAGCACATGCGGAAAACACAAATAGGAGAATAAATGAATACCTAGATCGTCTCTCCACATTTTTCAACGAATGGAAATTACGACTGAATGTCAGCAAATGTGAGGGAATTATGTTTAAAGGGCTTAAAAAGCATATCTATCCTAGTGCCAGGAGATATGAGGCAAGGCTAGCAATTGCAGGGCAGCCTATACAAGTCGCTGAACAGATTAAATACCTAGGGGTTGTCTTCCACTCGAAATTCCAGTTCATAAGACACGTAGATTATATCCTATCAAAGGCAAAGAAAATGTTTTGGTCATACCAACGTCTAATAAGATCGTCGGGCGGCCTTAGTCAGGAAGTTAAGTTGCTAATATATAAACAAATTATTAGACCTATAATTGCGTATGCATTTCCGGTATGGTATGGCATTTCCTCTCACCAAATGGAGAGAATCCGACAGTGGGAAAGAAAGATTCTTAGGTCATGCCTTGGCATCAGGCCTCAATTAGGCGAGGATGGAATTTGGAGACTGCCTCCCAATTCCGAGGTATATGTTAGCACCCCCTTTGATAGGATAGATGTATTTTTGGTTAGAAATGCATTAAACTTTCTAGAAAAGGCGTCCCAACTGAGCAACAGTCTTGTTACTGATTGTCTCAACCAGACTACAACTATTGAACAACTTATCGATTCCAACTACCAGGCACCTAGTAGCCTGATTACATTAGATAGAGAAGGCCTACTTTATCTGGATGGGAATTTGCAATTCTACCACCGCAGATATGGAACTTTCGACATCTTCAATACCGTTTACCAGATCGCCCAATAAAGGACGAGGCGCCCTTACATATTGTATATATTTAGTTTTATTTTAGTTTGTAAGTTAGTCTATAAGTAAACATATAAAAAGAATAAGAACTCCTTTTTTAAATGATTCATTTTTTTGGAGAAATTTTGAGCTAATTTTTGTAACTTAATGTTAATCACATAGTGTTAAGAATATGTTGTATACTTGATGCAACTTATGTACGTATTATCCACATAAACTTTGAAAAATAGAAATATGCTAAGTAATTTTAAGAACTAATGTTAGACGTAAGTCATCTACCCATTGTTTAAGTATTTTGAATCAATAAATCTGAAATCTGAAATCTGACTTTGCCAATAACAATTTAATAGTACACATAAATTTGTGAGTGTATTTGTGTTACAGTGAAATATAAACATAAAAGTGAATAATCATGTCTGACGCCGCCGTTGTTGAAGCCACCGCCTCCCCAGTTGCCGCTGTTGAGAAAAAGGCACCAAAGAAGGCCGCAGCCAAAGCAAAGAAACCATCAGCTGCCCCTACTCATCCACCAACCCAACAAATGGTTGACGCCGCCATCAAAACATTGAAGGAACGTGGTGGTTCATCATTGCCTGCCATCAAGAAATATTTGGCCAGCACCTACAAGGTTGATGCCCAAAAATTGGCTCCTTTCATCAAGAAATATTTGAAGAGCGCTGTTGCCAGTGGAAAACTCATCCAAACTAAAGGTAAGGGTGCTTCTGGTTCATTCAAATTGTCCGCCTCGGCTTCCAAGGAACCCAAAGCAAAGACTGCTGAAAAGAAGAAGAAGGCACCAGCTGCTGAGAAGAAGAAGAAGGCTGCCCCTAAAAAGGCCGCCGGTGAAAAGAAAACCGCTGCCAAGAAGCCATCTGCCGCCAAAAAGACCGCTGAGAAGAAGAAGGCTGACAAAACAAAGGCTAAGGCCGCCAAGAAAACCGGTACAGTTAAGGCTAAACCAGCAAAAACCGCCGCTAAAGCATCTGCCACCAAACCAAAGGCACCCAAGGCAAAAACAGCAGCTGCTAAACCCAAAAAAGCCGCCGCACCAAAGAAGCCAGCTGCCAAGAAAGCCGCCGCCAAGAAGTAATTTTTCCCAGAAAGATTACTTGTTGACAACATTTTTCGATATTCGAAAGCATAATATCTAACAGCCCTTTTCAGGGCTACAAATTAAATTCAAAAAGAGAAAATCTTTACTTCAAACTATTTATTATTACTACTATTTATTGTTTTATTACCTAAATAAATAAGAAAAATACACACGTGTCTGATTTTAAAAAAATTTTACCCTCACTAATTACTTTTCCTATTAGGTAATTAACATTGAGCCTGTTTTATTATGGGCATTCCACAAAATAACACCACAAAGGGATTAAAATTTTAGTCTGGGTCATAAAATAAATGTGACTAATTTTTGTTTGTCTAATTATGGTCATTTTCATCTAATTTCATATTTTAGGAATTTTTCATTTAATCTTCAAAAATGATAATTTTTTCTCTTTGCAAAAATTGTTTGCTGGGTAAAAGGAGATTATTTTAATCAGGAATGTTTTTCTATTCTAATGAAGTTATGTTGCAACTCTATTTTATTTCTTTTTCTATTTTTTCCATTGAAAAATGTCCCGTTAATTTTTGCGCCACCACCAAAAAAATTTCCCCTTAAAAATGTTCGCGCTTCATATTTGACATTGGCGTAGTGAAGTATTACAGGCAAAATGCTTATACATACTTGTTGTTCGTTTATACATTTTCGATATGGTGGTGACTGCCGACGGTAATACTAAGTAACAACGCACAAGCACACACACACATACCCATACAGTGGATGGCGTGTTGTTGTACACACATAGAGTAGCCAAGCAAGCAAAAAAGCAATATGAACCACGGCAAAACAAGATTTGACGGCGTCATTTACTAAATACATGGGAAAATTATTATTTTTGCTAGAATATGAGGAATTTTAAAATTATTTTGGTAAGTTTCTTTATTAAATAATGGAAAATAAGTGTTTCGACAAAAATTTGATCTCTTTTAAAATGTTTTTTGTGGCCCTGAAAAGGGCCTTTTATGGTTGAATTTCGACGAAATATGAAAAAATCAAGGCATTTACTTGGAGCTGGTGTATTTAGTAACAGCCTTGGTACCTTCAGAGACAGCGTGCTTAGCCAATTCACCGGGCAACAATAGACGGACAGCGGTTTGGATTTCCCGACTGGTGATGGTAGAGCGCTTGTTGTAGTGGGCCAAACGAGAGGCTTCGGCGGCAATACGTTCGAAGATGTCATTCACGAAACTGTTCATGATGCTCATGGCCTTTGACGAAATACCAGTATCAGGATGGACTTGCTTCAACACTTTGTAAATGTAGATAGCGTAACTCTCCTTACGCTTGGTACGTCTCTTCGACTTATCGCCCTTGGTGATGTTCTTTTGGGCTTTGCCGGCCTTCTTTGCTGCTTTACCACTGGTTTTAGGAGGCATTTTTCACTTTTAGTTTTTTAATCACACAAACACTTTTAACACTGTTCACAAATGATGAACCTACGGCGTCAAACAAGAATATTTCAAGCATTAAATGCTCAAATGTTTCAGGTAGTCACAGTTGCTGTGTGGAATAGTGGCCAAACAACCCCATTTTTCGATGTGTGTGTATTAAATGAGCGAGAGAAAAGTATAAATAGTACGGGTATATTCGAGTAACGGCATCATTCTGTGTTTTTTCAGTGCTAAGTGAAGTGTTCAAAAAAATATTAAGTGAAAATGTCTGGTCGTGGTAAAGGTGGCAAAGTTAAGGGAAAGGCAAAGTCCCGTTCAAATCGTGCTGGTCTTCAATTCCCCGTCGGTCGTATTCATCGTTTGTTGCGCAAAGGCAACTATGCTGAACGTGTTGGTGCCGGTGCTCCAGTATATTTAGCCGCCGTCATGGAATATTTGGCTGCTGAAGTTTTGGAATTGGCTGGTAATGCTGCCCGTGACAACAAGAAGACTCGTATCATTCCCCGTCACTTGCAATTGGCCATCCGCAACGACGAAGAATTGAACAAATTGCTGTCCGGCGTCACAATTGCCCAAGGTGGTGTATTGCCAAACATCCAAGCTGTTCTCTTGCCCAAGAAGACCGAAAAGAAAGCCTAAATTATCTCGAAAGGTATTATGGAAAAAATACAGACCATCGTATAAGAAGAAGAAAAATCCATACAAAATTCAACCAATCCGTCCTTTTCAGGACGACAAAAAATATTTAAAAAGAGAAAAAATCTATTCAAACTATTAATTTTCATTATTTACATTTTATAGGGAAAGAATAAAAATGACCAAAAATTTAATATTTACATTTTATAGGGAAAAAAATAAAAATGCCCAAAAAATGATATTTTTCTTAATCGACGACAACCCTTGATTATTTTACAAATGACATTTTTTCTTTCATAATTCCTTAGAAAATATGTTCGTTTGTTGTAACTGTTTTTCATTTCTACCCCCCAACAGAATTGTGTTTGTTTTATGTCGCTTTAGTTTTCACAGGAATAGCGAGACAGATAGAGAGACAGAGAAAGAGAGAGAGAGCGAAAAAGAGATCATTCGTCTCATCGATGATGTTCGCGCCAATATTCGTTCATCGATGTTCCCGCCAATGTTCGTTCATCGTATGTTGACGATGTCTGTTATGAATGTGTGTGTGTGTGGTGTTGTGTGTTTGTTAGTTAGAATAACCAAATGCCTTTACTTACGATGATGATGGTTGTTGATGTTGTTGTAGTGGCTGTTAGAGTAAATTATATGGAAAAAGTGTTCTGCCGCCGCGAATTTTGAGGAGAAAAAAGTAACTGTATTTGGAAAGGAAAAAATGCAGAAATGTGTGATTTTGGTGATGTTGTCAAAGCATAAAGTTAGTAATAGAGTGATGACAACATGAAGTGCGCACGGAAAAAATTTTTTATTTTCAAAGGGAAAAAAGTAGAGTTGTGAAATAAATTGAGGATCATTGTTAGAAAATAACAAAAATACATAAAATAGAAGAAAATGATGTGATTTTTGTGGACATTTAAGAAAAAATAAATTATTTTTAGTGAAAGATAAGAAGAAGAAGAAGAAAATTTTCAATGATTTCAACATAAAGTAAAAGAATTGATGTGATTTTTGGGACGTTTGAGAAAAATAAAATATTTTTAGTGAAACATAGGAAGAAGAAGAAGAAATTTTTTAATAATTTCAACATAAAGTAAAAGAAATTTAGAAAATTATGTGATTTTTTTGGTCATTTAAGAAAATGTGATTTAGTGAAACAAGAAGAAGAAGAAAATTTTCAATAATTTCAACTAAAGTGAGAGAAATTTAGAAAATTATGTAATTTTTTGGTCATTTAAGAAAATTTGAGTTAGTGAAACGAGAAGAAGAAGAAGAAAATTCTCAATAATTTCAACATAAAGTGAGAGAAATTTAGAAAATTATGTGATTTTTTGGAGGATTATGGGATTTTTGAATAAATAAGTAAAAGATAAAATTTTTCTATGCGAGTTCATGAAATATAAGAAGAAGAAGAAGAATTTTTTCCTAATAATTTCAACATAAAGTGAGAGAAATTTAGAAAATTATGTGATTTTTTGGAGGATTAAGTAAAAGAAAATATTTTTATATGAAATCATGAAACATAAGAAGAAGAAGAAGTTTTTCATAAGCAATTTTTTGAAAAAAGAGATGCTATAAAATTTTTTTAAATATATTTTTGAGAAAAATCGCAGTAAATATTAACAAAATTCAAACTAATTTAAAGACAATTTTTTTAAAAAAAAAGGTAATTTTCTTTATACTTTTAAAAAATTTAATAACAATTTTTAATAATTTCATCACAAAATAACAAAAATTTTTACTTGAAGGAAAAAATAAGTACTTAACATCGCAGTCAAAGATATTGTTCGCTTGGCATAGCATTGATGTGCGTTAGTTATATGAACAAACACACGCACACACAGACCGACGCTAGCGTGCGTATACACACATCGTCGTATTATCAAGCAAGCAAGCAGCTACCCTAACAATGAGAGTTGCCGGTAGAACATGTATTAGTGGAAATAAAGGAACATTTTTGTGTATTACGAAAAAGGAATGATCAGAGTTGCCGACGGTAAAATATTTTTGAAGGCAAAAAAAGAAGAAGAAAAAATTGTAAGAAAAAAGGTAATGTTTGCCGACGGCAAACATTTTTGAAGGAAAAAATGGAAAATTATTTGATGATGGAAAAAAAATTTATGAAAATAAAATTAAATGAGCAGAGTTGCCGACGGCATTTATTTTTGAAGACAAAAGGGAATATTATTTGAAAAATTTTATGAAATGTGGAAAAAGAAAGAAAAAATAAAATGCACTGAAAAAAGATATAAGAAAGAAAATATTTTATGGTTAGTTTTATTTTTCATATATTAAGGTAAGTTTTTTTTTATTTTTGATATATTTTATTAAATTTTTTTATGTTTTTGTAATTTTCAACAAGAAAATATCTCTTTTTAAATATTTTTTGTGGTCCTGAAAAGGACCGATTGTTTTGTTGTAAAAGAAAAATTCTCCAAATAGCGTCAAGAAAATATTTAACCGCCGAAACCGTACAAAGTACGACCTTGTCTCTTCAAAGCATAGACGACATCCATAGCAGTGACGGTTTTACGCTTAGCATGTTCGGTGTATGTAACGGCGTCACGAATAACGTTTTCCAAAAACACCTTCAGAACACCACGGGTTTCTTCGTAGATGAGGCCAGAGATACGTTTTACACCACCACGGCGAGCCAAACGTCTAATAGCTGGCTTGGTAATACCCTGGATATTATCACGTAACACTTTACGGTGACGTTTAGCGCCACCTTTTCCCAAGCCTTTGCCACCTTTACCACGACCAGTCATTTTTCACTTTTTTAAAAATCACTTAACACTTCACGAAAGCACAAGAACGAATGTTTTTTCGATGGCTGGCGGCTTCTATTTATACAAAAATTGGCCTGTTTGACTAACCAAGAGTCTTAATGGAATACACATGTATTTGTGTATGTGTTAGTACACATTTTGGGCGCGCACAGCTGTCTTTACTGGTTTACCCACCCCTAATCATAGCCGCCTCTTCGAAATTTTCTATAAATACCGCTATATGGATGGATGGCACAGTAAAAAAAAAAAAAAAAAAAAAAAAAAAAAAAAAAAAAAAAAAAAAAAAAAAAAAAAAAAAAAAAAAAAAAAAAAAAAAAAAAAAAAAAATACATTCTGCCTTGTGATGTGAAAGTGATAACATCTAGTGAAGTGATATAGACAATAGAAGAAGCTAGTGTTCTAAAAAAAAAAAGTGATAATGCCAGGTCACAGCCATAAGGCTGTTGGCAAACTGTCGAAAGAAGACTTCATTAAAAAATCTAAAAACGATGATGCTACAAGCAGTAATAAGAAAAGAAAAAAAGAAACTGAATTAAGTGAATTAAGTGATGTTGAGATCAGAATTCAAAAATTAGAATTCGAACGCAAATATCATAATGCTAAAAATGAAACAATTGAACTAAGAAAAACAATTGAAAAGCTAGAAAAAATGGTAGAAGATCTAGCAAGTAAAGTGTCAGCAGGTAATGTAAGTGTTGACTTACATTTACCAAAAGAGTGGGTCCAAAATAATGACCAAATTATCAATAACAATAATAAAGCTAATGAGGTAGCCGAAGACCTCATTATGGCGAACAATAGTGAAGAAGAAGAAGACATAACCGCAATGCCGGCGGTGGGTAATACTGCAGAAGGAATCCAGTCGAAGAAAGTGCATATCATCAACAACGATGCTGAAAAAGGAGACAATAATAAACCAAAAAATCTTAAAGGTAAGGTCAGCCCACCTATAATAAAAGTATACAATCAAAATACAAAGCATTTTATACAAAAAATGAGAGAAATATTAATGCATAATCATTTTAAAATCAAAAATAAAAATAAAAATCTTATACATCTAAAGTTAGCTACTACAGATGATTATATTAAAGCAAGAAAATATCTTGAAGAACAAAAAACTTCTTTTTATACTTACACTCCTAAAGAGCAAAAACCAAATACTTTGTTAATAAAGGGTCTTTCTCGCACTTTTGATGAAAGTGATGTTAATAAATTAATAGAGGATAGCAATTTTAAATCTCAAAAACCGAAAGTAATTAAATTACAGGGCGATAGATGGCTTATTCAGCTAACTGATGAGTCAGATGTAAAAGCCATTTCCAAATTAAAACTTCTTATTAATAATGAAGTTACAATAGGGAAATATAAACCACAAGGGGTTGTTCAATGTAGAAATTGCCAAAGATTTGGACATATTTCCACAAATTGCCGTCTTGAATATAGATGTGTAAAATGTGGTGGATCTCATGGTCCAAAAAAATGCCTTATTCCTTCTAAGGAAGCTAATACAAAAGAATATATATCAACTGACCCAAATACGGGTAAAATAATAAAAACAATTGGATTACCAGTTAAGTGCATTAATTGTAATATTCAAGGACATGTCGCAAGCGACAAAAATTGCCCAAAAAGATTACAACTTTTGGAACAAATTTCTGAAAGGAAGGCCAAAACAGGCCAAATAAAAGACTTTAATTATTTAAAAAGAGTAGATGGTACTACATTTTCTAATATCACAAAGGGAAATCCTACAAATATTAATGTGGGAAATAATAATATAAATAAGGGATCTAATCCCCAAATAAGAGACACTTTCAGTATGTTTGATAACGACTGTATAAGACTTCTTGGAAAGGACTTTGCAACTTGTATGCAAAGAGTAGGCGACTTTGCAGAAGATTATAAAAAAATAAATAATGATAAAGAAAAAACCGAAGCTTTATTCGGACTAATGATAAGCCTCAGACTGGATAAATAATATTAATATATTAATATTAATGATTTTGTTATGTATTTATTTTTAGTATTTAGCTTGTAAGGGGCTTAGCCCAGTAGTTTTAAGTATCATCAAAAACATAAAAGTGACTCGTTTTTATTCCTTTTTTTCGAGAAAATAAAAAAATAAAAGACTTTTTAATATGCATTCTAAATGGTGGCTGACCTTATAAAAAAAAAACCAAAAGTAGAAATTCTTAGATAAACAAATTATAATTTGTGTTAAGATAGATAGATTTAAGCAAAAGAAATATGTATAACATAACTTTGTAAACTAATTGAATATGGAAATAAAACTGAAACTGAAACTGAAACTGGATGGCACAGTTATTACAGTGTTAACAGTGTTTGTGTGCATACCTAAGTGAAGTGAAAAAAATTAAAGTGAAAAATGGCTCGTACTAAGCAAACTGCCCGTAAATCAACTGGTGGAAAGGCTCCTCGTAAGCAATTGGCCACTAAAGCCGCTCGTAAGAGCGCACCAGCCACCGGCGGCGTCAAGAAGCCTCATCGTTTCCGTCCTGGTACTGTTGCCTTGCGTGAAATCCGTCGTTACCAGAAGAGTACTGAATTGTTGATCCGCAAATTGCCCTTCCAACGTTTGGTTCGTGAAATTGCTCAAGATTTCAAAACTGATTTGCGTTTCCAGAGCTCTGCTGTTATGGCCTTGCAAGAAGCCAGTGAAGCATACTTGGTCGGTCTTTTTGAAGATACTAACTTGTGCGCCATCCACGCTAAGCGTGTCACCATCATGCCTAAAGACATCCAATTGGCCAGACGTATCCGTGGAGAACGTGCTTAAATTCTTGACGTTTTAAAAACTATTTTTTTACAACAAAACAATCGGTCCTTTTCAGGACCACAAAATATTTATAAAAAAGAGATTATTTTTTCATCAAACTATTTATCATTTTTAACATTTTAAATAAATAAATATTTTTCTTTGTGTTTGTTTAATTTTTGAGGCTGATTTTAGGAATATTTGAAAATTTTCTTGTATGAGTCATATTTGACGGCGTCAGTAAAAATCTCCCATTAGAAGACACATTTTATTCTTCTTCTTGAAAAAAAAATATAATATTACAATTTTCCCTTTCAAAGACACATTTCTGCTTCTTAAAAAAGTATTGAAATTTGCTTCTATAGGTAATTTTTGACGGCGTCAGTAAAATTATTCATTTAAATATTTTGTTCTTCTTCTTGACACAAAAAACAAAAATTATGTTATAATTTTTCCCTAAAAAGACATTTTATTCTTCTTCTTGAACAAACTTATTGAAATTTCCTTCTATATGTAATTTTTGACGGCGTCAGTAAAATTTTCCCATTGAAATGCACATTTGTGTTCTTCTTCTTCTTCCTTTTCTATGTGTGTTTTTGATGGCGTCAGTAATATTTTCCTATTAAAGTATACATTTATTCTTCTTCTTTCTTTTCTGTTGGTCTTTTTGACGGCGTCAATATTAATTTCATCTTTAAAGGCAATGTTTTTTTCTTCTTCTTATTTTCTTCATAACAAATATTTGTTTTATTGAACTTCTTTTTGTGTGTATACTAATGTCCACGAGGCATATGTTCAATAAATTTGGCGCGAAATGTTCTCTGCAATAATGCTCTCACTATTTCTCATTCAAAATGGTTGAAAATTTTTGGCGGAAAATGCTCTCTGTTTTGTTTTATTTTTTCTTTTCAGATAATGATGAATGAAATATGCAATTTTTTTCTTTTCAGCTATATATATATTTTAATTTAGTAAAATTTTAGGATAATTTTGTAAAATTATAATTTTTTTGAAAATATTAATCAATAATTGTCTCACGTAGATATGACGAATATTTCTTGGCCATTTGAAAGGCGTAATACTACATTTTAGAAAAACATTTTCTTTTTAAAAAAAAATGTTTAAATCTTGTATTATTTTTACAGAATTGTCATAAAAAAGGGATTTATTTATTTTATTATATACATTTTTGCAAAAAATATCCAAATTATTAACGAAATCAGGAAAAATATACGTGTGAAAAACTTCAGTAATTCTATATGGTTTTTTCCTTGATATGTACTAGCAAAGGAAGAATTATTTTTGGAGAATATTTTTTGCAAAAAATGATGAAATGTTTACTAAATTTTAACGAAAATGTCCTCATATTTTATTAAAAATTAATTTTTGAGCGATTTTCATTTAATTTAGCAAAAATATTTCAATTTTCAAAAATATTACCTTTGACAGTGAATGTTTGTCCATAGGTGGTATACGGTAATGGGAAGATTTTTTTAACTTTTCCAAAGAAATAACTACTTTTTATGAATAATGTTATAATTTGGTGTAAATATACAGATTCTGAAATGTTTTTTAAGAAATTTTTATAAAACTTAATTAGATTTGAGCTTTTAAATTTCTTTGAAGAAAAACTTTTCTTCATTGAAAATATGCCAACAAGAGGATTTCTGCCGTCTTGGACCACATAAAGATTTTCAATTTTTTTCACAGTGAAAATGTAAAATATGTCAATATTTTAATTTTATCCCAAAGTAAACATATCAGGCTTTATTCTCAAATAGAATTTGGAAAATATTTTTTGAAAAAATTCATAATTTTTTCAAATTTAGTTACAAATTTGTGATTACATTTTTACAATCTGTGAAGTTAAACGCTTATAACTTTTAAACGGATAAAGGAAATTACACCAAATTTTCGTTAAAATATGGCCTGATATCTATACAAGAAATGTGTAAAATATCTTTTATAAAAATATTCAAACATTCTTCAGAAAAATTAAATTCCTACGAAAACTTTTGTAAAAAATTAAACACGCTTCCACACAATATTTCGAAAAATATAGCTATTGACTACTATGCACTTCTCATCTTTTCAATGTACCTACCATGTTAAAACTTTGCCAATAACAATTTAATAGTACACATAAATTTGTGAGTGTATTTGTGTTACAGTGAAATATAAACATAAAAGTGAATAATCATGTCTGACGCCGCCGTTGTTGAAGCCACCGCCTCCCCAGTTGCCGCTGTTGAGAAAAAGGCACCAAAGAAGGCCGCAGCCAAAGCAAAGAAACCATCAGCTGCCCCTACTCATCCACCAACCCAACAAATGGTTGACGCCGCCATCAAAACATTGAAGGAACGTGGTGGTTCATCATTGCCTGCCATCAAGAAATATTTGGCCAGCACCTACAAGGTTGATGCCCAAAAATTGGCTCCTTTCATCAAGAAATATTTGAAGAGCGCTGTTGCCAGTGGAAAACTCATCCAAACTAAAGGTAAGGGTGCTTCTGGTTCATTCAAATTGTCCGCCTCGGCTTCCAAGGAACCCAAAGCAAAGACTGCTGAAAAGAAGAAGAAGGCACCAGCTGCTGAGAAGAAGAAGAAGGCTGCCCCTAAAAAGGCCGCCGGTGAAAAGAAAACCGCTGCCAAGAAGCCATCTGCCGCCAAAAAGACCGCTGAGAAGAAGAAGGCTGACAAAACAAAGGCTAAGGCCGCCAAGAAAACCGGTACAGTTAAGGCTAAACCAGCAAAAACCGCCGCTAAAGCATCTGCCACCAAACCAAAGGCACCCAAGGCAAAAACAGCAGCTGCTAAACCCAAAAAAGCCGCCGCACCAAAGAAGCCAGCTGCCAAGAAAGCCGCCGCCAAGAAGTAATTTTTCCCAGAAAGATTACTTGTTGACAACATTTTTCGATATTCGAAAGCATAATATCTAACAGCCCTTTTCAGGGCTACAAATTAAATTCAAAAAGAGAAAATCTTTACTTCAAACTATTTATTATTACTACTATTTATTGTTTTATTACCTAAATAAATAAGAAAAATACACACGTGTCTGATTTTAAAAAAATTTTACCCTCACTAATTACTTTTCCTATTAGGTAATTAACATTGAGCCTGTTTTATTATGGGCATTCCACAAAATAACACCACAAAGGGATTAAAATTTTAGTCTGGGTCATAAAATAAATGTGACTAATTTTTGTTTGTCTAATTATGGTCATTTTCATCTAATTTCATATTTTAGGAATTTTTCATTTAATCTTCAAAAATGATAATTTTTTCTCTTTGCAAAAATTGTTTGCTGGGTAAAAGGAGATTATTTTAATCAGGAATGTTTTTCTATTCTAATGAAGTTATGTTGCAACTCTATTTTATTTCTTTTTCTATTTTTTCCATTGAAAAATGTCCCGTTAATTTTTGCGCCACCACCAAAAAAATTTCCCCTTAAAAATGTTCGCGCTTCATATTTGACATTGGCGTAGTGAAGTATTACAGGCAAAATGCTTATACATACTTGTTGTTCGTTTATACATTTTCGATATGGTGGTGACTGCCGACGGTAATACTAAGTAACAACGCACAAGCACACACACACATACCCATACAGTGGATGGCGTGTTGTTGTACACACATAGAGTAGCCAAGCAAGCAAAAAAGCAATATGAACCACGGCAAAACAAGATTTGACGGCGTCATTTACTAAATACATGGGAAAATTATTATTTTTGCTAGAATATGAGGAATTTTAAAATTATTTTGGTAAGTTTCTTTATTAAATAATGGAAAATAAGTGTTTCGACAAAAATTTGATCTCTTTTAAAATGTTTTTTGTGGCCCTGAAAAGGGCCTTTTATGGTTGAATTTCGACGAAATATGAAAAAATCAAGGCATTTACTTGGAGCTGGTGTATTTAGTAACAGCCTTGGTACCTTCAGAGACAGCGTGCTTAGCCAATTCACCGGGCAACAATAGACGGACAGCGGTTTGGATTTCCCGACTGGTGATGGTAGAGCGCTTGTTGTAGTGGGCCAAACGAGAGGCTTCGGCGGCAATACGTTCGAAGATGTCATTCACGAAACTGTTCATGATGCTCATGGCCTTTGACGAAATACCAGTATCAGGATGGACTTGCTTCAACACTTTGTAAATGTAGATAGCGTAACTCTCCTTACGCTTGGTACGTCTCTTCGACTTATCGCCCTTGGTGATGTTCTTTTGGGCTTTGCCGGCCTTCTTTGCTGCTTTACCACTGGTTTTAGGAGGCATTTTTCACTTTTAGTTTTTTAATCACACAAACACTTTTAACACTGTTCACAAATGATGAACCTACGGCATTTGCATTTTGCATTTTAATATTGCCATTTATTAATTCATTTCTTTTCCATTTGTTACAATTCAAATACTTAACGGCTAAAGTATACATTTATTAGTAAATAAACCTATTCTTGGTACTCTGTGGTACATGAATATACTGACATTACTTATTCTTTGTGTTGCATACAAGTGCTAACAAACTTTCTTTTTTTTTTTAATCCATTTAACATTCAAGTTGTATTGCCCAAAATTTTAAAAAAGGCCAAAATTGTACAGTTTTGTTGTTTCATATAATATAATAATAATAATAATAAAATAATAACTTATAACTAATTTTTATTACTAAAACTTAAAATTAACTATTTACACTATATACATACAATTTATTTTTCACTGTTCTGTACTATATACAGGGTCAGTTCTAGCGTCAAATCTTTTATACCTTCTATGGTAGTAAATTAGTTTGTCTCCCTGATGGAGTATACCCTCATCATTAAACGTCATTAAAGCAATTGGTGGTAGATGTTTCCTCGTGCTAAGCACTTGGAACTCTTCCTCATTATTCAAAAATTCCTGTATTATAATATTTTCATTGGATTGACATTTTTCAAAGAATTTGATGGCTCCATTGACCATAAATACATCTATTCTCTTGAAATTAATAGATTCATAAATCTTTTTATTAGATGGACTCCTATATTCGCCTCGACTATTTACTCTGGTTCTCAGTCCCAGAGCAGACGAAATAACCTTCCTCTCGAATACCCGTATCCTCTCCATCTGAGACGAAGATACATCAGCCCATGCTGGAAAGGCATACGCAATTGTAGGCCTTATTATTTGCCTATATATTAACAGTTTTATTTGAGGGGAAAGTCCTCCTCTCATTTTAAATAATCTTTGGTACGAATAGTACATATTTTTTGCCTTGTTTAAGACATGATCAACATGTCGACAGAAATCAAAGTTTTTATTAAATACAACACCTAGGTATTTAATCCTATCTGATTGGCCAATAGTTTGGTTATCTGCCTTAACAACAGGTACATGTTTTCTAAAATTAGGATAGGTTGCTCTCTTTTTCCCGCTTAATGCTACTGCAACACATTTTGGTACATTTAGTTTAAGTTGCCATTTTTTGAAATATGTACAGAGTTCTTGCATATATAAGTTGACTCTTCTTTCAACAGTATTTGCATAACGACCACTCATTGCTATAATGACGTCATCCGCATAGGTCAGCAACAGGCCACCTTCAGGTGGATCAGGTATATCGCTAATGAATATGTTGTACAGCACCGGTCCTAGCAGTGACCCTTGCGGGACACCTGCTGTTACCGGATGCTGTCCAGACATACTTTCATTAACTTTAACCCTGAAATGCCTATCCTTTAGGAAGCCTGCTACCATCCTACAGGTCTGATCGTCAAAGCCAAAGCTTTTTAATTTGTACAAAATCCCTTCTTGCCATGCTCTATCAAAGGCCTTTGTGAAATCTAGCCCCACTGCCATAGTACCCATTGCTCTCTTGTACCCATCTGTGACATAATTTGTAAATGCCACTAGAGCATGAGAGGTAGAGTGTTGTGGCCTAAAGCCAAATTGACAATCTTTTAGTATATTGCGCTCTTCAATTGTATGTTTTATTTTTTGTAATAAAAAATACTCAAATAGTTTGCTGAATGGGGACAAGAGAGAAATGGGTCTATAATCCTCACAATGTTTCCCATCTGTGTTCTGTTTTTTTATGGGTATTACCAGTGCCTTTTTCCATTCCCTTGGAAAGTATCCAATATTTAAGGCATGATTAAATAAAATGGAAAGGAAAGTGCAAACCACATATCCCGCTTTCTTGAGAGCCACATCAGGAATACCGTCCATTCCACATGACTTCTTGGAAGATCTTTTTTTTATAGCTTCCGTAATTTTATCTGGTGTAACAAACCCGCCCTTATTCCATACGGACCGATTACCTACCACTGAGCCATCTGCGGCATAGTCATCTCCAAAACTCAGCAGTGGGGTACGACTTTCAATTCCCTCCACGGTCTCATTAACAAGGCTGTGGAAGGCGTTGTCCGTCGAAGTATCCTCAATCTGATGAATGCTCTGCAGATGACTTGCCATGAGTTCAGCTTTCTCTTCATTATTAGTTATATGAATCCCTCTATCGTTAATAAGCGATTTCATTGTTTCTCTAAGTGTCAGCCCTGCTGCTGCCTTTACTTTAAAATATGTGGAGGAATTAAGTCTAATTCCTTCCAAATGTGTTCTATAACGGTCACTTTCAAATGTGATAATTAATTCCTTTATAATAACGCCTAAGTTCCTTATGTCGGCCCTAATTATATTATACCTCTCAGGATCTGCGGTTCTTCGTAAGATATGCCTTAATCTTTTCCTTTCTTTTATTAAATTTTTTATGTTTGCTGGCAATTCGCCTAAAACTTTATTCTTATTTTCCCTTTTTGGTACGCATTGGTCAATTGTGTCTTTAAACACTCTATTAAGATTTTGTATACAGTCATCAATTTCATCACTTGTTACGTTTCTATTAGTTGGCAGCTCGTGTTCTGCCAATCCTAATTCTAGTCTTCTTCTATACCTCTCAATATTTATTTTATCATAATTATAATAAGTTTTTGCTTCTTCTAAGTAAACATTATCGATGTCAAGCACGATTTCGACAGCATTGTGATCTGATTCGAAATCATGTGTCACCAACATTTCATCGCTTGTTCTGATTGTTCCAGGAGAGATCATGAAAAAATCTATATATGAGTCTTCAACTCGATTGGGTCTTGTGGGACCTGCTGTTGGACATATATCCAGGTTAGGGCAACAACGGAGATATTCCCTAAGTGCACAACCCCGAATATTGCTACTGCTGTCTCCCCAGTCCGCATGTTTCGCATTTAGATCGCATCCAATAATAAGTTCATTGGTTGCCCCTAAATTTGCGACCTCATCTAAACTAGAAGGCCGAAAAGCAACATGCGGTCTGAGGTACATCGAAATTATTATTATAAATGAACCGTCTCTTTTAAAGAGCTTGATCCCACAAGACTCTATCTCTCCTGTATTAATCATAATTTCTTCATATTTAAAATTTTTCTTTATAAGTATGGCAGTACCACCCCCTATCCTGCCTACCCTGCACTGTTTATGAAGTGCATATCCCTCAATTTGTAGTTTATGTTTTTGAGACATTTTGTGCTCAGCTAAAAGCAAAATGTCCGGCTTATGCCTTTTTATAAATATGTTTAAATAGTGTTTCCTTTCTATAGAAACAACAGAGTTGGCATTGAGGAATATGCACTTCAACATTGATACCTCTGTATATACATTAGGAGGCCTAACAATGCTTCAGCCCCCCCTTCTTTCTCTTTCTTCTCCTTATATATATCTTGGTAATTTTCCAAGTCCTTCATTAATTCAGTCAAACTTTTACCGAAAGTATTTCTGCATTCGCTAGCCACTGAAGTTATCATTGGTGCAGGTCCTTCTTTTGTTACTTTATTAGGTAACGAAGTATAATTAGGCTTGCTAGGTTGGGTTTTTTCTCTGGTTACTGTTGAGAAAGATAGCCCTGCTTTAGCTAACATTCCTTCCTTTCTAGCCCTATATGTGGCTTCTTTTTCTTCTTTGCGTTCTTGTTTTTTTTGCAAGATGGCAATCCTTTTTGGGCACTCTGGTGCACTAGCTACATGTCCCTCTACATTGCAGTTGATGCATTTAATGGGAGGTCTATGTGCAACAATATCAGTTGCAATCTCTTGGTATTTTATATTTTCCTTGTTAAGGACTACGCAATTTTTTGGGCCATGTGGTCCGCCGCATTTAACGCAGCGATATGGCATGCCACAATTACGTGAAACATGACCATATCTCTGACAGTTAAAACATTGGACCACTTCCCGACCTGTCATTTTTTTGAAATCGACATTGCATTCCAAAATATCTTTTATTTTATATAGCCTGTAGATATCTGTAGATCTATCTAATTTAATAATCCATCTATTTCCTGTAATATTGGTAGCTTTTTCTACTACAACTTTAAATTCTAAATTTTGAAGATATTCTTTTATGTCATCTTCGGTATAAATATCAGAGAGACGTTCTACTAGCACTGTATATGGTAGTAGTTGTTTTGGTGTATGTGTGTGAAATTTGTATGCTCTAGCATCCAAAAGTAATCTAACTTTTTCAAAATTCTCTAAATTATTAATTCTTACTGAAAATACAGACTTTCTAATAATCTTAATTTTAAAGGTATTTTTTCCTATATGCAGATTCAGCAAATCTCTAAGCTCTTTAAATTGGCACTCGTACACAGTTATTGCTGGTAGATTCTTACCACGTCCTTCATTGTTTGTATTGGCAGCTTTGCTTGTTGCTGATGTTGTTTTAGCAGTTGCTGTTCTTGATGTTGATGCAGCATTCGCAGTCACTTGAGATGTTGTAGAGGTTTTGCTCTGCACCTTTGATGTCCCTGGCAGCTTTGGCGTCTTGCCTGCCTGTGCTGGCGCTCGGCATGCGTCCAGCTGAGTTTGTTGTAACGGCGTTACTTCCAATGGGTATTGGCTTTGTTGTCTATCAACAGTGTCAATTTCCATACTATTTTCAGTGGTGGTTGATGCGACCTTGTTGTTGTTGGTTGCAGATAATTGTTGTTGCATATTGGCTAAAATTCTCTTATAGCTATTTTCCTTTTTGTTGAATTCGATTATTTGACGTGATGCTTCTTCTTGCATTTTTCGAATTCTTTCCAATTCCTCCATAAGTAATAGATTCGTCTTTTCGGAATCTTCTAATTTTTTCTGGATTTCCCGTAACTGGGCTCCTAGTTTTAGATTTTCATAACAGGAGTCGTCATCACTCCTACCCTTTCTTTTGCTTTTCTTCCTCTTAACCTCTTTAAAGTCTTCGGAGGTTGCGGCTCGTTCTTCTTCTTTATTATTTGTCAAAATAACGGCGTCGACAAATAATGTTCCTCCTGCCTCGTCTACTGCAGACAACGACTCATCGTCATCCATAGTTGACATGTCGACGGCAAATTTCTTAGCCGCCGACAAACACCAATTTTATACTTAACACCACAACAGCGAAAAATTTGTTTTATAGTTGAAACAAAAATTTTTTATCTCTTTGCTAGTTGTGGTATTGTATAAGACACTTTCACTTTTCTATTTGCTTACTAGTAGACACTTCACTTAGCACAGTCAAACACAGAATGATGATGAACCTACGGCGTCAAACAAGAATATTTCAAGCATTAAATGCTCAAATGTTTCAGGTAGTCACAGTTGCTGTGTGGAATAGTGGCCAAACAACCCCATTTTTCGATGTGTGTGTATTAAATGAGCGAGAGAAAAGTATAAATAGTACGGGTATATTCGAGTAACGGCATCATTCTGTGTTTTTTCAGTGCTAAGTGAAGTGTTCAAAAAAATATTAAGTGAAAATGTCTGGTCGTGGTAAAGGTGGCAAAGTTAAGGGAAAGGCAAAGTCCCGTTCAAATCGTGCTGGTCTTCAATTCCCCGTCGGTCGTATTCATCGTTTGTTGCGCAAAGGCAACTATGCTGAACGTGTTGGTGCCGGTGCTCCAGTATATTTAGCCGCCGTCATGGAATATTTGGCTGCTGAAGTTTTGGAATTGGCTGGTAATGCTGCCCGTGACAACAAGAAGACTCGTATCATTCCCCGTCACTTGCAATTGGCCATCCGCAACGACGAAGAATTGAACAAATTGCTGTCCGGCGTCACAATTGCCCAAGGTGGTGTATTGCCAAACATCCAAGCTGTTCTCTTGCCCAAGAAGACCGAAAAGAAAGCCTAAATTATCTCGAAAGGTATTATGGAAAAAATACAGACCATCGTATAAGAAGAAGAAAAATCCATACAAAATTCAACCAATCCGTCCTTTTCAGGACGACAAAAAATATTTAAAAAGAGAAAAAATCTATTCAAACTATTAATTTTCATTATTTACATTTTATAGGGAAAGAATAAAAATGACCAAAAATTTAATATTTACATTTTATAGGGAAAAAAATAAAAATGCCCAAAAAATGATATTTTTCTTAATCGACGACAACCCTTGATTATTTTACAAATGACATTTTTTCTTTCATAATTCCTTAGAAAATATGTTCGTTTGTTGTAACTGTTTTTCATTTCTACCCCCCAACAGAATTGTGTTTGTTTTATGTCGCTTTAGTTTTCACAGGAATAGCGAGACAGATAGAGAGACAGAGAAAGAGAGAGAGAGCGAAAAAGAGATCATTCGTCTCATCGATGATGTTCGCGCCAATATTCGTTCATCGATGTTCCCGCCAATGTTCGTTCATCGTATGTTGACGATGTCTGTTATGAATGTGTGTGTGTGTGGTGTTGTGTGTTTGTTAGTTAGAATAACCAAATGCCTTTACTTACGATGATGATGGTTGTTGATGTTGTTGTAGTGGCTGTTAGAGTAAATTATATGGAAAAAGTGTTCTGCCGCCGCGAATTTTGAGGAGAAAAAAGTAACTGTATTTGGAAAGGAAAAAATGCAGAAATGTGTGATTTTGGTGATGTTGTCAAAGCATAAAGTTAGTAATAGAGTGATGACAACATGAAGTGCGCACGGAAAAAATTTTTTATTTTCAAAGGGAAAAAAGTAGAGTTGTGAAATAAATTGAGGATCATTGTTAGAAAATAACAAAAATACATAAAATAGAAGAAAATGATGTGATTTTTGTGGACATTTAAGAAAAAATAAATTATTTTTAGTGAAAGATAAGAAGAAGAAGAAGAAAATTTTCAATGATTTCAACATAAAGTAAAAGAATTGATGTGATTTTTGGGACGTTTGAGAAAAATAAAATATTTTTAGTGAAACATAGGAAGAAGAAGAAGAAATTTTTTAATAATTTCAACATAAAGTAAAAGAAATTTAGAAAATTATGTGATTTTTTTGGTCATTTAAGAAAATGTGATTTAGTGAAACAAGAAGAAGAAGAAAATTTTCAATAATTTCAACTAAAGTGAGAGAAATTTAGAAAATTATGTAATTTTTTGGTCATTTAAGAAAATTTGAGTTAGTGAAACGAGAAGAAGAAGAAGAAAATTCTCAATAATTTCAACATAAAGTGAGAGAAATTTAGAAAATTATGTGATTTTTTGGAGGATTATGGGATTTTTGAATAAATAAGTAAAAGATAAAATTTTTCTATGCGAGTTCATGAAATATAAGAAGAAGAAGAAGAATTTTTTCCTAATAATTTCAACATAAAGTGAGAGAAATTTAGAAAATTATGTGATTTTTTGGAGGATTAAGTAAAAGAAAATATTTTTATATGAAATCATGAAACATAAGAAGAAGAAGAAGTTTTTCATAAGCAATTTTTTGAAAAAAGAGATGCTATAAAATTTTTTTAAATATATTTTTGAGAAAAATCGCAGTAAATATTAACAAAATTCAAACTAATTTAAAGACAATTTTTTTAAAAAAAAAGGTAATTTTCTTTATACTTTTAAAAAATTTAATAACAATTTTTAATAATTTCATCACAAAATAACAAAAATTTTTACTTGAAGGAAAAAATAAGTACTTAACATCGCAGTCAAAGATATTGTTCGCTTGGCATAGCATTGATGTGCGTTAGTTATATGAACAAACACACGCACACACAGACCGACGCTAGCGTGCGTATACACACATCGTCGTATTATCAAGCAAGCAAGCAGCTACCCTAACAATGAGAGTTGCCGGTAGAACATGTATTAGTGGAAATAAAGGAACATTTTTGTGTATTACGAAAAAGGAATGATCAGAGTTGCCGACGGTAAAATATTTTTGAAGGCAAAAAAAGAAGAAGAAAAAATTGTAAGAAAAAAGGTAATGTTTGCCGACGGCAAACATTTTTGAAGGAAAAAATGGAAAATTATTTGATGATGGAAAAAAAATTTATGAAAATAAAATTAAATGAGCAGAGTTGCCGACGGCATTTATTTTTGAAGACAAAAGGGAATATTATTTGAAAAATTTTATGAAATGTGGAAAAAGAAAGAAAAAATAAAATGCACTGAAAAAAGATATAAGAAAGAAAATATTTTATGGTTAGTTTTATTTTTCATATATTAAGGTAAGTTTTATTTTTGATATATTTTATTAAATTTTTTTATGTTTTTGTAATTTTCAACAAGAAAATATCTCTTTTTAAATATTTTTTGTGGTCCTGAAAAGGACCGATTGTTTTGTTGTAAAAGAAAAATTCTCCAAATAGCGTCAAGAAAATATTTAACCGCCGAAACCGTACAAAGTACGACCTTGTCTCTTCAAAGCATAGACGACATCCATAGCAGTGACGGTTTTACGCTTAGCATGTTCGGTGTATGTAACGGCGTCACGAATAACGTTTTCCAAAAACACCTTCAGAACACCACGGGTTTCTTCGTAGATGAGGCCAGAGATACGTTTTACACCACCACGGCGAGCCAAACGTCTAATAGCTGGCTTGGTAATACCCTGGATATTATCACGTAACACTTTACGGTGACGTTTAGCGCCACCTTTTCCCAAGCCTTTGCCACCTTTACCACGACCAGTCATTTTTCACTTTTTTAAAAATCACTTAACACTTCACGAAAGCACAAGAACGAATGTTTTTTCGATGGCTGGCGGCTTCTATTTATACAAAAATTGGCCTGTTTGACTAACCAAGAGTCTTAATGGAATACACATGTATTTGTGTATGTGTTAGTACACATTTTGGGCGCGCACAGCTGTCTTTACTGGTTTACCCACCCCTAATCATAGCCGCCTCTTCGAAATTTTCTATAAATACCGCTATATGGATGGATGGCACAGTTATTACAGTGTTAACAGTGTTTGTGTGCATACCTAAGTGAAGTGAAAAAAATTAAAGTGAAAAATGGCTCGTACTAAGCAAACTGCCCGTAAATCAACTGGTGGAAAGGCTCCTCGTAAGCAATTGGCCACTAAAGCCGCTCGTAAGAGCGCACCAGCCACCGGCGGCGTCAAGAAGCCTCATCGTTTCCGTCCTGGTACTGTTGCCTTGCGTGAAATCCGTCGTTACCAGAAGAGTACTGAATTGTTGATCCGCAAATTGCCCTTCCAACGTTTGGTTCGTGAAATTGCTCAAGATTTCAAAACTGATTTGCGTTTCCAGAGCTCTGCTGTTATGGCCTTGCAAGAAGCCAGTGAAGCATACTTGGTCGGTCTTTTTGAAGATACTAACTTGTGCGCCATCCACGCTAAGCGTGTCACCATCATGCCTAAAGACATCCAATTGGCCAGACGTATCCGTGGAGAACGTGCTTAAATTCTTGACGTTTTAAAAACTATTTTTTTACAACAAAACAATCGGTCCTTTTCAGGACCACAAAATATTTATAAAAAAGAGATTATTTTTTCATCAAACTATTTATCATTTTTAACATTTTAAATAAATAAATATTTTTCTTTGTGTTTGTTTAATTTTTGAGGCTGATTTTAGGAATATTTGAAAATTTTCTTGTATGAGTCATATTTGACGGCGTCAGTAAAAATCTCCCATTAGAAGACACATTTTATTCTTCTTCTTGAAAAAAAAATATAATATTACAATTTTCCCTTTCAAAGACACATTTCTGCTTCTTAAAAAAGTATTGAAATTTGCTTCTATAGGTAATTTTTGACGGCGTCAGTAAAATTATTCATTTAAATATTTTGTTCTTCTTCTTGACACAAAAAACAAAAATTATGTTATAATTTTTCCCTAAAAAGACATTTTATTCTTCTTCTTGAACAAACTTATTGAAATTTCCTTCTATATGTAATTTTTGACGGCGTCAGTAAAATTTTCCCATTGAAATGCACATTTGTGTTCTTCTTCTTCTTCCTTTTCTATGTGTGTTTTTGATGGCGTCAGTAATATTTTCCTATTAAAGTATACATTTATTCTTCTTCTTTCTTTTCTGTTGGTCTTTTTGACGGCGTCAATATTAATTTCATCTTTAAAGGCAATGTTTTTTTCTTCTTCTTATTTTCTTCATAACAAATATTTGTTTTATTGAACTTCTTTTTGTGTGTATACTAATGTCCACGAGGCATATGTTCAATAAATTTGGCGCGAAATGTTCTCTGCAATAATGCTCTCACTATTTCTCATTCAAAATGGTTGAAAATTTTTGGCGGAAAATGCTCTCTGTTTTGTTTTATTTTTTCTTTTCAGATAATGATGAATGAAATATGCAATTTTTTTCTTTTCAGCTATATATATATTTTAATTTAGTAAAATTTTAGGATAATTTTGTAAAATTATAATTTTTTTGAAAATATTAATCAATAATTGTCTCACGTAGATATGACGAATATTTCTTGGCCATTTGAAAGGCGTAATACTACATTTTAGAAAAACATTTTCTTTTTAAAAAAAAATGTTTAAATCTTGTATTATTTTTACAGAATTGTCATAAAAAAGGGATTTATTTATTTTATTATATACATTTTTGCAAAAAATATCCAAATTATTAACGAAATCAGGAAAAATATACGTGTGAAAAACTTCAGTAATTCTATATGGTTTTTTCCTTGATATGTACTAGCAAAGGAAGAATTATTTTTGGAGAATATTTTTTGCAAAAAATGATGAAATGTTTACTAAATTTTAACGAAAATGTCCTCATATTTTATTAAAAATTAATTTTTGAGCGATTTTCATTTAATTTAGCAAAAATATTTCAATTTTCAAAAATATTACCTTTGACAGTGAATGTTTGTCCATAGGTGGTATACGGTAATGGGAAGATTTTTTTAACTTTTCCAAAGAAATAACTACTTTTTATGAATAATGTTATAATTTGGTGTAAATATACAGATTCTGAAATGTTTTTTAAGAAATTTTTATAAAACTTAATTAGATTTGAGCTTTTAAATTTCTTTGAAGAAAAACTTTTCTTCATTGAAAATATGCCAACAAGAGGATTTCTGCCGTCTTGGACCACATAAAGATTTTCAATTTTTTTCACAGTGAAAATGTAAAATATGTCAATATTTTAATTTTATCCCAAAGTAAACATATCAGGCTTTATTCTCAAATAGAATTTGGAAAATATTTTTTGAAAAAATTCATAATTTTTTCAAATTTAGTTACAAATTTGTGATTACATTTTTACAATCTGTGAAGTTAAACGCTTATAACTTTTAAACGGATAAAGGAAATTACACCAAATTTTCGTTAAAATATGGCCTGATATCTATACAAGAAATGTGTAAAATATCTTTTATAAAAATATTCAAACATTCTTCAGAAAAATTAAATTCCTACGAAAACTTTTGTAAAAAATTAAACACGCTTCCACACAATATTTCGAAAAATATAGCTATTGACTACTATGCACTTCTCATCTTTTCAATGTACCTACCATGTTAAAACTTTGCCAATAACAATTTAATAGTACACATAAATTTGTGAGTGTATTTGTGTTACAGTGAAATATAAACATAAAAGTGAATAATCATGTCTGACGCCGCCGTTGTTGAAGCCACCGCCTCCCCAGTTGCCGCTGTTGAGAAAAAGGCACCAAAGAAGGCCGCAGCCAAAGCAAAGAAACCATCAGCTGCCCCTACTCATCCACCAACCCAACAAATGGTTGACGCCGCCATCAAAACATTGAAGGAACGTGGTGGTTCATCATTGCCTGCCATCAAGAAATATTTGGCCAGCACCTACAAGGTTGATGCCCAAAAATTGGCTCCTTTCATCAAGAAATATTTGAAGAGCGCTGTTGCCAGTGGAAAACTCATCCAAACTAAAGGTAAGGGTGCTTCTGGTTCATTCAAATTGTCCGCCTCGGCTTCCAAGGAACCCAAAGCAAAGACTGCTGAAAAGAAGAAGAAGGCACCAGCTGCTGAGAAGAAGAAGAAGGCTGCCCCTAAAAAGGCCGCCGGTGAAAAGAAAACCGCTGCCAAGAAGCCATCTGCCGCCAAAAAGACCGCTGAGAAGAAGAAGGCTGACAAAACAAAGGCTAAGGCCGCCAAGAAAACCGGTACAGTTAAGGCTAAACCAGCAAAAACCGCCGCTAAAGCATCTGCCACCAAACCAAAGGCACCCAAGGCAAAAACAGCAGCTGCTAAACCCAAAAAAGCCGCCGCACCAAAGAAGCCAGCTGCCAAGAAAGCCGCCGCCAAGAAGTAATTTTTCCCAGAAAGATTACTTGTTGACAACATTTTTCGATATTCGAAAGCATAATATCTAACAGCCCTTTTCAGGGCTACAAATTAAATTCAAAAAGAGAAAATCTTTACTTCAAACTATTTATTATTACTACTATTTATTGTTTTATTACCTAAATAAATAAGAAAAATACACACGTGTCTGATTTTAAAAAAATTTTACCCTCACTAATTACTTTTCCTATTAGGTAATTAACATTGAGCCTGTTTTATTATGGGCATTCCACAAAATAACACCACAAAGGGATTAAAATTTTAGTCTGGGTCATAAAATAAATGTGACTAATTTTTGTTTGTCTAATTATGGTCATTTTCATCTAATTTCATATTTTAGGAATTTTTCATTTAATCTTCAAAAATGATAATTTTTTCTCTTTGCAAAAATTGTTTGCTGGGTAAAAGGAGATTATTTTAATCAGGAATGTTTTTCTATTCTAATGAAGTTATGTTGCAACTCTATTTTATTTCTTTTTCTATTTTTTCCATTGAAAAATGTCCCGTTAATTTTTGCGCCACCACCAAAAAAATTTCCCCTTAAAAATGTTCGCGCTTCATATTTGACATTGGCGTAGTGAAGTATTACAGGCAAAATGCTTATACATACTTGTTGTTCGTTTATACATTTTCGATATGGTGGTGACTGCCGACGGTAATACTAAGTAACAACGCACAAGCACACACACACATACCCATACAGTGGATGGCGTGTTGTTGTACACACATAGAGTAGCCAAGCAAGCAAAAAAGCAATATGAACCACGGCAAAACAAGATTTGACGGCGTCATTTACTAAATACATGGGAAAATTATTATTTTTGCTAGAATATGAGGAATTTTAAAATTATTTTGGTAAGTTTCTTTATTAAATAATGGAAAATAAGTGTTTCGACAAAAATTTGATCTCTTTTAAAATGTTTTTTGTGGCCCTGAAAAGGGCCTTTTATGGTTGAATTTCGACGAAATATGAAAAAATCAAGGCATTTACTTGGAGCTGGTGTATTTAGTAACAGCCTTGGTACCTTCAGAGACAGCGTGCTTAGCCAATTCACCGGGCAACAATAGACGGACAGCGGTTTGGATTTCCCGACTGGTGATGGTAGAGCGCTTGTTGTAGTGGGCCAAACGAGAGGCTTCGGCGGCAATACGTTCGAAGATGTCATTCACGAAACTGTTCATGATGCTCATGGCCTTTGACGAAATACCAGTATCAGGATGGACTTGCTTCAACACTTTGTAAATGTAGATAGCGTAACTCTCCTTACGCTTGGTACGTCTCTTCGACTTATCGCCCTTGGTGATGTTCTTTTGGGCTTTGCCGGCCTTCTTTGCTGCTTTACCACTGGTTTTAGGAGGCATTTTTCACTTTTAGTTTTTTAATCACACAAACACTTTTAACACTGTTCACAAATGATGAACCTACGGCGTCAAACAAGAATATTTCAAGCATTAAATGCTCAAATGTTTCAGGTAGTCACAGTTGCTGTGTGGAATAGTGGCCAAACAACCCCATTTTTCGATGTGTGTGTATTAAATGAGCGAGAGAAAAGTATAAATAGTACGGGTATATTCGAGTAACGGCATCATTCTGTGTTTTTTCAGTGCTAAGTGAAGTGTTCAAAAAAATATTAAGTGAAAATGTCTGGTCGTGGTAAAGGTGGCAAAGTTAAGGGAAAGGCAAAGTCCCGTTCAAATCGTGCTGGTCTTCAATTCCCCGTCGGTCGTATTCATCGTTTGTTGCGCAAAGGCAACTATGCTGAACGTGTTGGTGCCGGTGCTCCAGTATATTTAGCCGCCGTCATGGAATATTTGGCTGCTGAAGTTTTGGAATTGGCTGGTAATGCTGCCCGTGACAACAAGAAGACTCGTATCATTCCCCGTCACTTGCAATTGGCCATCCGCAACGACGAAGAATTGAACAAATTGCTGTCCGGCGTCACAATTGCCCAAGGTGGTGTATTGCCAAACATCCAAGCTGTTCTCTTGCCCAAGAAGACCGAAAAGAAAGCCTAAATTATCTCGAAAGGTATTATGGAAAAAATACAGACCATCGTATAAGAAGAAGAAAAATCCATACAAAATTCAACCAATCCGTCCTTTTCAGGACGACAAAAAATATTTAAAAAGAGAAAAAATCTATTCAAACTATTAATTTTCATTATTTACATTTTATAGGGAAAGAATAAAAATGACCAAAAATTTAATATTTACATTTTATAGGGAAAAAAATAAAAATGCCCAAAAAATGATATTTTTCTTAATCGACGACAACCCTTGATTATTTTACAAATGACATTTTTTCTTTCATAATTCCTTAGAAAATATGTTCGTTTGTTGTAACTGTTTTTCATTTCTACCCCCCAACAGAATTGTGTTTGTTTTATGTCGCTTTAGTTTTCACAGGAATAGCGAGACAGATAGAGAGACAGAGAAAGAGAGAGAGAGCGAAAAAGAGATCATTCGTCTCATCGATGATGTTCGCGCCAATATTCGTTCATCGATGTTCCCGCCAATGTTCGTTCATCGTATGTTGACGATGTCTGTTATGAATGTGTGTGTGTGTGGTGTTGTGTGTTTGTTAGTTAGAATAACCAAATGCCTTTACTTACGATGATGATGGTTGTTGATGTTGTTGTAGTGGCTGTTAGAGTAAATTATATGGAAAAAGTGTTCTGCCGCCGCGAATTTTGAGGAGAAAAAAGTAACTGTATTTGGAAAGGAAAAAATGCAGAAATGTGTGATTTTGGTGATGTTGTCAAAGCATAAAGTTAGTAATAGAGTGATGACAACATGAAGTGCGCACGGAAAAAATTTTTTATTTTCAAAGGGAAAAAAGTAGAGTTGTGAAATAAATTGAGGATCATTGTTAGAAAATAACAAAAATACATAAAATAGAAGAAAATGATGTGATTTTTGTGGACATTTAAGAAAAAATAAATTATTTTTAGTGAAAGATAAGAAGAAGAAGAAGAAAATTTTCAATGATTTCAACATAAAGTAAAAGAATTGATGTGATTTTTGGGACGTTTGAGAAAAATAAAATATTTTTAGTGAAACATAGGAAGAAGAAGAAGAAATTTTTTAATAATTTCAACATAAAGTAAAAGAAATTTAGAAAATTATGTGATTTTTTTGGTCATTTAAGAAAATGTGATTTAGTGAAACAAGAAGAAGAAGAAAATTTTCAATAATTTCAACTAAAGTGAGAGAAATTTAGAAAATTATGTAATTTTTTGGTCATTTAAGAAAATTTGAGTTAGTGAAACGAGAAGAAGAAGAAGAAAATTCTCAATAATTTCAACATAAAGTGAGAGAAATTTAGAAAATTATGTGATTTTTTGGAGGATTATGGGATTTTTGAATAAATAAGTAAAAGATAAAATTTTTCTATGCGAGTTCATGAAATATAAGAAGAAGAAGAAGAATTTTTTCCTAATAATTTCAACATAAAGTGAGAGAAATTTAGAAAATTATGTGATTTTTTGGAGGATTAAGTAAAAGAAAATATTTTTATATGAAATCATGAAACATAAGAAGAAGAAGAAGTTTTTCATAAGCAATTTTTTGAAAAAAGAGATGCTATAAAATTTTTTTAAATATATTTTTGAGAAAAATCGCAGTAAATATTAACAAAATTCAAACTAATTTAAAGACAATTTTTTTAAAAAAAAAGGTAATTTTCTTTATACTTTTAAAAAATTTAATAACAATTTTTAATAATTTCATCACAAAATAACAAAAATTTTTACTTGAAGGAAAAAATAAGTACTTAACATCGCAGTCAAAGATATTGTTCGCTTGGCATAGCATTGATGTGCGTTAGTTATATGAACAAACACACGCACACACAGACCGACGCTAGCGTGCGTATACACACATCGTCGTATTATCAAGCAAGCAAGCAGCTACCCTAACAATGAGAGTTGCCGGTAGAACATGTATTAGTGGAAATAAAGGAACATTTTTGTGTATTACGAAAAAGGAATGATCAGAGTTGCCGACGGTAAAATATTTTTGAAGGCAAAAAAAGAAGAAGAAAAAATTGTAAGAAAAAAGGTAATGTTTGCCGACGGCAAACATTTTTGAAGGAAAAAATGGAAAATTATTTGATGATGGAAAAAAAATTTATGAAAATAAAATTAAATGAGCAGAGTTGCCGACGGCATTTATTTTTGAAGACAAAAGGGAATATTATTTGAAAAATTTTATGAAATGTGGAAAAAGAAAGAAAAAATAAAATGCACTGAAAAAAGATATAAGAAAGAAAATATTTTATGGTTAGTTTTATTTTTCATATATTAAGGTAAGTTTTATTTTTGATATATTTTATTAAATTTTTTTATGTTTTTGTAATTTTCAACAAGAAAATATCTCTTTTTAAATATTTTTTGTGGTCCTGAAAAGGACCGATTGTTTTGTTGTAAAAGAAAAATTCTCCAAATAGCGTCAAGAAAATATTTAACCGCCGAAACCGTACAAAGTACGACCTTGTCTCTTCAAAGCATAGACGACATCCATAGCAGTGACGGTTTTACGCTTAGCATGTTCGGTGTATGTAACGGCGTCACGAATAACGTTTTCCAAAAACACCTTCAGAACACCACGGGTTTCTTCGTAGATGAGGCCAGAGATACGTTTTACACCACCACGGCGAGCCAAACGTCTAATAGCTGGCTTGGTAATACCCTGGATATTATCACGTAACACTTTACGGTGACGTTTAGCGCCACCTTTTCCCAAGCCTTTGCCACCTTTACCACGACCAGTCATTTTTCACTTTTTTAAAAATCACTTAACACTTCACGAAAGCACAAGAACGAATGTTTTTTCGATGGCTGGCGGCTTCTATTTATACAAAAATTGGCCTGTTTGACTAACCAAGAGTCTTAATGGAATACACATGTATTTGTGTATGTGTTAGTACACATTTTGGGCGCGCACAGCTGTCTTTACTGGTTTACCCACCCCTAATCATAGCCGCCTCTTCGAAATTTTCTATAAATACCGCTATATGGATGGATGGCACAGTTATTACAGTGTTAACAGTGTTTGTGTGCATACCTAAGTGAAGTGAAAAAAATTAAAGTGAAAAATGGCTCGTACTAAGCAAACTGCCCGTAAATCAACTGGTGGAAAGGCTCCTCGTAAGCAATTGGCCACTAAAGCCGCTCGTAAGAGCGCACCAGCCACCGGCGGCGTCAAGAAGCCTCATCGTTTCCGTCCTGGTACTGTTGCCTTGCGTGAAATCCGTCGTTACCAGAAGAGTACTGAATTGTTGATCCGCAAATTGCCCTTCCAACGTTTGGTTCGTGAAATTGCTCAAGATTTCAAAACTGATTTGCGTTTCCAGAGCTCTGCTGTTATGGCCTTGCAAGAAGCCAGTGAAGCATACTTGGTCGGTCTTTTTGAAGATACTAACTTGTGCGCCATCCACGCTAAGCGTGTCACCATCATGCCTAAAGACATCCAATTGGCCAGACGTATCCGTGGAGAACGTGCTTAAATTCTTGACGTTTTAAAAACTATTTTTTTACAACAAAACAATCGGTCCTTTTCAGGACCACAAAATATTTATAAAAAAGAGATTATTTTTTCATCAAACTATTTATCATTTTTAACATTTTAAATAAATAAATATTTTTCTTTGTGTTTGTTTAATTTTTGAGGCTGATTTTAGGAATATTTGAAAATTTTCTTGTATGAGTCATATTTGACGGCGTCAGTAAAAATCTCCCATTAGAAGACACATTTTATTCTTCTTCTTGAAAAAAAAATATAATATTACAATTTTCCCTTTCAAAGACACATTTCTGCTTCTTAAAAAAGTATTGAAATTTGCTTCTATAGGTAATTTTTGACGGCGTCAGTAAAATTATTCATTTAAATATTTTGTTCTTCTTCTTGACACAAAAAACAAAAATTATGTTATAATTTTTCCCTAAAAAGACATTTTATTCTTCTTCTTGAACAAACTTATTGAAATTTCCTTCTATATGTAATTTTTGACGGCGTCAGTAAAATTTTCCCATTGAAATGCACATTTGTGTTCTTCTTCTTCTTCCTTTTCTATGTGTGTTTTTGATGGCGTCAGTAATATTTTCCTATTAAAGTATACATTTATTCTTCTTCTTTCTTTTCTGTTGGTCTTTTTGACGGCGTCAATATTAATTTCATCTTTAAAGGCAATGTTTTTTTCTTCTTCTTATTTTCTTCATAACAAATATTTGTTTTATTGAACTTCTTTTTGTGTGTATACTAATGTCCACGAGGCATATGTTCAATAAATTTGGCGCGAAATGTTCTCTGCAATAATGCTCTCACTATTTCTCATTCAAAATGGTTGAAAATTTTTGGCGGAAAATGCTCTCTGTTTTGTTTTATTTTTTCTTTTCAGATAATGATGAATGAAATATGCAATTTTTTTCTTTTCAGCTATATATATATTTTAATTTAGTAAAATTTTAGGATAATTTTGTAAAATTATAATTTTTTTGAAAATATTAATCAATAATTGTCTCACGTAGATATGACGAATATTTCTTGGCCATTTGAAAGGCGTAATACTACATTTTAGAAAAACATTTTCTTTTTAAAAAAAAATGTTTAAATCTTGTATTATTTTTACAGAATTGTCATAAAAAAGGGATTTATTTATTTTATTATATACATTTTTGCAAAAAATATCCAAATTATTAACGAAATCAGGAAAAATATACGTGTGAAAAACTTCAGTAATTCTATATGGTTTTTTCCTTGATATGTACTAGCAAAGGAAGAATTATTTTTGGAGAATATTTTTTGCAAAAAATGATGAAATGTTTACTAAATTTTAACGAAAATGTCCTCATATTTTATTAAAAATTAATTTTTGAGCGATTTTCATTTAATTTAGCAAAAATATTTCAATTTTCAAAAATATTACCTTTGACAGTGAATGTTTGTCCATAGGTGGTATACGGTAATGGGAAGATTTTTTTAACTTTTCCAAAGAAATAACTACTTTTTATGAATAATGTTATAATTTGGTGTAAATATACAGATTCTGAAATGTTTTTTAAGAAATTTTTATAAAACTTAATTAGATTTGAGCTTTTAAATTTCTTTGAAGAAAAACTTTTCTTCATTGAAAATATGCCAACAAGAGGATTTCTGCCGTCTTGGACCACATAAAGATTTTCAATTTTTTTCACAGTGAAAATGTAAAATATGTCAATATTTTAATTTTATCCCAAAGTAAACATATCAGGCTTTATTCTCAAATAGAATTTGGAAAATATTTTTTGAAAAAATTCATAATTTTTTCAAATTTAGTTACAAATTTGTGATTACATTTTTACAATCTGTGAAGTTAAACGCTTATAACTTTTAAACGGATAAAGGAAATTACACCAAATTTTCGTTAAAATATGGCCTGATATCTATACAAGAAATGTGTAAAATATCTTTTATAAAAATATTCAAACATTCTTCAGAAAAATTAAATTCCTACGAAAACTTTTGTAAAAAATTAAACACGCTTCCACACAATATTTCGAAAAATATAGCTATTGACTACTATGCACTTCTCATCTTTTCAATGTACCTACCATGTTAAAACTTTGCCAATAACAATTTAATAGTACACATAAATTTGTGAGTGTATTTGTGTTACAGTGAAATATAAACATAAAAGTGAATAATCATGTCTGACGCCGCCGTTGTTGAAGCCACCGCCTCCCCAGTTGCCGCTGTTGAGAAAAAGGCACCAAAGAAGGCCGCAGCCAAAGCAAAGAAACCATCAGCTGCCCCTACTCATCCACCAACCCAACAAATGGTTGACGCCGCCATCAAAACATTGAAGGAACGTGGTGGTTCATCATTGCCTGCCATCAAGAAATATTTGGCCAGCACCTACAAGGTTGATGCCCAAAAATTGGCTCCTTTCATCAAGAAATATTTGAAGAGCGCTGTTGCCAGTGGAAAACTCATCCAAACTAAAGGTAAGGGTGCTTCTGGTTCATTCAAATTGTCCGCCTCGGCTTCCAAGGAACCCAAAGCAAAGACTGCTGAAAAGAAGAAGAAGGCACCAGCTGCTGAGAAGAAGAAGAAGGCTGCCCCTAAAAAGGCCGCCGGTGAAAAGAAAACCGCTGCCAAGAAGCCATCTGCCGCCAAAAAGACCGCTGAGAAGAAGAAGGCTGACAAAACAAAGGCTAAGGCCGCCAAGAAAACCGGTACAGTTAAGGCTAAACCAGCAAAAACCGCCGCTAAAGCATCTGCCACCAAACCAAAGGCACCCAAGGCAAAAACAGCAGCTGCTAAACCCAAAAAAGCCGCCGCACCAAAGAAGCCAGCTGCCAAGAAAGCCGCCGCCAAGAAGTAATTTTTCCCAGAAAGATTACTTGTTGACAACATTTTTCGATATTCGAAAGCATAATATCTAACAGCCCTTTTCAGGGCTACAAATTAAATTCAAAAAGAGAAAATCTTTACTTCAAACTATTTATTATTACTACTATTTATTGTTTTATTACCTAAATAAATAAGAAAAATACACACGTGTCTGATTTTAAAAAAATTTTACCCTCACTAATTACTTTTCCTATTAGGTAATTAACATTGAGCCTGTTTTATTATGGGCATTCCACAAAATAACACCACAAAGGGATTAAAATTTTAGTCTGGGTCATAAAATAAATGTGACTAATTTTTGTTTGTCTAATTATGGTCATTTTCATCTAATTTCATATTTTAGGAATTTTTCATTTAATCTTCAAAAATGATAATTTTTTCTCTTTGCAAAAATTGTTTGCTGGGTAAAAGGAGATTATTTTAATCAGGAATGTTTTTCTATTCTAATGAAGTTATGTTGCAACTCTATTTTATTTCTTTTTCTATTTTTTCCATTGAAAAATGTCCCGTTAATTTTTGCGCCACCACCAAAAAAATTTCCCCTTAAAAATGTTCGCGCTTCATATTTGACATTGGCGTAGTGAAGTATTACAGGCAAAATGCTTATACATACTTGTTGTTCGTTTATACATTTTCGATATGGTGGTGACTGCCGACGGTAATACTAAGTAACAACGCACAAGCACACACACACATACCCATACAGTGGATGGCGTGTTGTTGTACACACATAGAGTAGCCAAGCAAGCAAAAAAGCAATATGAACCACGGCAAAACAAGATTTGACGGCGTCATTTACTAAATACATGGGAAAATTATTATTTTTGCTAGAATATGAGGAATTTTAAAATTATTTTGGTAAGTTTCTTTATTAAATAATGGAAAATAAGTGTTTCGACAAAAATTTGATCTCTTTTAAAATGTTTTTTGTGGCCCTGAAAAGGGCCTTTTATGGTTGAATTTCGACGAAATATGAAAAAATCAAGGCATTTACTTGGAGCTGGTGTATTTAGTAACAGCCTTGGTACCTTCAGAGACAGCGTGCTTAGCCAATTCACCGGGCAACAATAGACGGACAGCGGTTTGGATTTCCCGACTGGTGATGGTAGAGCGCTTGTTGTAGTGGGCCAAACGAGAGGCTTCGGCGGCAATACGTTCGAAGATGTCATTCACGAAACTGTTCATGATGCTCATGGCCTTTGACGAAATACCAGTATCAGGATGGACTTGCTTCAACACTTTGTAAATGTAGATAGCGTAACTCTCCTTACGCTTGGTACGTCTCTTCGACTTATCGCCCTTGGTGATGTTCTTTTGGGCTTTGCCGGCCTTCTTTGCTGCTTTACCACTGGTTTTAGGAGGCATTTTTCACTTTTAGTTTTTTAATCACACAAACACTTTTAACACTGTTCACAAATGATGAACCTACGGCGTCAAACAAGAATATTTCAAGCATTAAATGCTCAAATGTTTCAGGTAGTCACAGTTGCTGTGTGGAATAGTGGCCAAACAACCCCATTTTTCGATGTGTGTGTATTAAATGAGCGAGAGAAAAGTATAAATAGTACGGGTATATTCGAGTAACGGCGATCATTCTGTGTTTTTTCAGTGCTAAGTGAAGTGTTCAAAAAAATATTAAGTGAAAAGTGACTTAATAAAAATACCACAAATAGCCCTGAGATAAAATCAAACTTTTTCTTTTAAGAGATAAAATAATTGCTATTAGTGGTGTAGCCTAAAAACTATTGTGTGTCGGCGGCAAAGTTAATTGCCGTCGGCATATCATCATGGAAGAAGAAGAAGAATCATCCAACGAAAAGTTATGTGTTGAAGACGTTATATTAACACATAACAATGAACCTGATTTTACCGCCGTCAAGAAGAAGAAGCAGTCGGCGGCCAAGAAACCAAAAGAAGCCAAAAAAAGGAAGACAAAAAGTGAAGGAAAATCTGATGATGAGGAAAATAGTGAACCCATTAATCTAGAAGAAGCATTCTCCAATATTCAGAAAAAACTTGAAGATTCTGAACAAAATTTATTCTTCCTCTTGGAGGAAGTTAAACGTCTTAAAGCCATGCAAGACGATTCTGCCCGTCAACTTGCTTACGCGGCAAAAAAAGAAAATAGTTACAAGAGAACTATTTTAAATATGCAGAAGCAATTAGCTGCACAAGGTATTGAACAACCTACATTCACTTTTGAAGAAGGTGAAAATGAGATGGATACGTTGGATACAACACCACAAAGTCAAACTGTGGATACAACGCCGTCACAAGAAAATAAGCTAGACGCAAGCCGGGTGCTAGCAAAGGCAGGCAAGAAGCCAAAGCTGCCTAGGACAGAGGCCTCGAACCAAAAATCAGCTGGAATAACAACAGCAACGTCAACCCATTGTGTAACAACGCCGAACAACCCAAGTACATCAACAGCAACTACAGCAGCAAAGGTAACATCAACATTGCAGCCAAGCAGCAAAGGAAAGGGTAAGAACCTACCAGCTATCACCATCTACGAAGTCAGCTACAACGAGGTGACAGGAATTTTAGACCTAAAAATAGGAAAAGAAAACTATTCGATTAAGGCAGTTAGAAATAATATAATGTCAGTCAGAATAGACGGTTTTGATAACTATGAAAAAGTAATTCTTGTGTTAAAAGAGAGAAAATACAAATATCACACTCACACTCCCAAACAACTATTACCATTTTCGGTAATAATTGGTCGTCTCCCAAAAGATGTCCCAAAGGAAAATATAATTAACTTTCTAGAAAATTTAAATTTCCATGTTAAAGTAGTAGATTTAATTAACATAAGTGATATGAAATGGCTTCTCAAAATAGATAGGTCCACAGATGTCCAAAAATTATACAAAACTAAAAAAATATTAAGGTGCAATGTAACCTATAGCAGGGCTATTGGTAGGGAAGTTGTACAATGCTTCAATTGTCAGCGGTTTGGCCATGTCAAAAGCAATTGTGGCATGCCATACCGTTGTCCTAGCTGTGGGGAAGGCCACGAACGTGGTAATTGTTCTCGTAGGATAGACCCCAATACGGCTACTTCTGACAGTGACATACCAAAGCCACCAAAGAAATGCATCAATTGCAATGAAATAGGCCACGGTGCTAACTCTCGTGAATGCCCAATCAGAAACGCCATTCTTCTCAAAAAGAATGAGCGAAAAGAAGAACGACAAGCCGCTAACTTAGCCAATTCTGAACGGTTCTCGGCAATAAGGAAGGATTTGTCCTATTCAAATGCTGCACATAGTGCAAATATTGGTACATTAATACCAACAAACACTAGAAATAATACAAATATTGGTGCAAAAGTACCAGCAAGCAATTCTGCACATAGTGCAAATATCCCAAGAAATTTAAGCAATGTTGGGCTAAAAAATATTCCTGCAATTAGTGCAAACATGCCCACAAACCGTAGAAGTACAAATGGGGATCCTGATGCAATAGCCACGAAAGTGGTTAATGAGTGTGGATCCACATTTGGAAAAAGTCTTCGTGATCTTATGAATGACTTAGAACAATTCAAACATCGCTATCAGGAAATACAGGAGGCAGAAGGCGATAACACTGCTTTCCTGAAACTCCTGATGCATCTACAGGGGTACAAATGTTGAGGTGCATATTCCTCAACGTCAACTCTTTAGTGTCTTTAGTAAAAAGACACTACATTAAAATATTCCTTCAAAGACACAAGCCTGATGTTCTGCTCTTGGCTGAACATAAACTGTCAGACAGGCACAGATTTGGCGTTGAGGGATATGCACTATTCAAACAATGTAGAATAGGTAGATCAGGTGGGGGCACGGCAATTCTCGTTAAAGAGGACTTCAAAGCCGAGAGTTTTTTAGTTGACGCAGGCAACATTGAGTCTTGTGGCATAAAGCTCTATAAAGCAGATGGGACACACATAGTGATAATTTCGATGTATCTCCCCCCTTCAGTGGAATTTAACCCCTCCGATCTTGATGCTGTTGCAGACCTGGGAGCAACCAATGATGTTATCATTGGTTGCGACCTTAATGCGAAGCATAGAGATTGGGGTGGGAATGTTTACAATAGGAGAGGTCGAGGCCTCTATACATATCTATTAGATTGTCCAAATTTAGCATTATGCCCAACAGCTAATGCCACAAGACCCAATATTGGAGAAGACTCCTATATAGATTACTTCCTGATATCATCTCGAGTAATTTTGGAGGACCATGGTCTGCTGGCAACACACGACTACGAGTCTGACCACAGAGCAGTGGAAATTAATATTTGTACCACAAATATTCAAACCGAACATTTAAAAACATTCTATAATTTTAAAAAAATGAACATCAGAAAATTTAACAGACTCGTGGAGGGTGGGCTAGCAGATCATGCTCTTCCAACAGACAGAAATGTCTCTGCCAATGAAATTGATCATTGTGCGCAACATTTAAATAATATAGTGAGAGATGCACTAGAAAATTCAGTACCAAAACAAAGGTATAAAAACCATTTATTGGGTGAGTTGCCTGCCCACATAGTGAGGTTCATAAGAGAACGAAAAAGACTTCGTCAAATACTGCGAAGATCAGGCGATCCAGAAAGACACAATGTTATAAGGGCTGATATTAATAACCTAGGCATTATTATCAGGCAACAAGTGGCCAACTTTGAGCAGGATAGGTATAAAAACTTTTTACAAAATATTAGGGTGAACCCACAAACCTACAGTAAGGTTAAGAGAGCTGCTGGTCTCTCCTATAAAGAACCCATTGGGACATTAATTGATCCTAATGGAGTTAATATCACACAAAATGACAGTAAAGCCGAACTGCTGGCGGATCACCTGCAGTATAACAACAATTCCAGGGACATCTCGGGGGTCAGTTCCATCCACAATCTTGTCAACGAGGCTGTGGTGGGAATTGAGACTCGAGAACCCCTGGTAAGTTTCTGCGGTGATTTCACAGCCGATGGTGCTGTGATTAATAATGAATCCCTCTGGCAAGAGGGAGGATTTGTTAATCCACCAAGGGTTGCAACATCAATCAAAAGTAGACCACCAAAAAAGTCTTGCGATATCGAGGGTATCCCCGACATCGCCATTAAAAAATTAGGAAATGTTATTTTAACATTTTTAACAATCCTCTTCAATCAATGTATAAATATAGGGTATTTTCCATTAGTATGGAAACAAGCCCTTGTTATACCAATTAAAAAACCGAATTCCGATGCCAAACAGTGTGGAAGTTATAGGCCCATCTCCCTCTTGTCCCCATTCGGAAAATTGTTTGAATATATTATTCTAGAAAGAATAAAAATATTATTAGAAGAACGTAAAATATTAAGAGACTGTCAATTTGGTTTTAGACCACAACACTCCACAACACATGCCCTAGTGGCATTTTCCAATTACGTCGCCAATGGGTATGAGAGGCAGATGGGCACAATGGCCATCAGCCTTGACTTCGCAAAGGCATTTGACACTGTTTGGCAAAACGGTATAATTTACAAACTCCAATCTTTTGGGTTTGATAATAATATCTGCAGGTTGATAGCGAGCTTCCTGAATGACAGACATTTTAGGGTGAAAGTCGGTGAGGATATGTCTGTGCAACGCCTGGTCCAAGCGGGTGTGCCACAAGGTTCACTCCTTGGACCGGTGTTGTACAACATATTCATAAGCGACATCCCTAGTCCGCCTGACGGGGGCCTGCTGTTGGCATATGCAGATGATATTTTGATAGCCTTACGTGGAAGATTCGGCCACACCCTTGAGAGGAGGTTAAATACATACATGGAAAAGCTCTGCGACTATTTCGATAGGTGGCAGCTTAACTTAAATGCAAAAAAATGTGTTTCCATCGTGTTAAGTGGTAAGCCCAGAGCAACTTATCCAACTTTGAGAAGATATGCTCCACAAATTAAACTCAGAAATGAAACTATTAGAACTTCTGACGAGATGAAATATCTAGGCATTATGTTCAGCAAAAACTTTGACTTCATTAAACATGTAGACTTTGTGCTAAACAAAGCCAAACGCCTATATGGCACATATCAAAAACTTTTTGTGATGAGGGGGGGCCTTTCGTCACAAATTAAACAGTTAATATACCAACAAATCATACGTCCTGTCATATCTTACTCCTTTCCGGCTTGGGCTGACATATCGTCGGCCCAGATGGAAAGGATAAGAGTATTTGAAAGGCGTATATTAGCCCCGGCATTAGGTCTAAGACCATCTATAAATAATGATGGTGAAATTAGAAGACCCTCCAATAAAAGCATCTATAGCTCAACAAAGTTGAGTAGAATAGATGCATCAATGATGAATGATGCAATAAAATTCTTTGAGAGATGTCTAGATATAGACAATAGCATCGTGGAGGATTTCCTCCAAACAAACACAGATATGAGAAGAATTCTCACTAAAAAACACCTTCCGCCAATAGCCCTTGTCAAACTAAATGAAAAAGGCCTTCTTTACCAAGGAGATTCCTTGATTTATTATCACCGCAGATACGGTAGATATGACGCAGCCACTGACCCGGTATATAATACTGAGCAGTAGGATTTGCATATGTATATATTGTAAATATAGTTTTAAGTATCATTAGATTTTAGAATTTAAGTTATTTTTAATTTATTTATTATTTTAGTTTAATAATTTTTAATTTCTTTTAAAATATTAGCCCTTTTTTTTAAATTTTTTGGGCCATTTCAAAAACATGAATTTTTATCAAAACATAACCAAATGATTGTTAGTACAGAAGTGCAACACAAAACAAAAAACATTGTAATCACTTTTATATGTATCTAGAATACCTAGTGAATGTTTATTTATAAATATCAATAATACTTTAGCCTTTAAGTAAAACATTGTAAACAAAACGAATGGAAAAATAAAAGGCAATTTTGAAATGAAATGAAAATCGAGTAACGGCATCATTCTGTGTTTTTTCAGTGCTAAGTGAAGTGTTCAAAAAAATATTAAGTGAAAATGTCTGGTCGTGGTAAAGGTGGCAAAGTTAAGGGAAAGGCAAAGTCCCGTTCAAATCGTGCTGGTCTTCAATTCCCCGTCGGTCGTATTCATCGTTTGTTGCGCAAAGGCAACTATGCTGAACGTGTTGGTGCCGGTGCTCCAGTATATTTAGCCGCCGTCATGGAATATTTGGCTGCTGAAGTTTTGGAATTGGCTGGTAATGCTGCCCGTGACAACAAGAAGACTCGTATCATTCCCCGTCACTTGCAATTGGCCATCCGCAACGACGAAGAATTGAACAAATTGCTGTCCGGCGTCACAATTGCCCAAGGTGGTGTATTGCCAAACATCCAAGCTGTTCTCTTGCCCAAGAAGACCGAAAAGAAAGCCTAAATTATCTCGAAAGGTATTATGGAAAAAATACAGACCATCGTATAAGAAGAAGAAAAATCCATACAAAATTCAACCAATCCGTCCTTTTCAGGACGACAAAAAATATTTAAAAAGAGAAAAAATCTATTCAAACTATTAATTTTCATTATTTACATTTTATAGGGAAAGAATAAAAATGACCAAAAATTTAATATTTACATTTTATAGGGAAAAAAATAAAAATGCCCAAAAAATGATATTTTTCTTAATCGACGACAACCCTTGATTATTTTACAAATGACATTTTTTCTTTCATAATTCCTTAGAAAATATGTTCGTTTGTTGTAACTGTTTTTCATTTCTACCCCCCAACAGAATTGTGTTTGTTTTATGTCGCTTTAGTTTTCACAGGAATAGCGAGACAGATAGAGAGACAGAGAAAGAGAGAGAGAGCGAAAAAGAGATCATTCGTCTCATCGATGATGTTCGCGCCAATATTCGTTCATCGATGTTCCCGCCAATGTTCGTTCATCGTATGTTGACGATGTCTGTTATGAATGTGTGTGTGTGTGGTGTTGTGTGTTTGTTAGTTAGAATAACCAAATGCCTTTACTTACGATGATGATGGTTGTTGATGTTGTTGTAGTGGCTGTTAGAGTAAATTATATGGAAAAAGTGTTCTGCCGCCGCGAATTTTGAGGAGAAAAAAGTAACTGTATTTGGAAAGGAAAAAATGCAGAAATGTGTGATTTTGGTGATGTTGTCAAAGCATAAAGTTAGTAATAGAGTGATGACAACATGAAGTGCGCACGGAAAAAATTTTTTATTTTCAAAGGGAAAAAAGTAGAGTTGTGAAATAAATTGAGGATCATTGTTAGAAAATAACAAAAATACATAAAATAGAAGAAAATGATGTGATTTTTGTGGACATTTAAGAAAAAATAAATTATTTTTAGTGAAAGATAAGAAGAAGAAGAAGAAAATTTTCAATGATTTCAACATAAAGTAAAAGAATTGATGTGATTTTTGGGACGTTTGAGAAAAATAAAATATTTTTAGTGAAACATAGGAAGAAGAAGAAGAAATTTTTTAATAATTTCAACATAAAGTAAAAGAAATTTAGAAAATTATGTGATTTTTTTGGTCATTTAAGAAAATGTGATTTAGTGAAACAAGAAGAAGAAGAAAATTTTCAATAATTTCAACTAAAGTGAGAGAAATTTAGAAAATTATGTAATTTTTTGGTCATTTAAGAAAATTTGAGTTAGTGAAACGAGAAGAAGAAGAAGAAAATTCTCAATAATTTCAACATAAAGTGAGAGAAATTTAGAAAATTATGTGATTTTTTGGAGGATTATGGGATTTTTGAATAAATAAGTAAAAGATAAAATTTTTCTATGCGAGTTCATGAAATATAAGAAGAAGAAGAAGAATTTTTTCCTAATAATTTCAACATAAAGTGAGAGAAATTTAGAAAATTATGTGATTTTTTGGAGGATTAAGTAAAAGAAAATATTTTTATATGAAATCATGAAACATAAGAAGAAGAAGAAGTTTTTCATAAGCAATTTTTTGAAAAAAGAGATGCTATAAAATTTTTTTAAATATATTTTTGAGAAAAATCGCAGTAAATATTAACAAAATTCAAACTAATTTAAAGACAATTTTTTTAAAAAAAAAGGTAATTTTCTTTATACTTTTAAAAAATTTAATAACAATTTTTAATAATTTCATCACAAAATAACAAAAATTTTTACTTGAAGGAAAAAATAAGTACTTAACATCGCAGTCAAAGATATTGTTCGCTTGGCATAGCATTGATGTGCGTTAGTTATATGAACAAACACACGCACACACAGACCGACGCTAGCGTGCGTATACACACATCGTCGTATTATCAAGCAAGCAAGCAGCTACCCTAACAATGAGAGTTGCCGGTAGAACATGTATTAGTGGAAATAAAGGAACATTTTTGTGTATTACGAAAAAGGAATGATCAGAGTTGCCGACGGTAAAATATTTTTGAAGGCAAAAAAAGAAGAAGAAAAAATTGTAAGAAAAAAGGTAATGTTTGCCGACGGCAAACATTTTTGAAGGAAAAAATGGAAAATTATTTGATGATGGAAAAAAAATTTATGAAAATAAAATTAAATGAGCAGAGTTGCCGACGGCATTTATTTTTGAAGACAAAAGGGAATATTATTTGAAAAATTTTATGAAATGTGGAAAAAGAAAGAAAAAATAAAATGCACTGAAAAAAGATATAAGAAAGAAAATATTTTATGGTTAGTTTTATTTTTCATATATTAAGGTAAGTTTTATTTTTGATATATTTTATTAAATTTTTTTATGTTTTTGTAATTTTCAACAAGAAAATATCTCTTTTTAAATATTTTTTGTGGTCCTGAAAAGGACCGATTGTTTTGTTGTAAAAGAAAAATTCTCCAAATAGCGTCAAGAAAATATTTAACCGCCGAAACCGTACAAAGTACGACCTTGTCTCTTCAAAGCATAGACGACATCCATAGCAGTGACGGTTTTACGCTTAGCATGTTCGGTGTATGTAACGGCGTCACGAATAACGTTTTCCAAAAACACCTTCAGAACACCACGGGTTTCTTCGTAGATGAGGCCAGAGATACGTTTTACACCACCACGGCGAGCCAAACGTCTAATAGCTGGCTTGGTAATACCCTGGATATTATCACGTAACACTTTACGGTGACGTTTAGCGCCACCTTTTCCCAAGCCTTTGCCACCTTTACCACGACCAGTCATTTTTCACTTTTTTAAAAATCACTTAACACTTCACGAAAGCACAAGAACGAATGTTTTTTCGATGGCTGGCGGCTTCTATTTATACAAAAATTGGCCTGTTTGACTAACCAAGAGTCTTAATGGAATACACATGTATTTGTGTATGTGTTAGTACACATTTTGGGCGCGCACAGCTGTCTTTACTGGTTTACCCACCCCTAATCATAGCCGCCTCTTCGAAATTTTCTATAAATACCGCTATATGGATGGATGGCACAGTTATTATTCTGTGTTTTGAAGTCAAAGTGTGAACATCTAGCGGAAGCAAATAAATAAAGTGTTAAGTGCTAGTGAAAAAGTGACAATCTAAAACCTAAAGAGATAAAACATATTTTGTTCAAACTGAGATAAAATTTGATATCTTTGGAAGACCTTAACGGCGTTAATCATTGTCGGCGGCTCTGTATTTTGCCGTCGGCATGGATAGCCTAGAAGGAGATGATGAAGCGCAATTCTCTGAAAATTCAGTAGACATTGCTGCTGAAGCCAATATGTGTAATGATGCAACTATTCAAAATGTCGGCGATAACAGCGACACTTCTGCTAGAGTTAAAAAAGAAAAACGAAGCAGAAGCAAACGCAAATATAAGTCCGACGATGATGAGTCAGCATACCAAAACCTAAAATTGGAGGCTATAATTACAACCCTTCAATCAGCACTAAGAACAATGGAAGACAATAATCGGTCTTTATTAGCTGAACTAACTGCTCTAAGAAAACAACAGGAAGAAACTGCCAAGCAACTGTCAGATTTCTATTCCAAAGAAAATAGCTACAAGCGAGTTATTACAAGCCTAGAAATGCAATTGGCTGCTGGCAAAAATAATTCAAATGCGTCATCAAAACCATTGACGAAAAATCACCCTAATATGGAAACAACTAGTACACCGCCAGTACTAAAGACTACGAGTACAGAGCCAGTGCGTAGTGGACAGCCGGCGGTAAGCCAAAACCCGGCTCAGGCAGGCAAGAAGCCTAAACTGCCTGGGGATGGAAAGATGAAAAAGCAACAAACAACAAAAATAGCTGCAACAACCACAGAGATGCTGCAAGATATATGTGACAACAACAATGAAGATGACATGGACACGAACGAGTGGACAGAAGTTCGCAGGAAAACTGCTAAGTCTAAGCAAAAAGCACCCCTTATGGAGACTGAAGGAATTATTATTAATAACAATGTATCAAACAATACCAATACAGGTAAGGCTAGCCACCCTCCCACTATTAAATTATATGGTGCAAATGTGAAACAATTACACAATAAACTTAAAGAAAAACTTAACCATGAACAATTCAACATGGACCTTTTAAATGGTAAAAATATTCAACTAAAACTTAATCGATCAGAAGATTTTAACATAACAAAAGAACTTTTAGATGAAGAGAAAATTCCATATTTCACATATACACCAAATAATTTAAAACCTCGATCACTATTTATTCGTGGGGTTTCAGAAACGTACGACGAGCAAGATCTAAAAGATTTTATTAAAGAAAAAAATCTACCTTTGGACGTTTTAAACGTTGTAAAAATTAAACGCAATCGATGGATTGTGCAGTTCGGCCCTACATCTGATATGAGTGCCTTCAAAAAATTGCAATACCTACTTGGTAATAAAGTTAAAATTCAAAAATATCGCAAGGAAAGCGTTGTTCAGTGTCGCAACTGCCAAAGATTTGGTCATATTTCGACCAATTGTAAAATGCCTTTTAGATGTGTCAAGTGCCCTGATGTTCATGAGAAGGGACAATGTAGAATTCCTCCTAAAGAACTAAATATAGAGGAGGTTGTTTCTGAAGATCCCTTAACGGGACAAATTAAAAAGATCATTGGAAAGCCAGTGTACTGTATAAATTGCAAAACTTCTGGTCATGTAGCCAGTGCCAAAAACTGCCCAATTAGAATGAGCATAATGCAAAAAATTATAGAAAACAGACAGCTTCGTAGTAATACTACTAATAACAATAACATACCAGGAATACAAACAAGAAATTTTAATAGTTTTCCAATTACGCCAGTATCCAAATCAGTTTCGTATGCTAGAGCTACCGAAAACAACCAATTTGCCCCAACAGTGGCACCACCATTAAGATCCCAATCATTAGACTTTATAGAAATGTTCGAAGCAGACTGTAATCGTCTGCTTGGCAAAGATTTCTACACCTGTTTAACAAAAATAGGTGAACATGCAGAATCCTACAGATTACTTACAACGGACGCTGATAGAACACGATCCCTCTATCAGCTTTTCACGAGTCTTAAGCTCGATGGATAACTTAAAAGTTATTTTTATTAATGTAAATGGGGTAGTGTCACGAACTAAAAGACACTACATACAAATTTTTATCCATCAACATAAGCCTGATATCTTGATGTTGGCTGAACATGGCCTTTCAGCAAAACACAAGTTTGCACTAAATGGCTATACTATCTACAGACAAAATAGATTGTATTCCAATAAGGGGGGAACTGCTATTTGCATAAAAAATACATTTAAATCTGAAAGACTCTCAATAAACTTTCAATTATTGGAAGGAACAGTAGTCAAAATTAGAGATCGTGGTGGCAGAAATATTATATTGATGTCACTATATCAGAGACCTCGCGTTACAATTAACATTAATGACCTAGATATAATAAGTGGAATTATTGGTGCAAATGAGGCAATAATAGGAGGCGATCTGAACGCCAAACATTCAGAGTGGGGAGGAAATGAAATAAATAGTAGCGGAAGAGTACTAAAATCATGGCTAGATAATAGTCCAAACATTAGTATAAGACCAACAGTAGAACCAACTAGATACTGTTCAACAACACTGTCATTTATAGACATTTTCATGACAACCCAAGGGCTTTATATACCTGATAGGCCAACAACTTTAGACTTTGAGTCAGATCATCAAGCAATAGCATTGAAAATCACTGCCCAACCTGAAAGGCAACCTCAACAGGAAATTTACGATTATAATAGCATAAACATTAACACCTTAAATAACACATTAGCGGAAGAATTACAAGAATATAATCTCCCAATTGATAGAAACATTGATGCTGATCAGATAGATCTTGCAGTTGATAGGCTTAGCTCAGCTCTTAACATCGCAATGGACTCGGCTATGACCAAAATAATTCCAATTAAAAATACTATGAAAAAACTTCCTGATGATATTCTTCATCTGATAGCTCAGAAGAAAACTATGAGAAGAAGATTACATCGAACCTTTGATCCACAGTCGGCAATTACCTTGAAGGCAATAATACGTAACATGAGCCGTATAATAGAACAAAAAATATCATTATTTGAAGAGGAAGACTTAATAAAAAGTCTTGAGAAAATAAAACCTTCTAAAGATATGTTTCGAAACATTAAAGGCATTAGTGGAAAATTAAGCCGAAATAAAGTAGACCACTTAGAAGTTGAAGGAAACAGAGTTACATGCGATAAAGAAAAAGCTAACGTTATGGCAAATTCCTTTGCCAACATTCAAAACGCTGCAACTATACACACTAGAAGTCGCAGGGAGGAAAATCTAATAGACCCTATGGTCCAATTTGGACTTGATTGCCTTGCTAATGGTATTATAACAAACGGTAATAATAGGCCACCAATTAATCTTGCAACACCAGCAGAAATTGGTTCTATACTAAAATCTATGAATAATAAAAAAACTTCAGGAGATGATAAAATTCCTAATTTTATCCTCAAAAAACTTGATCAAAGGGCATGGCTTTTCTTAACCATAGTGTTCAATCACTGTATTAATATCGGATATTATCCAAAGAAATGGAAAACTGCTAAGGTTATTCCGATACTCAAGCCAGGGAAAGACCCCACATTAACAACTAGCTATAGACCAATTTCGTTATTACCCTGTATGGGAAAATTATTTGAAATGGTCATACTCAATCGACTAAATGAACATATTGAGGAAGCACATGTTCTAACAAATAGCCAATTTGGCTTTAAAAAACAGCATTCCACCACCCATGCACTGCTAACACTAAATCACAAAATAGTAGCTGGTCTAAACAAAAGATGCCCTACAATAGCAGTTAGCCTAGACTTTAATAAGGCCTTTGACACGGTGTCACAAGAAGGAATTATAGAGAAAATGGAAAGTTCATATATGTTTAGCCCCTACCTAAACAGACTTAGCCATAATTACTTGAAAGACAGAAAGTTCTACGTTTATTTTGACGAAGAAAAATCGAATATAAAATCTGTTAGAGCCGGTGTTCCACAGGGATCGGTCTTAGGACCTGTCCTGTACAACCTATTCCTGGCGGATATACCCCAGCCACCTAATGATCTTTTATTAATTATATATGCTGACGATATATTAATCGCAGCAACGCATGCTAGCGCAAGAATTGCCAACACACAGTTGTGTCAATATCTCACTATTCTTAAAGACTACTTTGACAGATGGGGACTGTCAATTAACACTGAAAAAAGTAAGTCTATCATTTTTAAGGGAAAAGGAGCAAATATCTATAAAAACGCCAGACAGTACACTCCAAATATATCTATCGGTAATGTTAGTCTTTCAAATACAGAAACACTCAAATACTTAGGAGTGGTATTCGAACAAGACATGAGTTACATCAGGCACGTGGACCATGTCATTAAAAAGGGTAGAACAGCATATCATAACTACCAATGGCTACTAAACAAAAAAAGAGGGCTTAACAAAAATGTTAAACTATTAATATATAAACAGATTATACGACCAACAATGTGGTATGCATTTCCTGTATGGGCATTCATATCCTCTCATCAAATGGAGAGGATACGAGTGTTCGAAAGGAAAATCTTGGCACATTGCCTCGGCCTGGGTAGGCAGTTAACTGAACAAGGCTTCTATAAAAGTCCTTCAATAAAAAAAATTTACCAAGAAAGTAAAATCGAAAGATTTGATAGGTTTGCAATTCGTACATCCATCGATTGCCTTAACAAATGTATCACACACCCCAACCAAATGATACAAAATTTAAGTTTAACCAGAAATGAATTCAATAGAATAAAAAACAATAAGCTTTACTTACCGCCTATGAGCCTTTTGCACTTAGCAGAAACCGGTGGTCTATATGACTCCGCCGGTAATCTAAATTTTTATCATAGAAGATTTAAATCTTTAAATCTTGATGATCTTGTATATAGAACTGATCAATAAAAGTACATTAATTTGCGACTATTACTATGTCATTAAACTACGTAAATACTTGTATATATTTTGTTTTCTTTTGTTAACATAGTTTTAAGTTTTTGTAACTAGTTTTAAGTAATAGATACAACTTGTGTTTTTGATTCCTTTTCACAAGATTATAAATGAAATTTGATTTTGAAAGAAAATATTAAATATGGGAACGGGTTGGCGTGCCACAATGTTCATTTTAAAAAAATATAAATATGTCATAATTCTAGAAAAATAGGTAACTATGCTAGAAAGAATTGTTTTAACTAAAAATGATAGATTTAAGAAATATTGTAATCAAAAATTTGGAAATAAAAAATGAAATGAAATGAATGACGAGTAACGGCATCATTCTGTGTTTTTTCAGTGCTAAGTGAAGTGTTCAAAAAAATATTAAGTGAAAATGTCTGGTCGTGGTAAAGGTGGCAAAGTTAAGGGAAAGGCAAAGTCCCGTTCAAATCGTGCTGGTCTTCAATTCCCCGTCGGTCGTATTCATCGTTTGTTGCGCAAAGGCAACTATGCTGAACGTGTTGGTGCCGGTGCTCCAGTATATTTAGCCGCCGTCATGGAATATTTGGCTGCTGAAGTTTTGGAATTGGCTGGTAATGCTGCCCGTGACAACAAGAAGACTCGTATCATTCCCCGTCACTTGCAATTGGCCATCCGCAACGACGAAGAATTGAACAAATTGCTGTCCGGCGTCACAATTGCCCAAGGTGGTGTATTGCCAAACATCCAAGCTGTTCTCTTGCCCAAGAAGACCGAAAAGAAAGCCTAAATTATCTCGAAAGGTATTATGGAAAAAATACAGACCATCGTATAAGAAGAAGAAAAATCCATACAAAATTCAACCAATCCGTCCTTTTCAGGACGACAAAAAATATTTAAAAAGAGAAAAAATCTATTCAAACTATTAATTTTCATTATTTACATTTTATAGGGAAAGAATAAAAATGACCAAAAATTTAATATTTACATTTTATAGGGAAAAAAATAAAAATGCCCAAAAAATGATATTTTTCTTAATCGACGACAACCCTTGATTATTTTACAAATGACATTTTTTCTTTCATAATTCCTTAGAAAATATGTTCGTTTGTTGTAACTGTTTTTCATTTCTACCCCCCAACAGAATTGTGTTTGTTTTATGTCGCTTTAGTTTTCACAGGAATAGCGAGACAGATAGAGAGACAGAGAAAGAGAGAGAGAGCGAAAAAGAGATCATTCGTCTCATCGATGATGTTCGCGCCAATATTCGTTCATCGATGTTCCCGCCAATGTTCGTTCATCGTATGTTGACGATGTCTGTTATGAATGTGTGTGTGTGTGGTGTTGTGTGTTTGTTAGTTAGAATAACCAAATGCCTTTACTTACGATGATGATGGTTGTTGATGTTGTTGTAGTGGCTGTTAGAGTAAATTATATGGAAAAAGTGTTCTGCCGCCGCGAATTTTGAGGAGAAAAAAGTAACTGTATTTGGAAAGGAAAAAATGCAGAAATGTGTGATTTTGGTGATGTTGTCAAAGCATAAAGTTAGTAATAGAGTGATGACAACATGAAGTGCGCACGGAAAAAATTTTTTATTTTCAAAGGGAAAAAAGTAGAGTTGTGAAATAAATTGAGGATCATTGTTAGAAAATAACAAAAATACATAAAATAGAAGAAAATGATGTGATTTTTGTGGACATTTAAGAAAAAATAAATTATTTTTAGTGAAAGATAAGAAGAAGAAGAAGAAAATTTTCAATGATTTCAACATAAAGTAAAAGAATTGATGTGATTTTTGGGACGTTTGAGAAAAATAAAATATTTTTAGTGAAACATAGGAAGAAGAAGAAGAAATTTTTTAATAATTTCAACATAAAGTAAAAGAAATTTAGAAAATTATGTGATTTTTTTGGTCATTTAAGAAAATGTGATTTAGTGAAACAAGAAGAAGAAGAAAATTTTCAATAATTTCAACTAAAGTGAGAGAAATTTAGAAAATTATGTAATTTTTTGGTCATTTAAGAAAATTTGAGTTAGTGAAACGAGAAGAAGAAGAAGAAAATTCTCAATAATTTCAACATAAAGTGAGAGAAATTTAGAAAATTATGTGATTTTTTGGAGGATTATGGGATTTTTGAATAAATAAGTAAAAGATAAAATTTTTCTATGCGAGTTCATGAAATATAAGAAGAAGAAGAAGAATTTTTTCCTAATAATTTCAACATAAAGTGAGAGAAATTTAGAAAATTATGTGATTTTTTGGAGGATTAAGTAAAAGAAAATATTTTTATATGAAATCATGAAACATAAGAAGAAGAAGAAGTTTTTCATAAGCAATTTTTTGAAAAAAGAGATGCTATAAAATTTTTTTAAATATATTTTTGAGAAAAATCGCAGTAAATATTAACAAAATTCAAACTAATTTAAAGACAATTTTTTTAAAAAAAAAGGTAATTTTCTTTATACTTTTAAAAAATTTAATAACAATTTTTAATAATTTCATCACAAAATAACAAAAATTTTTACTTGAAGGAAAAAATAAGTACTTAACATCGCAGTCAAAGATATTGTTCGCTTGGCATAGCATTGATGTGCGTTAGTTATATGAACAAACACACGCACACACAGACCGACGCTAGCGTGCGTATACACACATCGTCGTATTATCAAGCAAGCAAGCAGCTACCCTAACAATGAGAGTTGCCGGTAGAACATGTATTAGTGGAAATAAAGGAACATTTTTGTGTATTACGAAAAAGGAATGATCAGAGTTGCCGACGGTAAAATATTTTTGAAGGCAAAAAAAGAAGAAGAAAAAATTGTAAGAAAAAAGGTAATGTTTGCCGACGGCAAACATTTTTGAAGGAAAAAATGGAAAATTATTTGATGATGGAAAAAAAATTTATGAAAATAAAATTAAATGAGCAGAGTTGCCGACGGCATTTATTTTTGAAGACAAAAGGGAATATTATTTGAAAAATTTTATGAAATGTGGAAAAAGAAAGAAAAAATAAAATGCACTGAAAAAAGATATAAGAAAGAAAATATTTTATGGTTAGTTTTATTTTTCATATATTAAGGTAAGTTTTATTTTTGATATATTTTATTAAATTTTTTTATGTTTTTGTAATTTTCAACAAGAAAATATCTCTTTTTAAATATTTTTTGTGGTCCTGAAAAGGACCGATTGTTTTGTTGTAAAAGAAAAATTCTCCAAATAGCGTCAAGAAAATATTTAACCGCCGAAACCGTACAAAGTACGACCTTGTCTCTTCAAAGCATAGACGACATCCATAGCAGTGACGGTTTTACGCTTAGCATGTTCGGTGTATGTAACGGCGTCACGAATAACGTTTTCCAAAAACACCTTCAGAACACCACGGGTTTCTTCGTAGATGAGGCCAGAGATACGTTTTACACCACCACGGCGAGCCAAACGTCTAATAGCTGGCTTGGTAATACCCTGGATATTATCACGTAACACTTTACGGTGACGTTTAGCGCCACCTTTTCCCAAGCCTTTGCCACCTTTACCACGACCAGTCATTTTTCACTTTTTTAAAAATCACTTAACACTTCACGAAAGCACAAGAACGAATGTTTTTTCGATGGCTGGCGGCTTCTATTTATACAAAAATTGGCCTGTTTGACTAACCAAGAGTCTTAATGGAATACACATGTATTTGTGTATGTGTTAGTACACATTTTGGGCGCGCACAGCTGTCTTTACTGGTTTACCCACCCCTAATCATAGCCGCCTCTTCGAAATTTTCTATAAATACCGCTATATGGATGGATGGCACAGTTATTACAGTGTTAACAGTGTTTGTGTGCATACCTAAGTGAAGTGAAAAAAATTAAAGTGAAAAATGGCTCGTACTAAGCAAACTGCCCGTAAATCAACTGGTGGAAAGGCTCCTCGTAAGCAATTGGCCACTAAAGCCGCTCGTAAGAGCGCACCAGCCACCGGCGGCGTCAAGAAGCCTCATCGTTTCCGTCCTGGTACTGTTGCCTTGCGTGAAATCCGTCGTTACCAGAAGAGTACTGAATTGTTGATCCGCAAATTGCCCTTCCAACGTTTGGTTCGTGAAATTGCTCAAGATTTCAAAACTGATTTGCGTTTCCAGAGCTCTGCTGTTATGGCCTTGCAAGAAGCCAGTGAAGCATACTTGGTCGGTCTTTTTGAAGATACTAACTTGTGCGCCATCCACGCTAAGCGTGTCACCATCATGCCTAAAGACATCCAATTGGCCAGACGTATCCGTGGAGAACGTGCTTAAATTCTTGACGTTTTAAAAACTATTTTTTTACAACAAAACAATCGGTCCTTTTCAGGACCACAAAATATTTATAAAAAAGAGATTATTTTTTCATCAAACTATTTATCATTTTTAACATTTTAAATAAATAAATATTTTTCTTTGTGTTTGTTTAATTTTTGAGGCTGATTTTAGGAATATTTGAAAATTTTCTTGTATGAGTCATATTTGACGGCGTCAGTAAAAATCTCCCATTAGAAGACACATTTTATTCTTCTTCTTGAAAAAAAAATATAATATTACAATTTTCCCTTTCAAAGACACATTTCTGCTTCTTAAAAAAGTATTGAAATTTGCTTCTATAGGTAATTTTTGACGGCGTCAGTAAAATTATTCATTTAAATATTTTGTTCTTCTTCTTGACACAAAAAACAAAAATTATGTTATAATTTTTCCCTAAAAAGACATTTTATTCTTCTTCTTGAACAAACTTATTGAAATTTCCTTCTATATGTAATTTTTGACGGCGTCAGTAAAATTTTCCCATTGAAATGCACATTTGTGTTCTTCTTCTTCTTCCTTTTCTATGTGTGTTTTTGATGGCGTCAGTAATATTTTCCTATTAAAGTATACATTTATTCTTCTTCTTTCTTTTCTGTTGGTCTTTTTGACGGCGTCAATATTAATTTCATCTTTAAAGGCAATGTTTTTTTCTTCTTCTTATTTTCTTCATAACAAATATTTGTTTTATTGAACTTCTTTTTGTGTGTATACTAATGTCCACGAGGCATATGTTCAATAAATTTGGCGCGAAATGTTCTCTGCAATAATGCTCTCACTATTTCTCATTCAAAATGGTTGAAAATTTTTGGCGGAAAATGCTCTCTGTTTTGTTTTATTTTTTCTTTTCAGATAATGATGAATGAAATATGCAATTTTTTTCTTTTCAGCTATATATATATTTTAATTTAGTAAAATTTTAGGATAATTTTGTAAAATTATAATTTTTTTGAAAATATTAATCAATAATTGTCTCACGTAGATATGACGAATATTTCTTGGCCATTTGAAAGGCGTAATACTACATTTTAGAAAAACATTTTCTTTTTAAAAAAAAATGTTTAAATCTTGTATTATTTTTACAGAATTGTCATAAAAAAGGGATTTATTTATTTTATTATATACATTTTTGCAAAAAATATCCAAATTATTAACGAAATCAGGAAAAATATACGTGTGAAAAACTTCAGTAATTCTATATGGTTTTTTCCTTGATATGTACTAGCAAAGGAAGAATTATTTTTGGAGAATATTTTTTGCAAAAAATGATGAAATGTTTACTAAATTTTAACGAAAATGTCCTCATATTTTATTAAAAATTAATTTTTGAGCGATTTTCATTTAATTTAGCAAAAATATTTCAATTTTCAAAAATATTACCTTTGACAGTGAATGTTTGTCCATAGGTGGTATACGGTAATGGGAAGATTTTTTTAACTTTTCCAAAGAAATAACTACTTTTTATGAATAATGTTATAATTTGGTGTAAATATACAGATTCTGAAATGTTTTTTAAGAAATTTTTATAAAACTTAATTAGATTTGAGCTTTTAAATTTCTTTGAAGAAAAACTTTTCTTCATTGAAAATATGCCAACAAGAGGATTTCTGCCGTCTTGGACCACATAAAGATTTTCAATTTTTTTCACAGTGAAAATGTAAAATATGTCAATATTTTAATTTTATCCCAAAGTAAACATATCAGGCTTTATTCTCAAATAGAATTTGGAAAATATTTTTTGAAAAAATTCATAATTTTTTCAAATTTAGTTACAAATTTGTGATTACATTTTTACAATCTGTGAAGTTAAACGCTTATAACTTTTAAACGGATAAAGGAAATTACACCAAATTTTCGTTAAAATATGGCCTGATATCTATACAAGAAATGTGTAAAATATCTTTTATAAAAATATTCAAACATTCTTCAGAAAAATTAAATTCCTACGAAAACTTTTGTAAAAAATTAAACACGCTTCCACACAATATTTCGAAAAATATAGCTATTGACTACTATGCACTTCTCATCTTTTCAATGTACCTACCATGTTAAAACTTTGCCAATAACAATTTAATAGTACACATAAATTTGTGAGTGTATTTGTGTTACAGTGAAATATAAACATAAAAGTGAATAATCATGTCTGACGCCGCCGTTGTTGAAGCCACCGCCTCCCCAGTTGCCGCTGTTGAGAAAAAGGCACCAAAGAAGGCCGCAGCCAAAGCAAAGAAACCATCAGCTGCCCCTACTCATCCACCAACCCAACAAATGGTTGACGCCGCCATCAAAACATTGAAGGAACGTGGTGGTTCATCATTGCCTGCCATCAAGAAATATTTGGCCAGCACCTACAAGGTTGATGCCCAAAAATTGGCTCCTTTCATCAAGAAATATTTGAAGAGCGCTGTTGCCAGTGGAAAACTCATCCAAACTAAAGGTAAGGGTGCTTCTGGTTCATTCAAATTGTCCGCCTCGGCTTCCAAGGAACCCAAAGCAAAGACTGCTGAAAAGAAGAAGAAGGCACCAGCTGCTGAGAAGAAGAAGAAGGCTGCCCCTAAAAAGGCCGCCGGTGAAAAGAAAACCGCTGCCAAGAAGCCATCTGCCGCCAAAAAGACCGCTGAGAAGAAGAAGGCTGACAAAACAAAGGCTAAGGCCGCCAAGAAAACCGGTACAGTTAAGGCTAAACCAGCAAAAACCGCCGCTAAAGCATCTGCCACCAAACCAAAGGCACCCAAGGCAAAAACAGCAGCTGCTAAACCCAAAAAAGCCGCCGCACCAAAGAAGCCAGCTGCCAAGAAAGCCGCCGCCAAGAAGTAATTTTTCCCAGAAAGATTACTTGTTGACAACATTTTTCGATATTCGAAAGCATAATATCTAACAGCCCTTTTCAGGGCTACAAATTAAATTCAAAAAGAGAAAATCTTTACTTCAAACTATTTATTATTACTACTATTTATTGTTTTATTACCTAAATAAATAAGAAAAATACACACGTGTCTGATTTTAAAAAAATTTTACCCTCACTAATTACTTTTCCTATTAGGTAATTAACATTGAGCCTGTTTTATTATGGGCATTCCACAAAATAACACCACAAAGGGATTAAAATTTTAGTCTGGGTCATAAAATAAATGTGACTAATTTTTGTTTGTCTAATTATGGTCATTTTCATCTAATTTCATATTTTAGGAATTTTTCATTTAATCTTCAAAAATGATAATTTTTTCTCTTTGCAAAAATTGTTTGCTGGGTAAAAGGAGATTATTTTAATCAGGAATGTTTTTCTATTCTAATGAAGTTATGTTGCAACTCTATTTTATTTCTTTTTCTATTTTTTCCATTGAAAAATGTCCCGTTAATTTTTGCGCCACCACCAAAAAAATTTCCCCTTAAAAATGTTCGCGCTTCATATTTGACATTGGCGTAGTGAAGTATTACAGGCAAAATGCTTATACATACTTGTTGTTCGTTTATACATTTTCGATATGGTGGTGACTGCCGACGGTAATACTAAGTAACAACGCACAAGCACACACACACATACCCATACAGTGGATGGCGTGTTGTTGTACACACATAGAGTAGCCAAGCAAGCAAAAAAGCAATATGAACCACGGCAAAACAAGATTTGACGGCGTCATTTACTAAATACATGGGAAAATTATTATTTTTGCTAGAATATGAGGAATTTTAAAATTATTTTGGTAAGTTTCTTTATTAAATAATGGAAAATAAGTGTTTCGACAAAAATTTGATCTCTTTTAAAATGTTTTTTGTGGCCCTGAAAAGGGCCTTTTATGGTTGAATTTCGACGAAATATGAAAAAATCAAGGCATTTACTTGGAGCTGGTGTATTTAGTAACAGCCTTGGTACCTTCAGAGACAGCGTGCTTAGCCAATTCACCGGGCAACAATAGACGGACAGCGGTTTGGATTTCCCGACTGGTGATGGTAGAGCGCTTGTTGTAGTGGGCCAAACGAGAGGCTTCGGCGGCAATACGTTCGAAGATGTCATTCACGAAACTGTTCATGATGCTCATGGCCTTTGACGAAATACCAGTATCAGGATGGACTTGCTTCAACACTTTGTAAATGTAGATAGCGTAACTCTCCTTACGCTTGGTACGTCTCTTCGACTTATCGCCCTTGGTGATGTTCTTTTGGGCTTTGCCGGCCTTCTTTGCTGCTTTACCACTGGTTTTAGGAGGCATTTTTCACTTTTAGTTTTTTAATCACACAAACACTTTTAACACTGTTCACAAATGATGAACCTACGGCGTCAAACAAGAATATTTCAAGCATTAAATGCTCAAATGTTTCAGGTAGTCACAGTTGCTGTGTGGAATAGTGGCCAAACAACCCCATTTTTCGATGTGTGTGTATTAAATGAGCGAGAGAAAAGTATAAATAGTACGGGTATATTCGAGTAACGGCATCATTCTGTGTTTTTTCAGTGCTAAGTGAAGTGTTCAAAAAAATATTAAGTGAAAATGTCTGGTCGTGGTAAAGGTGGCAAAGTTAAGGGAAAGGCAAAGTCCCGTTCAAATCGTGCTGGTCTTCAATTCCCCGTCGGTCGTATTCATCGTTTGTTGCGCAAAGGCAACTATGCTGAACGTGTTGGTGCCGGTGCTCCAGTATATTTAGCCGCCGTCATGGAATATTTGGCTGCTGAAGTTTTGGAATTGGCTGGTAATGCTGCCCGTGACAACAAGAAGACTCGTATCATTCCCCGTCACTTGCAATTGGCCATCCGCAACGACGAAGAATTGAACAAATTGCTGTCCGGCGTCACAATTGCCCAAGGTGGTGTATTGCCAAACATCCAAGCTGTTCTCTTGCCCAAGAAGACCGAAAAGAAAGCCTAAATTATCTCGAAAGGTATTATGGAAAAAATACAGACCATCGTATAAGAAGAAGAAAAATCCATACAAAATTCAACCAATCCGTCCTTTTCAGGACGACAAAAAATATTTAAAAAGAGAAAAAATCTATTCAAACTATTAATTTTCATTATTTACATTTTATAGGGAAAGAATAAAAATGACCAAAAATTTAATATTTACATTTTATAGGGAAAAAAATAAAAATGCCCAAAAAATGATATTTTTCTTAATCGACGACAACCCTTGATTATTTTACAAATGACATTTTTTCTTTCATAATTCCTTAGAAAATATGTTCGTTTGTTGTAACTGTTTTTCATTTCTACCCCCCAACAGAATTGTGTTTGTTTTATGTCGCTTTAGTTTTCACAGGAATAGCGAGACAGATAGAGAGACAGAGAAAGAGAGAGAGAGCGAAAAAGAGATCATTCGTCTCATCGATGATGTTCGCGCCAATATTCGTTCATCGATGTTCCCGCCAATGTTCGTTCATCGTATGTTGACGATGTCTGTTATGAATGTGTGTGTGTGTGGTGTTGTGTGTTTGTTAGTTAGAATAACCAAATGCCTTTACTTACGATGATGATGGTTGTTGATGTTGTTGTAGTGGCTGTTAGAGTAAATTATATGGAAAAAGTGTTCTGCCGCCGCGAATTTTGAGGAGAAAAAAGTAACTGTATTTGGAAAGGAAAAAATGCAGAAATGTGTGATTTTGGTGATGTTGTCAAAGCATAAAGTTAGTAATAGAGTGATGACAACATGAAGTGCGCACGGAAAAAATTTTTTATTTTCAAAGGGAAAAAAGTAGAGTTGTGAAATAAATTGAGGATCATTGTTAGAAAATAACAAAAATACATAAAATAGAAGAAAATGATGTGATTTTTGTGGACATTTAAGAAAAAATAAATTATTTTTAGTGAAAGATAAGAAGAAGAAGAAGAAAATTTTCAATGATTTCAACATAAAGTAAAAGAATTGATGTGATTTTTGGGACGTTTGAGAAAAATAAAATATTTTTAGTGAAACATAGGAAGAAGAAGAAGAAATTTTTTAATAATTTCAACATAAAGTAAAAGAAATTTAGAAAATTATGTGATTTTTTTGGTCATTTAAGAAAATGTGATTTAGTGAAACAAGAAGAAGAAGAAAATTTTCAATAATTTCAACTAAAGTGAGAGAAATTTAGAAAATTATGTAATTTTTTGGTCATTTAAGAAAATTTGAGTTAGTGAAACGAGAAGAAGAAGAAGAAAATTCTCAATAATTTCAACATAAAGTGAGAGAAATTTAGAAAATTATGTGATTTTTTGGAGGATTATGGGATTTTTGAATAAATAAGTAAAAGATAAAATTTTTCTATGCGAGTTCATGAAATATAAGAAGAAGAAGAAGAATTTTTTCCTAATAATTTCAACATAAAGTGAGAGAAATTTAGAAAATTATGTGATTTTTTGGAGGATTAAGTAAAAGAAAATATTTTTATATGAAATCATGAAACATAAGAAGAAGAAGAAGTTTTTCATAAGCAATTTTTTGAAAAAAGAGATGCTATAAAATTTTTTTAAATATATTTTTGAGAAAAATCGCAGTAAATATTAACAAAATTCAAACTAATTTAAAGACAATTTTTTTAAAAAAAAAGGTAATTTTCTTTATACTTTTAAAAAATTTAATAACAATTTTTAATAATTTCATCACAAAATAACAAAAATTTTTACTTGAAGGAAAAAATAAGTACTTAACATCGCAGTCAAAGATATTGTTCGCTTGGCATAGCATTGATGTGCGTTAGTTATATGAACAAACACACGCACACACAGACCGACGCTAGCGTGCGTATACACACATCGTCGTATTATCAAGCAAGCAAGCAGCTACCCTAACAATGAGAGTTGCCGGTAGAACATGTATTAGTGGAAATAAAGGAACATTTTTGTGTATTACGAAAAAGGAATGATCAGAGTTGCCGACGGTAAAATATTTTTGAAGGCAAAAAAAGAAGAAGAAAAAATTGTAAGAAAAAAGGTAATGTTTGCCGACGGCAAACATTTTTGAAGGAAAAAATGGAAAATTATTTGATGATGGAAAAAAAATTTATGAAAATAAAATTAAATGAGCAGAGTTGCCGACGGCATTTATTTTTGAAGACAAAAGGGAATATTATTTGAAAAATTTTATGAAATGTGGAAAAAGAAAGAAAAAATAAAATGCACTGAAAAAAGATATAAGAAAGAAAATATTTTATGGTTAGTTTTATTTTTCATATATTAAGGTAAGTTTTATTTTTGATATATTTTATTAAATTTTTTTATGTTTTTGTAATTTTCAACAAGAAAATATCTCTTTTTAAATATTTTTTGTGGTCCTGAAAAGGACCGATTGTTTTGTTGTAAAAGAAAAATTCTCCAAATAGCGTCAAGAAAATATTTAACCGCCGAAACCGTACAAAGTACGACCTTGTCTCTTCAAAGCATAGACGACATCCATAGCAGTGACGGTTTTACGCTTAGCATGTTCGGTGTATGTAACGGCGTCACGAATAACGTTTTCCAAAAACACCTTCAGAACACCACGGGTTTCTTCGTAGATGAGGCCAGAGATACGTTTTACACCACCACGGCGAGCCAAACGTCTAATAGCTGGCTTGGTAATACCAATCAATCAATCAATTTTGCCAAAGGCCATATTTATTTGGATAGATATCTTACATGCTAACAGAATGGCTTACTTACTGTACTATTATAAAGAAATCCCGTAGCTACTTCGCTACCTACTCCATATATACATATTAGCTGTGGTCATGCCACTAGCAGCAATTTAACAAATTATAATAAAAATAAAATTCAATTTATGCCCCAAAAAAATCCAACAAAAAAGGGCCATATTAACATTTACATGTACTTAAAAACTAAAAACTAAAACTAAGTCTTAAACTAGGAACTACAACTACTATTTACAATATATTTACATGAAAAAATTATTGTGCGTTATTATACACAATGCTATTTACATTTAAGGAATTATATCTTCTATGGTAGAAAAGAAGTTCACCATCCACAAACAACAATCCCTCATTAAGTAAGCACAGCAATGCACCTGGAGGCAGGTGACGGCACTCATTTAATCCGTTGATATCTAGGTGACAATTTAAGGCGTTTACAACAACCCCGTTGTCAGTCATATTACATTTTTGCAGAAATTCAAGGGCCCCCGACACAAGGACCCTGTCAATTCTGTCACCCTCTGCTCTGTCATATATGGCCCTATTAGAGTGACGTCTAATAGTACCATTATCGCCGTAAATAATTCCTCTCATGCCGAGACATGAGGCAAGTACTCTCCGCTCCCATTTCCTAAGCCTCTCCATCTGGTGTGACGATATGTCAAACCAGACAGGAAAGGCATAGGAAATGATGGGTCTAATAATTTGCCTATATATTAGGAGTTTAACATCAGAGGATAGTCCACCCCTCATTTTCAGCAGCCCCTGGTAGCTGAAGAACACTTTTTTCGCTCTGGCCAGGATATAGTCGATGTGCCTGTTGAAGTCAAACCTCTTGTGAAATACGACCCCCAGGTATTTCATCCTGTCCTTTATTTCCACAATATTGAGACCAATTTGTATAACAGGGCGGTATGTTCTATAACTGGGAAGTACGTGTTGTGTTTTCCCAGTGAACATAACAGCCGTACATTTTTCGCCATTAAGCTTGAGTCCCCAACAGGTGAAATACCGATCGAGGACTGCAAGGTAGTCGTTTATTTTGGCTTCGGCATGGCGGGCCAGTTGGCCCGTCATAGCCACCAACACATCGTCAGCATATGACAGCACAAGGCCTTCCGGAGGAGGCTGTGGCATGTCGCTGACGTATATGTTGTATAACATGGGTCCTAGTAAAGAGCCCTGGGGTACCCCAGCTAAGATGGGTCTACGACTTGAGAGTCGTTCTCCAACTTTGACTTTAAAGGATCTCCCAGTGAGAAAACTCTTTACCAGTCTGCACGTTTGGTGATCAAAACCAAAGCGCACCATCTTGGCCAACAACCCGTCATGCCAGACAGTGTCGAAGGCTTTGGAGAAGTCAAGACTGAGAGCAATAGTGCCTTGCCTCTTGTTCAGCCCATCAACAACATAGGACGAAAACGCAGTAAGGGCATGGACAGTCGATAGGCCTGTCCTGAACCCAAATTGGTTGTCCTTTAGTACACGTTTATCCTCAACGAGTTTCTTTAATCTTTCCAGAATAAAGTGCTCGTAGAGTTTACCGAAAGCCGATAGCAGGGATATCGGCCTGTAGCTACCACATTGCTCTGGTGGTGAACCTCTTTTGTAGATGGGAACCAGCATGGCTTCTTTCCATGCTCTGGGAAAGTACCCAAGGTTTAGGCAGTGGTTAAATAAAACCGTCAGAAAACCAAAAATTACCTCGCCTGCCTTCTTTAAAGCAGCATCGGGTATTTTATCTAGACCGCAGGATTTTCGTGCTGGTCTGCGAGCTAAAGCCTCGCCCACATTCCTGGGACGTATGAAGCCGCCCTCGTTCCAGCGAGTGGCATCGTCAATTACAGATCCATCTGCAGAGAACGTGCCGGAGAATTCAACCATTGGGGACCGGTCATCGGTCCCCTCAACAGCCCGACTAACTGAGCTGCGGAAGGAACCGAACTCCCCTGGGATCCGATCGATCGGACCACCAGAGAAGCCGCTGACCGACCCACCAATGGGCCGAAACACTCCCTGCACATGGTCTGCTATGGTTTCTGCCTTAAGACCATCATCGGTGATAATGGCTCCATCACCGTTAACAAGCTGGTCAATGGGATCTTTCACTGCCAGGCCAGCTGCCCTTTTGACTTTGCCAAAAGTCTTTCCATCTACACGTATACTCCCAAGATACGTTTTGAGTCTATCCCTTTCGAATATTCGAATGGAGTCCTCAATTATGTGATCCAGATTTCGGATATCAGCTCTAAGAGCTGGATATCTATCTGGATCACCGGATCTACGCAGCGTGCGGCATAGCCTGCGACGCTCGCGGATGAAACCGCGAATTCTCAAAGGGAGATCCCCCAGAACCTGGTTCCTAACTCTTTGTTTCGGCACCGATTGCTCAATAGCGTGACGAAAAACTTCTCCTAAATTGTCTGCACAAGTGTCTATTTCCTCGACAGTGACATTCCTATCTGAGGGCAATAGACACTCATCCAGACCACGTCTCAGTTCCCGCCTGAAACGTCCCACTTTTGTACGATTAAAGTTCAGATAAGTCTGAACTTCTTGTCTTGCAATATTTCCTACATCAATTTGAATCTGGATCGCCCTATGATCCGATTCAAAGTCAAAAGCCATTGACATATTTCCACCACCGACAAGTGAGAGCCCTGGCGTGCGTAGGAATATGTCTAGGTATGATCCGGATGCATCATTAGGCCTAGATGGTATGTCCGACCCTATGACTGAAAAGTCTGGACAGTCAAATAATAGCCTGTCCAGTACCCTTCCACTTGTATTTCTCGTGGTTCCGCCCCACGAGTCATGTTTTGCGTTTAGGTCTGCACCGACTAGTACTTCCCCACAATTATAAAGATTCATGACTTCTGTCATGTCTTGAGCCAAAAGATTTTCCTGCGGACGAAGGTACAAAGAGACGAAAGCTATAGGGGAGCCATCGTCTCTCCATACCCTCGCCGCACAGGATTCAATGATAGCAGTAGAGATAGGTATACGTTCACAACGTATACCCTCTTTAATAGCAACGGCAGTACCGCCAGCGCGTTGCCCATTTCGATATTGAAGGAAGATTTTGTATCCCTCTAAATTAAAATTGTGAGAAGGGTTGAGCCTGTGCTCAGCAATTAGGATTATATCCGGCCTTCTCTCTTCAATTAGAATTTTAAGAAAGTGTCTTTTTGAGATAGACACTAATGAGTTTACGTTAATAAAGATTACTTTATAGCCCAACATTACCAGCTATAAAGAGTAACCAGGCAGACATTGCGGCGTCTATGCCCGATTGATTTCTTATCTGCTCAAAGATAGGACCAAATTGCCTAGCCTTTTCACATTTATGGTTGAAATCAGTACCAAAGTACTGAATAATACTAGAAGTATTATCAGCATTTACATTTGGCGGCTGATTAAAGCTAGGGCGAGGGGCGCCACTAGCTGGGTATGAAGGAGGTTGTGGGTATGTACGTCCACCAGAGGTTGCAGCATATGACATGCTAGAGCGAAGGTTAGAAAGTCGCGATGAACGCGCTTCAGCCTTGGCCTTTGTTTGGGCCTTCTGCTGGGTCTTGCGAGACAAGATTGCCATGCGGAGCGGGCAATCACGTGCGCAGGCAGGGTGGCCGACCTTCTCGCAGTTGATGCAAGAAGGTGGCTTAGCTACTTTTTTCACAGTCTCACCTGAAAGGGGATCGTCATATTCGATATACGTTTCCTGCCCTTTAGGCGGAACTGCACAATTGTCAGACTCGTGGCTTTCAAGACACCTGACACAACGGGAAGGCATTTGGCAGTTTGGCGCTATGTGGCCAAACCGCTGGCAGTTGAAACATTGAATAATGGGACGCTTATGATCCTTACGGATCGTAATATTGGCGTTCCCAATCTTTTTTAGGGCGTACAGACCCAAAATATCAGAGCCTTTAGTTACTCTGAGAGTCCAAAGTCGGTATGAAATATTGTCTAGAGCAACAACTTTAATATTTAATCCTGATTTCCTCTCCAAGAAATCGATGACTTCCTCTCTAGGATAGTCATCGGAGAGTTTTTCTATGACGAGCATGTGAGGTCTCAAATGTTTGGGAGTGTGGGTATGAAATCTATACCCACGCTCAGTAAGAATTTGCCTGACTGTATTATAGACGTTAAGACCTTTCGGCTTAACGTTTACTATAGACTTACCAACAAGGGTTGTTGTAAACTCACCTTCTTTTAAGTGCTGGTTCAATATACCGCTTATCTGATGTGAACCCACCTCATATACGGTGATTGCTGGCATGGATTTGCCGTTTGCGTTGTGGTTAGCTTGCACTATTGGGGTGGAAGCAGAATTTTTTGCTGACTTTTCAGCCTTCTTGGGGGTTGGGTGACGGTTGTACTCAGCATTTGTCTCCATCAGGGGTGGTGGTTGACTAGTATTCTCGTTGGTCTCCATCGTAGCAGTTGGTTGACCCTTGGTTTCTTTAGATACATCCTTTAATACATAGCGTACTTTTGGGTTAGCACCTTTCTTCTTCGTTTTCTTGACTTCAGTCCACAGCTGTTCGACTTCAGCCTCTTCCTCATACGCCATACCGGGGGATTCGGCGACCCCGGCAGCCAAAACAGAATTATTGCTGGTCGTGGGGGCATTTACATTGGTTAAAATGCCATGATTTTTCAAAGCCTCTTTGACTGCAGCCAGCTCTGCTATCAGGCTCTCTCGTTCTTTTTCTAAACGAGCAATAGTTGACGTTTGTTGACGAATAATGGCTTCCAGTTTAGGGTTCTGGTTGTCTGTATTGTCCATATTGCAGTGGCAACGTTTGTGTTTGCCTTCACTGGCGACCGAATAGCCGCCATCACTAGCTGCATCATCAAATGTAGCCATATTGGTCGATGTAGGTAGACCAGCCAATATTTCGGTAGTTGATTTACCATTTTTAGCTTTTTTGGCGCCGGCAAGATGTTTATGATCCGGCACCGGAGTGTCACATTTTTCATTATTATCTGCCATTGTAGTTATAGCAGAAAAAACACTTTTCACTTTTCCATCGCCGTCAAAATTCATTAGCAGCGACTCCGGAGTGTCGACGGGGTTGAATTTTCCCGCCAGGGGGGTTGATTAGCTGTTTGAAACAACCACCTCTCGATACAGTGTTCTTGTACATTAACAGCCAAAAGTAAGGGTTGACTGCCTTCTATGCGGTTCTCACACTTTACACGTAACCACAAGAATTTTTTTTAGTTTTTACGCTTTTTGCGTCAGAGATAAAATTTTGTTTTGAATCAAACTTGAGATAAATTTTGTTCAACACTTGGTGAATACAGCACTTGGTAATATTTTTTACCACGACCAGTCTTTTTCACTTTTTTAAAAATCACTTAACACTTCACGAAAGCACAAGAACGAATGTTTTTTCGATGGCTGGCGGCTTCTATTTATACAAAAATTGGCCTGTTTGACTAACCAAGAGTCTTAATGGAATACACATGTATTTGTGTATGTGTTAGTACACATTTTGGGCGCGCACAGCTGTCTTTACTGGTTTACCCACCCCTAATCATAGCCGCCTCTTCGAAATTTTCTATAAATACCGCTATATGGATGGATGGCACAGTTATTACAGTGTTAACAGTGTTTGTGTGCATACCTAAGTGAAGTGAAAAAAATTAAAGTGAAAAATGGCTCGTACTAAGCAAACTGCCCGTAAATCAACTGGTGGAAAGGCTCCTCGTAAGCAATTGGCCACTAAAGCCGCTCGTAAGAGCGCACCAGCCACCGGCGGCGTCAAGAAGCCTCATCGTTTCCGTCCTGGTACTGTTGCCTTGCGTGAAATCCGTCGTTACCAGAAGAGTACTGAATTGTTGATCCGCAAATTGCCCTTCCAACGTTTGGTTCGTGAAATTGCTCAAGATTTCAAAACTGATTTGCGTTTCCAGAGCTCTGCTGTTATGGCCTTGCAAGAAGCCAGTGAAGCATACTTGGTCGGTCTTTTTGAAGATACTAACTTGTGCGCCATCCACGCTAAGCGTGTCACCATCATGCCTAAAGACATCCAATTGGCCAGACGTATCCGTGGAGAACGTGCTTAAATTCTTGACGTTTTAAAAACTATTTTTTTACAACAAAACAATCGGTCCTTTTCAGGACCACAAAATATTTATAAAAAAGAGATTATTTTTTCATCAAACTATTTATCATTTTTAACATTTTAAATAAATAAATATTTTTCTTTGTGTTTGTTTAATTTTTGAGGCTGATTTTAGGAATATTTGAAAATTTTCTTGTATGAGTCATATTTGACGGCGTCAGTAAAAATCTCCCATTAGAAGACACATTTTATTCTTCTTCTTGAAAAAAAAATATAATATTACAATTTTCCCTTTCAAAGACACATTTCTGCTTCTTAAAAAAGTATTGAAATTTGCTTCTATAGGTAATTTTTGACGGCGTCAGTAAAATTATTCATTTAAATATTTTGTTCTTCTTCTTGACACAAAAAACAAAAATTATGTTATAATTTTTCCCTAAAAAGACATTTTATTCTTCTTCTTGAACAAACTTATTGAAATTTCCTTCTATATGTAATTTTTGACGGCGTCAGTAAAATTTTCCCATTGAAATGCACATTTGTGTTCTTCTTCTTCTTCCTTTTCTATGTGTGTTTTTGATGGCGTCAGTAATATTTTCCTATTAAAGTATACATTTATTCTTCTTCTTTCTTTTCTGTTGGTCTTTTTGACGGCGTCAATATTAATTTCATCTTTAAAGGCAATGTTTTTTTCTTCTTCTTATTTTCTTCATAACAAATATTTGTTTTATTGAACTTCTTTTTGTGTGTATACTAATGTCCACGAGGCATATGTTCAATAAATTTGGCGCGAAATGTTCTCTGCAATAATGCTCTCACTATTTCTCATTCAAAATGGTTGAAAATTTTTGGCGGAAAATGCTCTCTGTTTTGTTTTATTTTTTCTTTTCAGATAATGATGAATGAAATATGCAATTTTTTTCTTTTCAGCTATATATATATTTTAATTTAGTAAAATTTTAGGATAATTTTGTAAAATTATAATTTTTTTGAAAATATTAATCAATAATTGTCTCACGTAGATATGACGAATATTTCTTGGCCATTTGAAAGGCGTAATACTACATTTTAGAAAAACATTTTCTTTTTAAAAAAAAATGTTTAAATCTTGTATTATTTTTACAGAATTGTCATAAAAAAGGGATTTATTTATTTTATTATATACATTTTTGCAAAAAATATCCAAATTATTAACGAAATCAGGAAAAATATACGTGTGAAAAACTTCAGTAATTCTATATGGTTTTTTCCTTGATATGTACTAGCAAAGGAAGAATTATTTTTGGAGAATATTTTTTGCAAAAAATGATGAAATGTTTACTAAATTTTAACGAAAATGTCCTCATATTTTATTAAAAATTAATTTTTGAGCGATTTTCATTTAATTTAGCAAAAATATTTCAATTTTCAAAAATATTACCTTTGACAGTGAATGTTTGTCCATAGGTGGTATACGGTAATGGGAAGATTTTTTTAACTTTTCCAAAGAAATAACTACTTTTTATGAATAATGTTATAATTTGGTGTAAATATACAGATTCTGAAATGTTTTTTAAGAAATTTTTATAAAACTTAATTAGATTTGAGCTTTTAAATTTCTTTGAAGAAAAACTTTTCTTCATTGAAAATATGCCAACAAGAGGATTTCTGCCGTCTTGGACCACATAAAGATTTTCAATTTTTTTCACAGTGAAAATGTAAAATATGTCAATATTTTAATTTTATCCCAAAGTAAACATATCAGGCTTTATTCTCAAATAGAATTTGGAAAATATTTTTTGAAAAAATTCATAATTTTTTCAAATTTAGTTACAAATTTGTGATTACATTTTTACAATCTGTGAAGTTAAACGCTTATAACTTTTAAACGGATAAAGGAAATTACACCAAATTTTCGTTAAAATATGGCCTGATATCTATACAAGAAATGTGTAAAATATCTTTTATAAAAATATTCAAACATTCTTCAGAAAAATTAAATTCCTACGAAAACTTTTGTAAAAAATTAAACACGCTTCCACACAATATTTCGAAAAATATAGCTATTGACTACTATGCACTTCTCATCTTTTCAATGTACCTACCATGTTAAAACTTTGCCAATAACAATTTAATAGTACACATAAATTTGTGAGTGTATTTGTGTTACAGTGAAATATAAACATAAAAGTGAATAATCATGTCTGACGCCGCCGTTGTTGAAGCCACCGCCTCCCCAGTTGCCGCTGTTGAGAAAAAGGCACCAAAGAAGGCCGCAGCCAAAGCAAAGAAACCATCAGCTGCCCCTACTCATCCACCAACCCAACAAATGGTTGACGCCGCCATCAAAACATTGAAGGAACGTGGTGGTTCATCATTGCCTGCCATCAAGAAATATTTGGCCAGCACCTACAAGGTTGATGCCCAAAAATTGGCTCCTTTCATCAAGAAATATTTGAAGAGCGCTGTTGCCAGTGGAAAACTCATCCAAACTAAAGGTAAGGGTGCTTCTGGTTCATTCAAATTGTCCGCCTCGGCTTCCAAGGAACCCAAAGCAAAGACTGCTGAAAAGAAGAAGAAGGCACCAGCTGCTGAGAAGAAGAAGAAGGCTGCCCCTAAAAAGGCCGCCGGTGAAAAGAAAACCGCTGCCAAGAAGCCATCTGCCGCCAAAAAGACCGCTGAGAAGAAGAAGGCTGACAAAACAAAGGCTAAGGCCGCCAAGAAAACCGGTACAGTTAAGGCTAAACCAGCAAAAACCGCCGCTAAAGCATCTGCCACCAAACCAAAGGCACCCAAGGCAAAAACAGCAGCTGCTAAACCCAAAAAAGCCGCCGCACCAAAGAAGCCAGCTGCCAAGAAAGCCGCCGCCAAGAAGTAATTTTTCCCAGAAAGATTACTTGTTGACAACATTTTTCGATATTCGAAAGCATAATATCTAACAGCCCTTTTCAGGGCTACAAATTAAATTCAAAAAGAGAAAATCTTTACTTCAAACTATTTATTATTACTACTATTTATTGTTTTATTACCTAAATAAATAAGAAAAATACACACGTGTCTGATTTTAAAAAAATTTTACCCTCACTAATTACTTTTCCTATTAGGTAATTAACATTGAGCCTGTTTTATTATGGGCATTCCACAAAATAACACCACAAAGGGATTAAAATTTTAGTCTGGGTCATAAAATAAATGTGACTAATTTTTGTTTGTCTAATTATGGTCATTTTCATCTAATTTCATATTTTAGGAATTTTTCATTTAATCTTCAAAAATGATAATTTTTTCTCTTTGCAAAAATTGTTTGCTGGGTAAAAGGAGATTATTTTAATCAGGAATGTTTTTCTATTCTAATGAAGTTATGTTGCAACTCTATTTTATTTCTTTTTCTATTTTTTCCATTGAAAAATGTCCCGTTAATTTTTGCGCCACCACCAAAAAAATTTCCCCTTAAAAATGTTCGCGCTTCATATTTGACATTGGCGTAGTGAAGTATTACAGGCAAAATGCTTATACATACTTGTTGTTCGTTTATACATTTTCGATATGGTGGTGACTGCCGACGGTAATACTAAGTAACAACGCACAAGCACACACACACATACCCATACAGTGGATGGCGTGTTGTTGTACACACATAGAGTAGCCAAGCAAGCAAAAAAGCAATATGAACCACGGCAAAACAAGATTTGACGGCGTCATTTACTAAATACATGGGAAAATTATTATTTTTGCTAGAATATGAGGAATTTTAAAATTATTTTGGTAAGTTTCTTTATTAAATAATGGAAAATAAGTGTTTCGACAAAAATTTGATCTCTTTTAAAATGTTTTTTGTGGCCCTGAAAAGGGCCTTTTATGGTTGAATTTCGACGAAATATGAAAAAATCAAGGCATTTACTTGGAGCTGGTGTATTTAGTAACAGCCTTGGTACCTTCAGAGACAGCGTGCTTAGCCAATTCACCGGGCAACAATAGACGGACAGCGGTTTGGATTTCCCGACTGGTGATGGTAGAGCGCTTGTTGTAGTGGGCCAAACGAGAGGCTTCGGCGGCAATACGTTCGAAGATGTCATTCACGAAACTGTTCATGATGCTCATGGCCTTTGACGAAATACCAGTATCAGGATGGACTTGCTTCAACACTTTGTAAATGTAGATAGCGTAACTCTCCTTACGCTTGGTACGTCTCTTCGACTTATCGCCCTTGGTGATGTTCTTTTGGGCTTTGCCGGCCTTCTTTGCTGCTTTACCACTGGTTTTAGGAGGCATTTTTCACTTTTAGTTTTTTAATCACACAAACACTTTTAACACTGTTCACAAATGATGAACCTACGGCGTCAAACAAGAATATTTCAAGCATTAAATGCTCAAATGTTTCAGGTAGTCACAGTTGCTGTGTGGAATAGTGGCCAAACAACCCCATTTTTCGATGTGTGTGTATTAAATGAGCGAGAGAAAAGTATAAATAGTACGGGTATATTCGAGTAACGGCATCATTCTGTGTTTTTTCAGTGCTAAGTGAAGTGTTCAAAAAAATATTAAGTGAAAATGTCTGGTCGTGGTAAAGGTGGCAAAGTTAAGGGAAAGGCAAAGTCCCGTTCAAATCGTGCTGGTCTTCAATTCCCCGTCGGTCGTATTCATCGTTTGTTGCGCAAAGGCAACTATGCTGAACGTGTTGGTGCCGGTGCTCCAGTATATTTAGCCGCCGTCATGGAATATTTGGCTGCTGAAGTTTTGGAATTGGCTGGTAATGCTGCCCGTGACAACAAGAAGACTCGTATCATTCCCCGTCACTTGCAATTGGCCATCCGCAACGACGAAGAATTGAACAAATTGCTGTCCGGCGTCACAATTGCCCAAGGTGGTGTATTGCCAAACATCCAAGCTGTTCTCTTGCCCAAGAAGACCGAAAAGAAAGCCTAAATTATCTCGAAAGGTATTATGGAAAAAATACAGACCATCGTATAAGAAGAAGAAAAATCCATACAAAATTCAACCAATCCGTCCTTTTCAGGACGACAAAAAATATTTAAAAAGAGAAAAAATCTATTCAAACTATTAATTTTCATTATTTACATTTTATAGGGAAAGAATAAAAATGACCAAAAATTTAATATTTACATTTTATAGGGAAAAAAATAAAAATGCCCAAAAAATGATATTTTTCTTAATCGACGACAACCCTTGATTATTTTACAAATGACATTTTTTCTTTCATAATTCCTTAGAAAATATGTTCGTTTGTTGTAACTGTTTTTCATTTCTACCCCCCAACAGAATTGTGTTTGTTTTATGTCGCTTTAGTTTTCACAGGAATAGCGAGACAGATAGAGAGACAGAGAAAGAGAGAGAGAGCGAAAAAGAGATCATTCGTCTCATCGATGATGTTCGCGCCAATATTCGTTCATCGATGTTCCCGCCAATGTTCGTTCATCGTATGTTGACGATGTCTGTTATGAATGTGTGTGTGTGTGGTGTTGTGTGTTTGTTAGTTAGAATAACCAAATGCCTTTACTTACGATGATGATGGTTGTTGATGTTGTTGTAGTGGCTGTTAGAGTAAATTATATGGAAAAAGTGTTCTGCCGCCGCGAATTTTGAGGAGAAAAAAGTAACTGTATTTGGAAAGGAAAAAATGCAGAAATGTGTGATTTTGGTGATGTTGTCAAAGCATAAAGTTAGTAATAGAGTGATGACAACATGAAGTGCGCACGGAAAAAATTTTTTATTTTCAAAGGGAAAAAAGTAGAGTTGTGAAATAAATTGAGGATCATTGTTAGAAAATAACAAAAATACATAAAATAGAAGAAAATGATGTGATTTTTGTGGACATTTAAGAAAAAATAAATTATTTTTAGTGAAAGATAAGAAGAAGAAGAAGAAAATTTTCAATGATTTCAACATAAAGTAAAAGAATTGATGTGATTTTTGGGACGTTTGAGAAAAATAAAATATTTTTAGTGAAACATAGGAAGAAGAAGAAGAAATTTTTTAATAATTTCAACATAAAGTAAAAGAAATTTAGAAAATTATGTGATTTTTTTGGTCATTTAAGAAAATGTGATTTAGTGAAACAAGAAGAAGAAGAAAATTTTCAATAATTTCAACTAAAGTGAGAGAAATTTAGAAAATTATGTAATTTTTTGGTCATTTAAGAAAATTTGAGTTAGTGAAACGAGAAGAAGAAGAAGAAAATTCTCAATAATTTCAACATAAAGTGAGAGAAATTTAGAAAATTATGTGATTTTTTGGAGGATTATGGGATTTTTGAATAAATAAGTAAAAGATAAAATTTTTCTATGCGAGTTCATGAAATATAAGAAGAAGAAGAAGAATTTTTTCCTAATAATTTCAACATAAAGTGAGAGAAATTTAGAAAATTATGTGATTTTTTGGAGGATTAAGTAAAAGAAAATATTTTTATATGAAATCATGAAACATAAGAAGAAGAAGAAGTTTTTCATAAGCAATTTTTTGAAAAAAGAGATGCTATAAAATTTTTTTAAATATATTTTTGAGAAAAATCGCAGTAAATATTAACAAAATTCAAACTAATTTAAAGACAATTTTTTTAAAAAAAAAGGTAATTTTCTTTATACTTTTAAAAAATTTAATAACAATTTTTAATAATTTCATCACAAAATAACAAAAATTTTTACTTGAAGGAAAAAATAAGTACTTAACATCGCAGTCAAAGATATTGTTCGCTTGGCATAGCATTGATGTGCGTTAGTTATATGAACAAACACACGCACACACAGACCGACGCTAGCGTGCGTATACACACATCGTCGTATTATCAAGCAAGCAAGCAGCTACCCTAACAATGAGAGTTGCCGGTAGAACATGTATTAGTGGAAATAAAGGAACATTTTTGTGTATTACGAAAAAGGAATGATCAGAGTTGCCGACGGTAAAATATTTTTGAAGGCAAAAAAAGAAGAAGAAAAAATTGTAAGAAAAAAGGTAATGTTTGCCGACGGCAAACATTTTTGAAGGAAAAAATGGAAAATTATTTGATGATGGAAAAAAAATTTATGAAAATAAAATTAAATGAGCAGAGTTGCCGACGGCATTTATTTTTGAAGACAAAAGGGAATATTATTTGAAAAATTTTATGAAATGTGGAAAAAGAAAGAAAAAATAAAATGCACTGAAAAAAGATATAAGAAAGAAAATATTTTATGGTTAGTTTTATTTTTCATATATTAAGGTAAGTTTTATTTTTGATATATTTTATTAAATTTTTTTATGTTTTTGTAATTTTCAACAAGAAAATATCTCTTTTTAAATATTTTTTGTGGTCCTGAAAAGGACCGATTGTTTTGTTGTAAAAGAAAAATTCTCCAAATAGCGTCAAGAAAATATTTAACCGCCGAAACCGTACAAAGTACGACCTTGTCTCTTCAAAGCATAGACGACATCCATAGCAGTGACGGTTTTACGCTTAGCATGTTCGGTGTATGTAACGGCGTCACGAATAACGTTTTCCAAAAACACCTTCAGAACACCACGGGTTTCTTCGTAGATGAGGCCAGAGATACGTTTTACACCACCACGGCGAGCCAAACGTCTAATAGCTGGCTTGGTAATACCCTGGATATTATCACGTAACACTTTACGGTGACGTTTAGCGCCACCTTTTCCCAAGCCTTTGCCACCTTTACCACGACCAGTCATTTTTCACTTTTTTAAAAATCACTTAACACTTCACGAAAGCACAAGAACGAATGTTTTTTCGATGGCTGGCGGCTTCTATTTATACAAAAATTGGCCTGTTTGACTAACCAAGAGTCTTAATGGAATACACATGTATTTGTGTATGTGTTAGTACACATTTTGGGCGCGCACAGCTGTCTTTACTGGTTTACCCACCCCTAATCATAGCCGCCTCTTCGAAATTTTCTATAAATACCGCTATATGGATGGATGGCACAGTTATTACAGTGTTAACAGTGTTTGTGTGCATACCTAAGTGAAGTGAAAAAAATTAAAGTGAAAAATGGCTCGTACTAAGCAAACTGCCCGTAAATCAACTGGTGGAAAGGCTCCTCGTAAGCAATTGGCCACTAAAGCCGCTCGTAAGAGCGCACCAGCCACCGGCGGCGTCAAGAAGCCTCATCGTTTCCGTCCTGGTACTGTTGCCTTGCGTGAAATCCGTCGTTACCAGAAGAGTACTGAATTGTTGATCCGCAAATTGCCCTTCCAACGTTTGGTTCGTGAAATTGCTCAAGATTTCAAAACTGATTTGCGTTTCCAGAGCTCTGCTGTTATGGCCTTGCAAGAAGCCAGTGAAGCATACTTGGTCGGTCTTTTTGAAGATACTAACTTGTGCGCCATCCACGCTAAGCGTGTCACCATCATGCCTAAAGACATCCAATTGGCCAGACGTATCCGTGGAGAACGTGCTTAAATTCTTGACGTTTTAAAAACTATTTTTTTACAACAAAACAATCGGTCCTTTTCAGGACCACAAAATATTTATAAAAAAGAGATTATTTTTTCATCAAACTATTTATCATTTTTAACATTTTAAATAAATAAATATTTTTCTTTGTGTTTGTTTAATTTTTGAGGCTGATTTTAGGAATATTTGAAAATTTTCTTGTATGAGTCATATTTGACGGCGTCAGTAAAAATCTCCCATTAGAAGACACATTTTATTCTTCTTCTTGAAAAAAAAATATAATATTACAATTTTCCCTTTCAAAGACACATTTCTGCTTCTTAAAAAAGTATTGAAATTTGCTTCTATAGGTAATTTTTGACGGCGTCAGTAAAATTATTCATTTAAATATTTTGTTCTTCTTCTTGACACAAAAAACAAAAATTATGTTATAATTTTTCCCTAAAAAGACATTTTATTCTTCTTCTTGAACAAACTTATTGAAATTTCCTTCTATATGTAATTTTTGACGGCGTCAGTAAAATTTTCCCATTGAAATGCACATTTGTGTTCTTCTTCTTCTTCCTTTTCTATGTGTGTTTTTGATGGCGTCAGTAATATTTTCCTATTAAAGTATACATTTATTCTTCTTCTTTCTTTTCTGTTGGTCTTTTTGACGGCGTCAATATTAATTTCATCTTTAAAGGCAATGTTTTTTTCTTCTTCTTATTTTCTTCATAACAAATATTTGTTTTATTGAACTTCTTTTTGTGTGTATACTAATGTCCACGAGGCATATGTTCAATAAATTTGGCGCGAAATGTTCTCTGCAATAATGCTCTCACTATTTCTCATTCAAAATGGTTGAAAATTTTTGGCGGAAAATGCTCTCTGTTTTGTTTTATTTTTTCTTTTCAGATAATGATGAATGAAATATGCAATTTTTTTCTTTTCAGCTATATATATATTTTAATTTAGTAAAATTTTAGGATAATTTTGTAAAATTATAATTTTTTTGAAAATATTAATCAATAATTGTCTCACGTAGATATGACGAATATTTCTTGGCCATTTGAAAGGCGTAATACTACATTTTAGAAAAACATTTTCTTTTTAAAAAAAAATGTTTAAATCTTGTATTATTTTTACAGAATTGTCATAAAAAAGGGATTTATTTATTTTATTATATACATTTTTGCAAAAAATATCCAAATTATTAACGAAATCAGGAAAAATATACGTGTGAAAAACTTCAGTAATTCTATATGGTTTTTTCCTTGATATGTACTAGCAAAGGAAGAATTATTTTTGGAGAATATTTTTTGCAAAAAATGATGAAATGTTTACTAAATTTTAACGAAAATGTCCTCATATTTTATTAAAAATTAATTTTTGAGCGATTTTCATTTAATTTAGCAAAAATATTTCAATTTTCAAAAATATTACCTTTGACAGTGAATGTTTGTCCATAGGTGGTATACGGTAATGGGAAGATTTTTTTAACTTTTCCAAAGAAATAACTACTTTTTATGAATAATGTTATAATTTGGTGTAAATATACAGATTCTGAAATGTTTTTTAAGAAATTTTTATAAAACTTAATTAGATTTGAGCTTTTAAATTTCTTTGAAGAAAAACTTTTCTTCATTGAAAATATGCCAACAAGAGGATTTCTGCCGTCTTGGACCACATAAAGATTTTCAATTTTTTTCACAGTGAAAATGTAAAATATGTCAATATTTTAATTTTATCCCAAAGTAAACATATCAGGCTTTATTCTCAAATAGAATTTGGAAAATATTTTTTGAAAAAATTCATAATTTTTTCAAATTTAGTTACAAATTTGTGATTACATTTTTACAATCTGTGAAGTTAAACGCTTATAACTTTTAAACGGATAAAGGAAATTACACCAAATTTTCGTTAAAATATGGCCTGATATCTATACAAGAAATGTGTAAAATATCTTTTATAAAAATATTCAAACATTCTTCAGAAAAATTAAATTCCTACGAAAACTTTTGTAAAAAATTAAACACGCTTCCACACAATATTTCGAAAAATATAGCTATTGACTACTATGCACTTCTCATCTTTTCAATGTACCTACCATGTTAAAACTTTGCCAATAACAATTTAATAGTACACATAAATTTGTGAGTGTATTTGTGTTACAGTGAAATATAAACATAAAAGTGAATAATCATGTCTGACGCCGCCGTTGTTGAAGCCACCGCCTCCCCAGTTGCCGCTGTTGAGAAAAAGGCACCAAAGAAGGCCGCAGCCAAAGCAAAGAAACCATCAGCTGCCCCTACTCATCCACCAACCCAACAAATGGTTGACGCCGCCATCAAAACATTGAAGGAACGTGGTGGTTCATCATTGCCTGCCATCAAGAAATATTTGGCCAGCACCTACAAGGTTGATGCCCAAAAATTGGCTCCTTTCATCAAGAAATATTTGAAGAGCGCTGTTGCCAGTGGAAAACTCATCCAAACTAAAGGTAAGGGTGCTTCTGGTTCATTCAAATTGTCCGCCTCGGCTTCCAAGGAACCCAAAGCAAAGACTGCTGAAAAGAAGAAGAAGGCACCAGCTGCTGAGAAGAAGAAGAAGGCTGCCCCTAAAAAGGCCGCCGGTGAAAAGAAAACCGCTGCCAAGAAGCCATCTGCCGCCAAAAAGACCGCTGAGAAGAAGAAGGCTGACAAAACAAAGGCTAAGGCCGCCAAGAAAACCGGTACAGTTAAGGCTAAACCAGCAAAAACCGCCGCTAAAGCATCTGCCACCAAACCAAAGGCACCCAAGGCAAAAACAGCAGCTGCTAAACCCAAAAAAGCCGCCGCACCAAAGAAGCCAGCTGCCAAGAAAGCCGCCGCCAAGAAGTAATTTTTCCCAGAAAGATTACTTGTTGACAACATTTTTCGATATTCGAAAGCATAATATCTAACAGCCCTTTTCAGGGCTACAAATTAAATTCAAAAAGAGAAAATCTTTACTTCAAACTATTTATTATTACTACTATTTATTGTTTTATTACCTAAATAAATAAGAAAAATACACACGTGTCTGATTTTAAAAAAATTTTACCCTCACTAATTACTTTTCCTATTAGGTAATTAACATTGAGCCTGTTTTATTATGGGCATTCCACAAAATAACACCACAAAGGGATTAAAATTTTAGTCTGGGTCATAAAATAAATGTGACTAATTTTTGTTTGTCTAATTATGGTCATTTTCATCTAATTTCATATTTTAGGAATTTTTCATTTAATCTTCAAAAATGATAATTTTTTCTCTTTGCAAAAATTGTTTGCTGGGTAAAAGGAGATTATTTTAATCAGGAATGTTTTTCTATTCTAATGAAGTTATGTTGCAACTCTATTTTATTTCTTTTTCTATTTTTTCCATTGAAAAATGTCCCGTTAATTTTTGCGCCACCACCAAAAAAATTTCCCCTTAAAAATGTTCGCGCTTCATATTTGACATTGGCGTAGTGAAGTATTACAGGCAAAATGCTTATACATACTTGTTGTTCGTTTATACATTTTCGATATGGTGGTGACTGCCGACGGTAATACTAAGTAACAACGCACAAGCACACACACACATACCCATACAGTGGATGGCGTGTTGTTGTACACACATAGAGTAGCCAAGCAAGCAAAAAAGCAATATGAACCACGGCAAAACAAGATTTGACGGCGTCATTTACTAAATACATGGGAAAATTATTATTTTTGCTAGAATATGAGGAATTTTAAAATTATTTTGGTAAGTTTCTTTATTAAATAATGGAAAATAAGTGTTTCGACAAAAATTTGATCTCTTTTAAAATGTTTTTTGTGGCCCTGAAAAGGGCCTTTTATGGTTGAATTTCGACGAAATATGAAAAAATCAAGGCATTTACTTGGAGCTGGTGTATTTAGTAACAGCCTTGGTACCTTCAGAGACAGCGTGCTTAGCCAATTCACCGGGCAACAATAGACGGACAGCGGTTTGGATTTCCCGACTGGTGATGGTAGAGCGCTTGTTGTAGTGGGCCAAACGAGAGGCTTCGGCGGCAATACGTTCGAAGATGTCATTCACGAAACTGTTCATGATGCTCATGGCCTTTGACGAAATACCAGTATCAGGATGGACTTGCTTCAACACTTTGTAAATGTAGATAGCGTAACTCTCCTTACGCTTGGTACGTCTCTTCGACTTATCGCCCTTGGTGATGTTCTTTTGGGCTTTGCCGGCCTTCTTTGCTGCTTTACCACTGGTTTTAGGAGGCATTTTTCACTTTTAGTTTTTTAATCACACAAACACTTTTAACACTGTTCACAAATGATGAACCTACGGCATTTGCATTTTGCATTTTAATATTGCCATTTATTAATTCATTTCTTTTCCATTTGTTACAATTCAAATACTTAACGGCTAAAGTATACATTTATTAGTAAATAAACCTATTCTTGGTACTCTGTGGTACATGAATATACTGACATTACTTATTCTTTGTGTTGCATACAAGTGCTAACAAACTTTCTTTTTTTTTTTAATCCATTTAACATTCAAGTTGTATTGCCCAAAATTTTAAAAAAGGCCAAAATTGTACAGTTTTGTTGTTTCATATAATATAATAATAATAATAATAAAATAATAACTTATAACTAATTTTTATTACTAAAACTTAAAATTAACTATTTACACTATATACATACAATTTATTTTTCACTGTTCTGTACTATATACAGGGTCAGTTCTAGCGTCAAATCTTTTATACCTTCTATGGTAGTAAATTAGTTTGTCTCCCTGATGGAGTATACCCTCATCATTAAACGTCATTAAAGCAATTGGTGGTAGATGTTTCCTCGTGCTAAGCACTTGGAACTCTTCCTCATTATTCAAAAATTCCTGTATTATAATATTTTCATTGGATTGACATTTTTCAAAGAATTTGATGGCTCCATTGACCATAAATACATCTATTCTCTTGAAATTAATAGATTCATAAATCTTTTTATTAGATGGACTCCTATATTCGCCTCGACTATTTACTCTGGTTCTCAGTCCCAGAGCAGACGAAATAACCTTCCTCTCGAATACCCGTATCCTCTCCATCTGAGACGAAGATACATCAGCCCATGCTGGAAAGGCATACGCAATTGTAGGCCTTATTATTTGCCTATATATTAACAGTTTTATTTGAGGGGAAAGTCCTCCTCTCATTTTAAATAATCTTTGGTACGAATAGTACATATTTTTTGCCTTGTTTAAGACATGATCAACATGTCGACAGAAATCAAAGTTTTTATTAAATACAACACCTAGGTATTTAATCCTATCTGATTGGCCAATAGTTTGGTTATCTGCCTTAACAACAGGTACATGTTTTCTAAAATTAGGATAGGTTGCTCTCTTTTTCCCGCTTAATGCTACTGCAACACATTTTGGTACATTTAGTTTAAGTTGCCATTTTTTGAAATATGTACAGAGTTCTTGCATATATAAGTTGACTCTTCTTTCAACAGTATTTGCATAACGACCACTCATTGCTATAATGACGTCATCCGCATAGGTCAGCAACAGGCCACCTTCAGGTGGATCAGGTATATCGCTAATGAATATGTTGTACAGCACCGGTCCTAGCAGTGACCCTTGCGGGACACCTGCTGTTACCGGATGCTGTCCAGACATACTTTCATTAACTTTAACCCTGAAATGCCTATCCTTTAGGAAGCCTGCTACCATCCTACAGGTCTGATCGTCAAAGCCAAAGCTTTTTAATTTGTACAAAATCCCTTCTTGCCATGCTCTATCAAAGGCCTTTGTGAAATCTAGCCCCACTGCCATAGTACCCATTGCTCTCTTGTACCCATCTGTGACATAATTTGTAAATGCCACTAGAGCATGAGAGGTAGAGTGTTGTGGCCTAAAGCCAAATTGACAATCTTTTAGTATATTGCGCTCTTCAATTGTATGTTTTATTTTTTGTAATAAAAAATACTCAAATAGTTTGCTGAATGGGGACAAGAGAGAAATGGGTCTATAATCCTCACAATGTTTCCCATCTGTGTTCTGTTTTTTTATGGGTATTACCAGTGCCTTTTTCCATTCCCTTGGAAAGTATCCAATATTTAAGGCATGATTAAATAAAATGGAAAGGAAAGTGCAAACCACATATCCCGCTTTCTTGAGAGCCACATCAGGAATACCGTCCATTCCACATGACTTCTTGGAAGATCTTTTTTTTATAGCTTCCGTAATTTTATCTGGTGTAACAAACCCGCCCTTATTCCATACGGACCGATTACCTACCACTGAGCCATCTGCGGCATAGTCATCTCCAAAACTCAGCAGTGGGGTACGACTTTCAATTCCCTCCACGGTCTCATTAACAAGGCTGTGGAAGGCGTTGTCCGTCGAAGTATCCTCAATCTGATGAATGCTCTGCAGATGACTTGCCATGAGTTCAGCTTTCTCTTCATTATTAGTTATATGAATCCCTCTATCGTTAATAAGCGATTTCATTGTTTCTCTAAGTGTCAGCCCTGCTGCTGCCTTTACTTTAAAATATGTGGAGGAATTAAGTCTAATTCCTTCCAAATGTGTTCTATAACGGTCACTTTCAAATGTGATAATTAATTCCTTTATAATAACGCCTAAGTTCCTTATGTCGGCCCTAATTATATTATACCTCTCAGGATCTGCGGTTCTTCGTAAGATATGCCTTAATCTTTTCCTTTCTTTTATTAAATTTTTTATGTTTGCTGGCAATTCGCCTAAAACTTTATTCTTATTTTCCCTTTTTGGTACGCATTGGTCAATTGTGTCTTTAAACACTCTATTAAGATTTTGTATACAGTCATCAATTTCATCACTTGTTACGTTTCTATTAGTTGGCAGCTCGTGTTCTGCCAATCCTAATTCTAGTCTTCTTCTATACCTCTCAATATTTATTTTATCATAATTATAATAAGTTTTTGCTTCTTCTAAGTAAACATTATCGATGTCAAGCACGATTTCGACAGCATTGTGATCTGATTCGAAATCATGTGTCACCAACATTTCATCGCTTGTTCTGATTGTTCCAGGAGAGATCATGAAAAAATCTATATATGAGTCTTCAACTCGATTGGGTCTTGTGGGACCTGCTGTTGGACATATATCCAGGTTAGGGCAACAACGGAGATATTCCCTAAGTGCACAACCCCGAATATTGCTACTGCTGTCTCCCCAGTCCGCATGTTTCGCATTTAGATCGCATCCAATAATAAGTTCATTGGTTGCCCCTAAATTTGCGACCTCATCTAAACTAGAAGGCCGAAAAGCAACATGCGGTCTGAGGTACATCGAAATTATTATTATAAATGAACCGTCTCTTTTAAAGAGCTTGATCCCACAAGACTCTATCTCTCCTGTATTAATCATAATTTCTTCATATTTAAAATTTTTCTTTATAAGTATGGCAGTACCACCCCCTATCCTGCCTACCCTGCACTGTTTATGAAGTGCATATCCCTCAATTTGTAGTTTATGTTTTTGAGACATTTTGTGCTCAGCTAAAAGCAAAATGTCCGGCTTATGCCTTTTTATAAATATGTTTAAATAGTGTTTCCTTTCTATAGAAACAACAGAGTTGGCATTGAGGAATATGCACTTCAACATTGATACCTCTGTATATACATTAGGAGGCCTAACAATGCTTCAGCCCCCCCTTCTTTCTCTTTCTTCTCCTTATATATATCTTGGTAATTTTCCAAGTCCTTCATTAATTCAGTCAAACTTTTACCGAAAGTATTTCTGCATTCGCTAGCCACTGAAGTTATCATTGGTGCAGGTCCTTCTTTTGTTACTTTATTAGGTAACGAAGTATAATTAGGCTTGCTAGGTTGGGTTTTTTCTCTGGTTACTGTTGAGAAAGATAGCCCTGCTTTAGCTAACATTCCTTCCTTTCTAGCCCTATATGTGGCTTCTTTTTCTTCTTTGCGTTCTTGTTTTTTTTGCAAGATGGCAATCCTTTTTGGGCACTCTGGTGCACTAGCTACATGTCCCTCTACATTGCAGTTGATGCATTTAATGGGAGGTCTATGTGCAACAATATCAGTTGCAATCTCTTGGTATTTTATATTTTCCTTGTTAAGGACTACGCAATTTTTTGGGCCATGTGGTCCGCCGCATTTAACGCAGCGATATGGCATGCCACAATTACGTGAAACATGACCATATCTCTGACAGTTAAAACATTGGACCACTTCCCGACCTGTCATTTTTTTGAAATCGACATTGCATTCCAAAATATCTTTTATTTTATATAGCCTGTAGATATCTGTAGATCTATCTAATTTAATAATCCATCTATTTCCTGTAATATTGGTAGCTTTTTCTACTACAACTTTAAATTCTAAATTTTGAAGATATTCTTTTATGTCATCTTCGGTATAAATATCAGAGAGACGTTCTACTAGCACTGTATATGGTAGTAGTTGTTTTGGTGTATGTGTGTGAAATTTGTATGCTCTAGCATCCAAAAGTAATCTAACTTTTTCAAAATTCTCTAAATTATTAATTCTTACTGAAAATACAGACTTTCTAATAATCTTAATTTTAAAGGTATTTTTTCCTATATGCAGATTCAGCAAATCTCTAAGCTCTTTAAATTGGCACTCGTACACAGTTATTGCTGGTAGATTCTTACCACGTCCTTCATTGTTTGTATTGGCAGCTTTGCTTGTTGCTGATGTTGTTTTAGCAGTTGCTGTTCTTGATGTTGATGCAGCATTCGCAGTCACTTGAGATGTTGTAGAGGTTTTGCTCTGCACCTTTGATGTCCCTGGCAGCTTTGGCGTCTTGCCTGCCTGTGCTGGCGCTCGGCATGCGTCCAGCTGAGTTTGTTGTAACGGCGTTACTTCCAATGGGTATTGGCTTTGTTGTCTATCAACAGTGTCAATTTCCATACTATTTTCAGTGGTGGTTGATGCGACCTTGTTGTTGTTGGTTGCAGATAATTGTTGTTGCATATTGGCTAAAATTCTCTTATAGCTATTTTCCTTTTTGTTGAATTCGATTATTTGACGTGATGCTTCTTCTTGCATTTTTCGAATTCTTTCCAATTCCTCCATAAGTAATAGATTCGTCTTTTCGGAATCTTCTAATTTTTTCTGGATTTCCCGTAACTGGGCTCCTAGTTTTAGATTTTCATAACAGGAGTCGTCATCACTCCTACCCTTTCTTTTGCTTTTCTTCCTCTTAACCTCTTTAAAGTCTTCGGAGGTTGCGGCTCGTTCTTCTTCTTTATTATTTGTCAAAATAACGGCGTCGACAAATAATGTTCCTCCTGCCTCGTCTACTGCAGACAACGACTCATCGTCATCCATAGTTGACATGTCGACGGCAAATTTCTTAGCCGCCGACAAACACCAATTTTATACTTAACACCACAACAGCGAAAAATTTGTTTTATAGTTGAAACAAAAATTTTTTATCTCTTTGCTAGTTGTGGTATTGTATAAGACACTTTCACTTTTCTATTTGCTTACTAGTAGACACTTCACTTAGCACAGTCAAACACAGAATGATGATGAACCTACGGCGTCAAACAAGAATATTTCAAGCATTAAATGCTCAAATGTTTCAGGTAGTCACAGTTGCTGTGTGGAATAGTGGCCAAACAACCCCATTTTTCGATGTGTGTGTATTAAATGAGCGAGAGAAAAGTATAAATAGTACGGGTATATTCGAGTAACGGCATCATTCTGTGTTTTTTCAGTGCTAAGTGAAGTGTTCAAAAAAATATTAAGTGAAAATGTCTGGTCGTGGTAAAGGTGGCAAAGTTAAGGGAAAGGCAAAGTCCCGTTCAAATCGTGCTGGTCTTCAATTCCCCGTCGGTCGTATTCATCGTTTGTTGCGCAAAGGCAACTATGCTGAACGTGTTGGTGCCGGTGCTCCAGTATATTTAGCCGCCGTCATGGAATATTTGGCTGCTGAAGTTTTGGAATTGGCTGGTAATGCTGCCCGTGACAACAAGAAGACTCGTATCATTCCCCGTCACTTGCAATTGGCCATCCGCAACGACGAAGAATTGAACAAATTGCTGTCCGGCGTCACAATTGCCCAAGGTGGTGTATTGCCAAACATCCAAGCTGTTCTCTTGCCCAAGAAGACCGAAAAGAAAGCCTAAATTATCTCGAAAGGTATTATGGAAAAAATACAGACCATCGTATAAGAAGAAGAAAAATCCATACAAAATTCAACCAATCCGTCCTTTTCAGGACGACAAAAAATATTTAAAAAGAGAAAAAATCTATTCAAACTATTAATTTTCATTATTTACATTTTATAGGGAAAGAATAAAAATGACCAAAAATTTAATATTTACATTTTATAGGGAAAAAAATAAAAATGCCCAAAAAATGATATTTTTCTTAATCGACGACAACCCTTGATTATTTTACAAATGACATTTTTTCTTTCATAATTCCTTAGAAAATATGTTCGTTTGTTGTAACTGTTTTTCATTTCTACCCCCCAACAGAATTGTGTTTGTTTTATGTCGCTTTAGTTTTCACAGGAATAGCGAGACAGATAGAGAGACAGAGAAAGAGAGAGAGAGCGAAAAAGAGATCATTCGTCTCATCGATGATGTTCGCGCCAATATTCGTTCATCGATGTTCCCGCCAATGTTCGTTCATCGTATGTTGACGATGTCTGTTATGAATGTGTGTGTGTGTGGTGTTGTGTGTTTGTTAGTTAGAATAACCAAATGCCTTTACTTACGATGATGATGGTTGTTGATGTTGTTGTAGTGGCTGTTAGAGTAAATTATATGGAAAAAGTGTTCTGCCGCCGCGAATTTTGAGGAGAAAAAAGTAACTGTATTTGGAAAGGAAAAAATGCAGAAATGTGTGATTTTGGTGATGTTGTCAAAGCATAAAGTTAGTAATAGAGTGATGACAACATGAAGTGCGCACGGAAAAAATTTTTTATTTTCAAAGGGAAAAAAGTAGAGTTGTGAAATAAATTGAGGATCATTGTTAGAAAATAACAAAAATACATAAAATAGAAGAAAATGATGTGATTTTTGTGGACATTTAAGAAAAAATAAATTATTTTTAGTGAAAGATAAGAAGAAGAAGAAGAAAATTTTCAATGATTTCAACATAAAGTAAAAGAATTGATGTGATTTTTGGGACGTTTGAGAAAAATAAAATATTTTTAGTGAAACATAGGAAGAAGAAGAAGAAATTTTTTAATAATTTCAACATAAAGTAAAAGAAATTTAGAAAATTATGTGATTTTTTTGGTCATTTAAGAAAATGTGATTTAGTGAAACAAGAAGAAGAAGAAAATTTTCAATAATTTCAACTAAAGTGAGAGAAATTTAGAAAATTATGTAATTTTTTGGTCATTTAAGAAAATTTGAGTTAGTGAAACGAGAAGAAGAAGAAGAAAATTCTCAATAATTTCAACATAAAGTGAGAGAAATTTAGAAAATTATGTGATTTTTTGGAGGATTATGGGATTTTTGAATAAATAAGTAAAAGATAAAATTTTTCTATGCGAGTTCATGAAATATAAGAAGAAGAAGAAGAATTTTTTCCTAATAATTTCAACATAAAGTGAGAGAAATTTAGAAAATTATGTGATTTTTTGGAGGATTAAGTAAAAGAAAATATTTTTATATGAAATCATGAAACATAAGAAGAAGAAGAAGTTTTTCATAAGCAATTTTTTGAAAAAAGAGATGCTATAAAATTTTTTTAAATATATTTTTGAGAAAAATCGCAGTAAATATTAACAAAATTCAAACTAATTTAAAGACAATTTTTTTAAAAAAAAAGGTAATTTTCTTTATACTTTTAAAAAATTTAATAACAATTTTTAATAATTTCATCACAAAATAACAAAAATTTTTACTTGAAGGAAAAAATAAGTACTTAACATCGCAGTCAAAGATATTGTTCGCTTGGCATAGCATTGATGTGCGTTAGTTATATGAACAAACACACGCACACACAGACCGACGCTAGCGTGCGTATACACACATCGTCGTATTATCAAGCAAGCAAGCAGCTACCCTAACAATGAGAGTTGCCGGTAGAACATGTATTAGTGGAAATAAAGGAACATTTTTGTGTATTACGAAAAAGGAATGATCAGAGTTGCCGACGGTAAAATATTTTTGAAGGCAAAAAAAGAAGAAGAAAAAATTGTAAGAAAAAAGGTAATGTTTGCCGACGGCAAACATTTTTGAAGGAAAAAATGGAAAATTATTTGATGATGGAAAAAAAATTTATGAAAATAAAATTAAATGAGCAGAGTTGCCGACGGCATTTATTTTTGAAGACAAAAGGGAATATTATTTGAAAAATTTTATGAAATGTGGAAAAAGAAAGAAAAAATAAAATGCACTGAAAAAAGATATAAGAAAGAAAATATTTTATGGTTAGTTTTATTTTTCATATATTAAGGTAAGTTTTATTTTTGATATATTTTATTAAATTTTTTTATGTTTTTGTAATTTTCAACAAGAAAATATCTCTTTTTAAATATTTTTTGTGGTCCTGAAAAGGACCGATTGTTTTGTTGTAAAAGAAAAATTCTCCAAATAGCGTCAAGAAAATATTTAACCGCCGAAACCGTACAAAGTACGACCTTGTCTCTTCAAAGCATAGACGACATCCATAGCAGTGACGGTTTTACGCTTAGCATGTTCGGTGTATGTAACGGCGTCACGAATAACGTTTTCCAAAAACACCTTCAGAACACCACGGGTTTCTTCGTAGATGAGGCCAGAGATACGTTTTACACCACCACGGCGAGCCAAACGTCTAATAGCTGGCTTGGTAATACCCTGGATATTATCACGTAACACTTTACGGTGACGTTTAGCGCCACCTTTTCCCAAGCCTTTGCCACCTTTACCACGACCAGTCATTTTTCACTTTTTTAAAAATCACTTAACACTTCACGAAAGCACAAGAACGAATGTTTTTTCGATGGCTGGCGGCTTCTATTTATACAAAAATTGGCCTGTTTGACTAACCAAGAGTCTTAATGGAATACACATGTATTTGTGTATGTGTTAGTACACATTTTGGGCGCGCACAGCTGTCTTTACTGGTTTACCCACCCCTAATCATAGCCGCCTCTTCGAAATTTTCTATAAATACCGCTATATGGATGGATGGCACAGTTATTACAGTGTTAACAGTGTTTGTGTGCATACCTAAGTGAAGTGAAAAAAATTAAAGTGAAAAATGGCTCGTACTAAGCAAACTGCCCGTAAATCAACTGGTGGAAAGGCTCCTCGTAAGCAATTGGCCACTAAAGCCGCTCGTAAGAGCGCACCAGCCACCGGCGGCGTCAAGAAGCCTCATCGTTTCCGTCCTGGTACTGTTGCCTTGCGTGAAATCCGTCGTTACCAGAAGAGTACTGAATTGTTGATCCGCAAATTGCCCTTCCAACGTTTGGTTCGTGAAATTGCTCAAGATTTCAAAACTGATTTGCGTTTCCAGAGCTCTGCTGTTATGGCCTTGCAAGAAGCCAGTGAAGCATACTTGGTCGGTCTTTTTGAAGATACTAACTTGTGCGCCATCCACGCTAAGCGTGTCACCATCATGCCTAAAGACATCCAATTGGCCAGACGTATCCGTGGAGAACGTGCTTAAATTCTTGACGTTTTAAAAACTATTTTTTTACAACAAAACAATCGGTCCTTTTCAGGACCACAAAATATTTATAAAAAAGAGATTATTTTTTCATCAAACTATTTATCATTTTTAACATTTTAAATAAATAAATATTTTTCTTTGTGTTTGTTTAATTTTTGAGGCTGATTTTAGGAATATTTGAAAATTTTCTTGTATGAGTCATATTTGACGGCGTCAGTAAAAATCTCCCATTAGAAGACACATTTTATTCTTCTTCTTGAAAAAAAAATATAATATTACAATTTTCCCTTTCAAAGACACATTTCTGCTTCTTAAAAAAGTATTGAAATTTGCTTCTATAGGTAATTTTTGACGGCGTCAGTAAAATTATTCATTTAAATATTTTGTTCTTCTTCTTGACACAAAAAACAAAAATTATGTTATAATTTTTCCCTAAAAAGACATTTTATTCTTCTTCTTGAACAAACTTATTGAAATTTCCTTCTATATGTAATTTTTGACGGCGTCAGTAAAATTTTCCCATTGAAATGCACATTTGTGTTCTTCTTCTTCTTCCTTTTCTATGTGTGTTTTTGATGGCGTCAGTAATATTTTCCTATTAAAGTATACATTTATTCTTCTTCTTTCTTTTCTGTTGGTCTTTTTGACGGCGTCAATATTAATTTCATCTTTAAAGGCAATGTTTTTTTCTTCTTCTTATTTTCTTCATAACAAATATTTGTTTTATTGAACTTCTTTTTGTGTGTATACTAATGTCCACGAGGCATATGTTCAATAAATTTGGCGCGAAATGTTCTCTGCAATAATGCTCTCACTATTTCTCATTCAAAATGGTTGAAAATTTTTGGCGGAAAATGCTCTCTGTTTTGTTTTATTTTTTCTTTTCAGATAATGATGAATGAAATATGCAATTTTTTTCTTTTCAGCTATATATATATTTTAATTTAGTAAAATTTTAGGATAATTTTGTAAAATTATAATTTTTTTGAAAATATTAATCAATAATTGTCTCACGTAGATATGACGAATATTTCTTGGCCATTTGAAAGGCGTAATACTACATTTTAGAAAAACATTTTCTTTTTAAAAAAAAATGTTTAAATCTTGTATTATTTTTACAGAATTGTCATAAAAAAGGGATTTATTTATTTTATTATATACATTTTTGCAAAAAATATCCAAATTATTAACGAAATCAGGAAAAATATACGTGTGAAAAACTTCAGTAATTCTATATGGTTTTTTCCTTGATATGTACTAGCAAAGGAAGAATTATTTTTGGAGAATATTTTTTGCAAAAAATGATGAAATGTTTACTAAATTTTAACGAAAATGTCCTCATATTTTATTAAAAATTAATTTTTGAGCGATTTTCATTTAATTTAGCAAAAATATTTCAATTTTCAAAAATATTACCTTTGACAGTGAATGTTTGTCCATAGGTGGTATACGGTAATGGGAAGATTTTTTTAACTTTTCCAAAGAAATAACTACTTTTTATGAATAATGTTATAATTTGGTGTAAATATACAGATTCTGAAATGTTTTTTAAGAAATTTTTATAAAACTTAATTAGATTTGAGCTTTTAAATTTCTTTGAAGAAAAACTTTTCTTCATTGAAAATATGCCAACAAGAGGATTTCTGCCGTCTTGGACCACATAAAGATTTTCAATTTTTTTCACAGTGAAAATGTAAAATATGTCAATATTTTAATTTTATCCCAAAGTAAACATATCAGGCTTTATTCTCAAATAGAATTTGGAAAATATTTTTTGAAAAAATTCATAATTTTTTCAAATTTAGTTACAAATTTGTGATTACATTTTTACAATCTGTGAAGTTAAACGCTTATAACTTTTAAACGGATAAAGGAAATTACACCAAATTTTCGTTAAAATATGGCCTGATATCTATACAAGAAATGTGTAAAATATCTTTTATAAAAATATTCAAACATTCTTCAGAAAAATTAAATTCCTACGAAAACTTTTGTAAAAAATTAAACACGCTTCCACACAATATTTCGAAAAATATAGCTATTGACTACTATGCACTTCTCATCTTTTCAATGTACCTACCATGTTAAAACTTTGCCAATAACAATTTAATAGTACACATAAATTTGTGAGTGTATTTGTGTTACAGTGAAATATAAACATAAAAGTGAATAATCATGTCTGACGCCGCCGTTGTTGAAGCCACCGCCTCCCCAGTTGCCGCTGTTGAGAAAAAGGCACCAAAGAAGGCCGCAGCCAAAGCAAAGAAACCATCAGCTGCCCCTACTCATCCACCAACCCAACAAATGGTTGACGCCGCCATCAAAACATTGAAGGAACGTGGTGGTTCATCATTGCCTGCCATCAAGAAATATTTGGCCAGCACCTACAAGGTTGATGCCCAAAAATTGGCTCCTTTCATCAAGAAATATTTGAAGAGCGCTGTTGCCAGTGGAAAACTCATCCAAACTAAAGGTAAGGGTGCTTCTGGTTCATTCAAATTGTCCGCCTCGGCTTCCAAGGAACCCAAAGCAAAGACTGCTGAAAAGAAGAAGAAGGCACCAGCTGCTGAGAAGAAGAAGAAGGCTGCCCCTAAAAAGGCCGCCGGTGAAAAGAAAACCGCTGCCAAGAAGCCATCTGCCGCCAAAAAGACCGCTGAGAAGAAGAAGGCTGACAAAACAAAGGCTAAGGCCGCCAAGAAAACCGGTACAGTTAAGGCTAAACCAGCAAAAACCGCCGCTAAAGCATCTGCCACCAAACCAAAGGCACCCAAGGCAAAAACAGCAGCTGCTAAACCCAAAAAAGCCGCCGCACCAAAGAAGCCAGCTGCCAAGAAAGCCGCCGCCAAGAAGTAATTTTTCCCAGAAAGATTACTTGTTGACAACATTTTTCGATATTCGAAAGCATAATATCTAACAGCCCTTTTCAGGGCTACAAATTAAATTCAAAAAGAGAAAATCTTTACTTCAAACTATTTATTATTACTACTATTTATTGTTTTATTACCTAAATAAATAAGAAAAATACACACGTGTCTGATTTTAAAAAAATTTTACCCTCACTAATTACTTTTCCTATTAGGTAATTAACATTGAGCCTGTTTTATTATGGGCATTCCACAAAATAACACCACAAAGGGATTAAAATTTTAGTCTGGGTCATAAAATAAATGTGACTAATTTTTGTTTGTCTAATTATGGTCATTTTCATCTAATTTCATATTTTAGGAATTTTTCATTTAATCTTCAAAAATGATAATTTTTTCTCTTTGCAAAAATTGTTTGCTGGGTAAAAGGAGATTATTTTAATCAGGAATGTTTTTCTATTCTAATGAAGTTATGTTGCAACTCTATTTTATTTCTTTTTCTATTTTTTCCATTGAAAAATGTCCCGTTAATTTTTGCGCCACCACCAAAAAAATTTCCCCTTAAAAATGTTCGCGCTTCATATTTGACATTGGCGTAGTGAAGTATTACAGGCAAAATGCTTATACATACTTGTTGTTCGTTTATACATTTTCGATATGGTGGTGACTGCCGACGGTAATACTAAGTAACAACGCACAAGCACACACACACATACCCATACAGTGGATGGCGTGTTGTTGTACACACATAGAGTAGCCAAGCAAGCAAAAAAGCAATATGAACCACGGCAAAACAAGATTTGACGGCGTCATTTACTAAATACATGGGAAAATTATTATTTTTGCTAGAATATGAGGAATTTTAAAATTATTTTGGTAAGTTTCTTTATTAAATAATGGAAAATAAGTGTTTCGACAAAAATTTGATCTCTTTTAAAATGTTTTTTGTGGCCCTGAAAAGGGCCTTTTATGGTTGAATTTCGACGAAATATGAAAAAATCAAGGCATTTACTTGGAGCTGGTGTATTTAGTAACAGCCTTGGTACCTTCAGAGACAGCGTGCTTAGCCAATTCACCGGGCAACAATAGACGGACAGCGGTTTGGATTTCCCGACTGGTGATGGTAGAGCGCTTGTTGTAGTGGGCCAAACGAGAGGCTTCGGCGGCAATACGTTCGAAGATGTCATTCACGAAACTGTTCATGATGCTCATGGCCTTTGACGAAATACCAGTATCAGGATGGACTTGCTTCAACACTTTGTAAATGTAGATAGCGTAACTCTCCTTACGCTTGGTACGTCTCTTCGACTTATCGCCCTTGGTGATGTTCTTTTGGGCTTTGCCGGCCTTCTTTGCTGCTTTACCACTGGTTTTAGGAGGCATTTTTCACTTTTAGTTTTTTAATCACACAAACACTTTTAACACTGTTCACAAATGATGAACCTACGGCGTCAAACAAGAATATTTCAAGCATTAAATGCTCAAATGTTTCAGGTAGTCACAGTTGCTGTGTGGAATAGTGGCCAAACAACCCCATTTTTCGATGTGTGTGTATTAAATGAGCGAGAGAAAAGTATAAATAGTACGGGTATATTCGAGTAACGGCATCAACATTCGGTATTGTGATCTTGTGAAGTGAACACCTAACTGTGAAGTGACTAAGTGGAAAAACAGTGGTGAAAAATACCAAGTGACTTTTATTTCAAAAAAGATTTGAAAACAAAATTTTATCTCAGACGCTAAAAGCGTAAAAACTGATAATTTCCTTGTGGTTAAGTGCTAAGTGTGAGAACCGCATAGTAGTCGGTCAATCTCTTTCTTGGTTTAATATACACAAGAAGACTGAAACGAGTGGTGGTTGTTTCTTACAGCCATTCAGCATCGCTGGCGGGCAGAACCAACCCCGCTAGCAGTTCAAAGCCAATGTCTTTACAATCTGACGGCGGCAAAAATGATGAAGATGGTGATATTAATGTAAATGCCACATTATATACGGATATACCAGCTTTACCAAAACTGGCAAGTGAAAACCGACGCATTTTATCTGCAAAATCAAAAATGGCAGATAAAACTACAAATGCGGATGATAATTTTGCACCTGAGGATGCGAACAGCGACGGTGGAATGTCAACCTCATCCGTTGGGAAGCGCAAATCTAAGAAGCGCGGGCATGTTAACGATGGGGAAGCGACCTATAATTTTCTAAAACTGGAAGCTTTGATTCACCAACAACAAGCTACGATCGAGCGCCTCGAGCAAGAAAAAAATCAAATGGCAGCTGAATTATCTGCCATTAAAAAATGCATAAGCACGGGTGGTGCTAATGCCCCAAAAATCATTGATTGGTCAACCGAGGCAAACATGGATCACGGTTGCTCTAATATTGAAGATGGTGCTACTGATTCCACAGCACCCATCAATGGATCAAACGAAAGGCTGATCCCAAACAACAACAATATCATCGACGTCTCTTCAGAATGGATGCAAACGACGTCGAAGGAAAGTGCTAGTAGCTCGAAAGACGATATAAGCTGCTTGAAAAATGCACTTGCAGAGACAACTCATAAGTTGACAATGGCAATTGGCCGGGAAAGCGCATTTTATCGTGTCATTGCCAAACTCCAAAATGAAATCGCCTCTTACGGTAGCAAACCACAAGAAGCGCCGGAAGATCTTTTGAAACAAGTGTTAACTGACAACTCTAAAATGCTCCCAGTTAACTATGAGCCGGTTACAACGCAGGGAAATAACCGGGCTGCCGAGGTAGCCGAAAACCTCGGTATTGCGACAGATGATTTGCCGCAAAATATGAATGTGACTAACACGGTTTCGAAGGGCAAAATTCCGAAACCCACCGTAATCCCAGCGAAAGTCCTTCCACAAAAGAAGGTGAACAAACCAGTGACTCCCGACAATGGAGCCGCCAAAGCAGCTGTTGGTGGCAAGATGCCTCCCTCTCCTAATGAAAAGCCGTCTGCTGGTAAATCAATGCCAGCATTTACAGTTTATGATGTAAATTTAAAGGAGATTTCAGGAATCCTCAAGCAACATTATCGCACAGGTGAGTTTTCTTTAACTTATATCCGTTCGAATGTGTTGTCTCTTAAGGTGAGGGGTCTCCCAATTTATGAAAGTGTTAAAAAATTATTGTCCGACCGTGGGTACAAATTTCATACCCACACGCCCAGGTCTCTTCTGCCCCATATGTTGGTTATAAATAATCTCACCAGGGACTATACTGAGGGTGAAATTAAGGAATACTTAGAAACAAAACTTCCTTTCAAGGTCGAGTTTCTTGGTGCAGTCAGCGTCTCTGACAGAAAATGGCTGCTTAGAGTTTCTAAACAGTCTGACATCCTTAGTCTATATAAACTGAGAACTATTTTTGATGACATTAATATCACCATCACCAAAGACAAAGGGCGCGATATCACGCAATGCTTTAGCTGCCAGCGGTTCGGCCATGTTGCAAGTAATTGCACCATGCCGATCCGCTGCGTTAAATGCAGTGGTAACCATAGCCCTAAAAATTGTCAAATACCATCTAAAGGCCAAGAGATGGCTATTGAATCAGTGGACTCTTCCTCAGTGGATACTGTTAAAACTCCTGCACCTCCTTGCAGATGTGCCAACTGCGAAACAGAAGGTCACCCTGCTTGTGCTCGTGACTGTCCACGCCGTCAGGCGATTCTGAATAAGAAAGCTAAAGTTAAGGCTGATATTCAGAACAGAGCTGTAACTCGGTCACAACGTCTTTCGTCTGTCCGAACAGATATTTCATTTGCTGCTACCATGGGTAATAATGCAGCTCCTACCCCTAGAACTTCGAGACCGGCGAGTTATCCTCCCGCGTCTGTCCCTATTCAACCGAACGCAGGATCGAATATTGTGCAATACTTCGGCACTGACTTCAACGCGAAATGTGAAAAAGCTAAAACTTTTGGCCCGATCTTCAACGAGATCAAAGCTAAAGCCGGCCTAGATGCTGCCATGTCCGCATGGCTTTTGTTTGTCGCCGGAAATGCGCAGCTTTAAGGTGGCATTCATCAATGTTAATTCGTTGTTCTCATTGGCGAGGCGACACTTCTTAAAAAATTTTGCCAAAGATAGGCGTCCTGATATCATACTAATCGCGGAACATAAATTAAAACCAAATAATAATTTTAACCTGGAGGGTTATACTGGCTTTTTTCAATTTAGGGAGAGTGGTCGTGGGGGTGGGACCGCGGTGTTAATTAGAGATAATTACCGCTGCGGTCGCATCTCCATCTCCACTGGGGGTATCGAGTCATGTATAGTAAGAGTTTGGAGGTCTGATGGCTCTTCTGTTGCTTTTGCGGCTCTATATTCCAGTCCTGCTGCCGAATTTCGGGTGGCTGATCTTCAGCACCTATTTAACCTACATTCAGAAGGTGAGGTGTTTATTGGGGGAGACCTCAATGCGAAACACCCCTCATGGGGTGGATTAGAGACAAATCCAAGAGGTGCAGCCCTGGCTGCTTATCTTATCGATTGTCCTAACATTCAAATATTTTCTTCGAATGTTCCTACTAGGCCTAACGGCCCGTCTGGTTCATTCATAGATGTTTTTCTGCGAACACCAGGTCTACCCCTGGTTGGTGGTGGTAACTTAGCCACTGCTTATGACTATGAGTCTGACCACAGATCCTTAGAAGTGGTGCTTGACATGGACGGTTTAGAAACAAGGGAAGTTGGGACGTTTCTTAACTTTGAAAAAATTAACATTAACCGTTATAAGGGAAAAATAAGGGAGGGACTGTCAAACATTTGCCTACCTGTTGACAGGAATGTTTCTGTCGAGGAGATAGACGTGGCGGTAACTGGTCTGGAAACAGTCTTCAGATCTGCGATCGACACGTCTGTTCCAAAACAGAAATCCAAACGGGCACCCCTGGGGAACCTTCCTCCTAGAATTTTGGGCTTCATTCGGCAGCGCAGACGAATTTGTAGGACATTGAGAAGAACACAAGATTCCTCTAGAGTTCCCACCTTAAGAGCTGACTTACGGAATCTTGACCGTATAATAGAGGACTCTATTCAAATATTTGAGCGAGAGAGGTACCAGACTTTCCTCGAAGGAATCACTGTGGACAACAGAACCTTTGGACAGGTCAAAGCAGCCGCTGGCCTAAAATCAAGGGATCCTTTAGGGGAGCTAAAGGACTCAAATAATGAGCCCATTTATGACGATAGGTTAAAAGCTGAAGCTTTAGCCGACCATATGCAGGGTGCGCTGCAGTCCATGGAGGAGCCGACCGACCGTTTCTTCCTTACCTCGGTTAACCGAGCTATCGAGGGAATGGACGATCGGTCTCCTTTGGAAAACTTTAGTGGCACATTTACTGCGGACGGTTCGTCTATTGAGAGCTTTGACAGGTGGGGGGAAGCCGGATTCGTCCGACCTAGCGATATTGGCGTGGCTCTCGCCCGCAGGCCTGCTAAAAAATCCAGTGGTCTGGACAAAATTCCCGACACTGCACTTAAAAAGGCTGGAAATGTCATATTTGGATTCTTAGCTATCCTATTCAACCAGTGTCTAAATCTGGGTTACTTTCCATCAGCCTGGAAACAGGCTATGGTAGTGCCCATTCTCAAAAGAGGCTCTCCGCCCGATAAGTGCGGAAGTTATCGGCCAATTTCTATGCTCTCTGCTTTTGGCAAACTCTATGAGTCCTTCATTTTGAAACGTCTGAGGGCTCTTGTCGAAGACAAGAGAATCCTCAAAGACTGTCAATTTGGTTTCAGGACGGGTCACTCGACGTCTCACGCCCTTTCGGTCTTCTCATCCTATGTGGTGAGTGGATTTGATAGGAGGCGTGGAACGATCGCAGTGGCTCTGGACTTTGCCAGAGCATTCGACTCTGTATGGCACGACGGCATACTTTTTAAATTGAAAAGTTTTGGAGTTGACGCTCAAACTTGCAGGCTAGTAGCAAGCTTTCTCCGGGGAAGAAGCTTTAAGTTCAAAGTCGGAGACTCGCTCTCGAATGAACGACCTGTTAGAGCAGGGGTTCCCCAGGGATCTCTTCTGGGTCCCATGCTCTATAATATCTTCGTCAGCGACATGCCCGAACCCCCTGATGGAGGCTTGCAGCTACTGTATGCCGATGACGTCATCCTGGCCTTGTCTGGAGCGAAAGCTAGTGCTGTTACTTCTCGCCTTAACGCCCACCTCGATATCCTTCAAGGATTCTTTTCCAAGTGGGGTCTCAGGCTGAACGTGGGCAAATGTTCAGCAATAGTGTTTAAGGGGAAATCTAAGGTGGTTTTCCCTAATTATAAATCCTACCGACCAGCTCTTAAAATCGGTGGTCAGGACGTGCAAGTGTTAGACAAAATCAGATACCTTGGCGTCATATTTGATGAACGGCTGGAGTTTGTCAGACATGTAGATTTCATCCTCAGTAGAGCCAAAAAAATTTATTTTGCTTATCAGGGAGTTTTGCGTCACAATGGTGGCCTTGGCAATAACATCAAACTACTAATTTATAAGCAGGTTATAAGACCTATTATCTCCTACGCCTTTCCCACCTGGTTTGTAATCTCTTCAAGTCAGATGGAGAGGCTTAGGAGATGGGAAAGGTCAATACTTACCTACTGCCTTGGTCTGGGCCCATACATAACACCTGATGGTTTATTTAAAAGGCCTTCATGTCGGGCAGTTTATGACAGGGCAAACATGGAGAGGTTGGACAGGTTCCTGGTGAGGGGGGCCCTAAACTTTCTTGAGACTTCACGGAACGTCGACAATGCGCTCGTGCGAGGATTCCTGGAACATCCTGTGGATAGGGACTCTATAATGCTACGAAAACACCTCCCACCTGTAGCATTATTAAAAATTAACGAAGAAGGTTTGTTGTATAACAACGAAAATAACCTAATGTTTTACCACAGACGGTTCAATACGATGAACACTACTGACACCGTATACATAACGTCCCAGTAGATCCTTGTAAATATTTGTAAATAGTAGCCTTAAGTTTTTAGTTTTAGTTCTTAGTTTTAGTACATAGTTTTTTAAGCATTTACTCGTGTTAATTTGCCCATTTTTTGAATTGACATTTTGGGGTTTACATACATAATAATTATAAAAATATAACTTTTAAAATTGATGGATTTCAGCTCGCAGTTAAGCTGCAGCTTAATTTTGTACTGGAGAAGGTGGCGATTGTCACATGTATACTTATATTTAATTAGCAGTAAGTCATGCTGTATAGTCTTAAGATGATTATCAATAAAAAATGGCCATAGCCAAAAACGATCGAAACGAAACGAGTAACGGCATCATTCTGTGTTTTTTCAGTGCTAAGTGAAGTGTTCAAAAAAATATTAAGTGAAAATGTCTGGTCGTGGTAAAGGTGGCAAAGTTAAGGGAAAGGCAAAGTCCCGTTCAAATCGTGCTGGTCTTCAATTCCCCGTCGGTCGTATTCATCGTTTGTTGCGCAAAGGCAACTATGCTGAACGTGTTGGTGCCGGTGCTCCAGTATATTTAGCCGCCGTCATGGAATATTTGGCTGCTGAAGTTTTGGAATTGGCTGGTAATGCTGCCCGTGACAACAAGAAGACTCGTATCATTCCCCGTCACTTGCAATTGGCCATCCGCAACGACGAAGAATTGAACAAATTGCTGTCCGGCGTCACAATTGCCCAAGGTGGTGTATTGCCAAACATCCAAGCTGTTCTCTTGCCCAAGAAGACCGAAAAGAAAGCCTAAATTATCTCGAAAGGTATTATGGAAAAAATACAGACCATCGTATAAGAAGAAGAAAAATCCATACAAAATTCAACCAATCCGTCCTTTTCAGGACGACAAAAAATATTTAAAAAGAGAAAAAATCTATTCAAACTATTAATTTTCATTATTTACATTTTATAGGGAAAGAATAAAAATGACCAAAAATTTAATATTTACATTTTATAGGGAAAAAAATAAAAATGCCCAAAAAATGATATTTTTCTTAATCGACGACAACCCTTGATTATTTTACAAATGACATTTTTTCTTTCATAATTCCTTAGAAAATATGTTCGTTTGTTGTAACTGTTTTTCATTTCTACCCCCCAACAGAATTGTGTTTGTTTTATGTCGCTTTAGTTTTCACAGGAATAGCGAGACAGATAGAGAGACAGAGAAAGAGAGAGAGAGCGAAAAAGAGATCATTCGTCTCATCGATGATGTTCGCGCCAATATTCGTTCATCGATGTTCCCGCCAATGTTCGTTCATCGTATGTTGACGATGTCTGTTATGAATGTGTGTGTGTGTGGTGTTGTGTGTTTGTTAGTTAGAATAACCAAATGCCTTTACTTACGATGATGATGGTTGTTGATGTTGTTGTAGTGGCTGTTAGAGTAAATTATATGGAAAAAGTGTTCTGCCGCCGCGAATTTTGAGGAGAAAAAAGTAACTGTATTTGGAAAGGAAAAAATGCAGAAATGTGTGATTTTGGTGATGTTGTCAAAGCATAAAGTTAGTAATAGAGTGATGACAACATGAAGTGCGCACGGAAAAAATTTTTTATTTTCAAAGGGAAAAAAGTAGAGTTGTGAAATAAATTGAGGATCATTGTTAGAAAATAACAAAAATACATAAAATAGAAGAAAATGATGTGATTTTTGTGGACATTTAAGAAAAAATAAATTATTTTTAGTGAAAGATAAGAAGAAGAAGAAGAAAATTTTCAATGATTTCAACATAAAGTAAAAGAATTGATGTGATTTTTGGGACGTTTGAGAAAAATAAAATATTTTTAGTGAAACATAGGAAGAAGAAGAAGAAATTTTTTAATAATTTCAACATAAAGTAAAAGAAATTTAGAAAATTATGTGATTTTTTTGGTCATTTAAGAAAATGTGATTTAGTGAAACAAGAAGAAGAAGAAAATTTTCAATAATTTCAACTAAAGTGAGAGAAATTTAGAAAATTATGTAATTTTTTGGTCATTTAAGAAAATTTGAGTTAGTGAAACGAGAAGAAGAAGAAGAAAATTCTCAATAATTTCAACATAAAGTGAGAGAAATTTAGAAAATTATGTGATTTTTTGGAGGATTATGGGATTTTTGAATAAATAAGTAAAAGATAAAATTTTTCTATGCGAGTTCATGAAATATAAGAAGAAGAAGAAGAATTTTTTCCTAATAATTTCAACATAAAGTGAGAGAAATTTAGAAAATTATGTGATTTTTTGGAGGATTAAGTAAAAGAAAATATTTTTATATGAAATCATGAAACATAAGAAGAAGAAGAAGTTTTTCATAAGCAATTTTTTGAAAAAAGAGATGCTATAAAATTTTTTTAAATATATTTTTGAGAAAAATCGCAGTAAATATTAACAAAATTCAAACTAATTTAAAGACAATTTTTTTAAAAAAAAAGGTAATTTTCTTTATACTTTTAAAAAATTTAATAACAATTTTTAATAATTTCATCACAAAATAACAAAAATTTTTACTTGAAGGAAAAAATAAGTACTTAACATCGCAGTCAAAGATATTGTTCGCTTGGCATAGCATTGATGTGCGTTAGTTATATGAACAAACACACGCACACACAGACCGACGCTAGCGTGCGTATACACACATCGTCGTATTATCAAGCAAGCAAGCAGCTACCCTAACAATGAGAGTTGCCGGTAGAACATGTATTAGTGGAAATAAAGGAACATTTTTGTGTATTACGAAAAAGGAATGATCAGAGTTGCCGACGGTAAAATATTTTTGAAGGCAAAAAAAGAAGAAGAAAAAATTGTAAGAAAAAAGGTAATGTTTGCCGACGGCAAACATTTTTGAAGGAAAAAATGGAAAATTATTTGATGATGGAAAAAAAATTTATGAAAATAAAATTAAATGAGCAGAGTTGCCGACGGCATTTATTTTTGAAGACAAAAGGGAATATTATTTGAAAAATTTTATGAAATGTGGAAAAAGAAAGAAAAAATAAAATGCACTGAAAAAAGATATAAGAAAGAAAATATTTTATGGTTAGTTTTATTTTTCATATATTAAGGTAAGTTTTATTTTTGATATATTTTATTAAATTTTTTTATGTTTTTGTAATTTTCAACAAGAAAATATCTCTTTTTAAATATTTTTTGTGGTCCTGAAAAGGACCGATTGTTTTGTTGTAAAAGAAAAATTCTCCAAATAGCGTCAAGAAAATATTTAACCGCCGAAACCGTACAAAGTACGACCTTGTCTCTTCAAAGCATAGACGACATCCATAGCAGTGACGGTTTTACGCTTAGCATGTTCGGTGTATGTAACGGCGTCACGAATAACGTTTTCCAAAAACACCTTCAGAACACCACGGGTTTCTTCGTAGATGAGGCCAGAGATACGTTTTACACCACCACGGCGAGCCAAACGTCTAATAGCTGGCTTGGTAATACCCTGGATATTATCACGTAACACTTTACGGTGACGTTTAGCGCCACCTTTTCCCAAGCCTTTGCCACCTTTACCACGACCAGTCATTTTTCACTTTTTTAAAAATCACTTAACACTTCACGAAAGCACAAGAACGAATGTTTTTTCGATGGCTGGCGGCTTCTATTTATACAAAAATTGGCCTGTTTGACTAACCAAGAGTCTTAATGGAATACACATGTATTTGTGTATGTGTTAGTACACATTTTGGGCGCGCACAGCTGTCTTTACTGGTTTACCCACCCCTAATCATAGCCGCCTCTTCGAAATTTTCTATAAATACCGCTATATGGATGGATGGCACAGTTATTACAGTGTTAACAGTGTTTGTGTGCATACCTAAGTGAAGTGAAAAAAATTAAAGTGAAAAATGGCTCGTACTAAGCAAACTGCCCGTAAATCAACTGGTGGAAAGGCTCCTCGTAAGCAATTGGCCACTAAAGCCGCTCGTAAGAGCGCACCAGCCACCGGCGGCGTCAAGAAGCCTCATCGTTTCCGTCCTGGTACTGTTGCCTTGCGTGAAATCCGTCGTTACCAGAAGAGTACTGAATTGTTGATCCGCAAATTGCCCTTCCAACGTTTGGTTCGTGAAATTGCTCAAGATTTCAAAACTGATTTGCGTTTCCAGAGCTCTGCTGTTATGGCCTTGCAAGAAGCCAGTGAAGCATACTTGGTCGGTCTTTTTGAAGATACTAACTTGTGCGCCATCCACGCTAAGCGTGTCACCATCATGCCTAAAGACATCCAATTGGCCAGACGTATCCGTGGAGAACGTGCTTAAATTCTTGACGTTTTAAAAACTATTTTTTTACAACAAAACAATCGGTCCTTTTCAGGACCACAAAATATTTATAAAAAAGAGATTATTTTTTCATCAAACTATTTATCATTTTTAACATTTTAAATAAATAAATATTTTTCTTTGTGTTTGTTTAATTTTTGAGGCTGATTTTAGGAATATTTGAAAATTTTCTTGTATGAGTCATATTTGACGGCGTCAGTAAAAATCTCCCATTAGAAGACACATTTTATTCTTCTTCTTGAAAAAAAAATATAATATTACAATTTTCCCTTTCAAAGACACATTTCTGCTTCTTAAAAAAGTATTGAAATTTGCTTCTATAGGTAATTTTTGACGGCGTCAGTAAAATTATTCATTTAAATATTTTGTTCTTCTTCTTGACACAAAAAACAAAAATTATGTTATAATTTTTCCCTAAAAAGACATTTTATTCTTCTTCTTGAACAAACTTATTGAAATTTCCTTCTATATGTAATTTTTGACGGCGTCAGTAAAATTTTCCCATTGAAATGCACATTTGTGTTCTTCTTCTTCTTCCTTTTCTATGTGTGTTTTTGATGGCGTCAGTAATATTTTCCTATTAAAGTATACATTTATTCTTCTTCTTTCTTTTCTGTTGGTCTTTTTGACGGCGTCAATATTAATTTCATCTTTAAAGGCAATGTTTTTTTCTTCTTCTTATTTTCTTCATAACAAATATTTGTTTTATTGAACTTCTTTTTGTGTGTATACTAATGTCCACGAGGCATATGTTCAATAAATTTGGCGCGAAATGTTCTCTGCAATAATGCTCTCACTATTTCTCATTCAAAATGGTTGAAAATTTTTGGCGGAAAATGCTCTCTGTTTTGTTTTATTTTTTCTTTTCAGATAATGATGAATGAAATATGCAATTTTTTTCTTTTCAGCTATATATATATTTTAATTTAGTAAAATTTTAGGATAATTTTGTAAAATTATAATTTTTTTGAAAATATTAATCAATAATTGTCTCACGTAGATATGACGAATATTTCTTGGCCATTTGAAAGGCGTAATACTACATTTTAGAAAAACATTTTCTTTTTAAAAAAAAATGTTTAAATCTTGTATTATTTTTACAGAATTGTCATAAAAAAGGGATTTATTTATTTTATTATATACATTTTTGCAAAAAATATCCAAATTATTAACGAAATCAGGAAAAATATACGTGTGAAAAACTTCAGTAATTCTATATGGTTTTTTCCTTGATATGTACTAGCAAAGGAAGAATTATTTTTGGAGAATATTTTTTGCAAAAAATGATGAAATGTTTACTAAATTTTAACGAAAATGTCCTCATATTTTATTAAAAATTAATTTTTGAGCGATTTTCATTTAATTTAGCAAAAATATTTCAATTTTCAAAAATATTACCTTTGACAGTGAATGTTTGTCCATAGGTGGTATACGGTAATGGGAAGATTTTTTTAACTTTTCCAAAGAAATAACTACTTTTTATGAATAATGTTATAATTTGGTGTAAATATACAGATTCTGAAATGTTTTTTAAGAAATTTTTATAAAACTTAATTAGATTTGAGCTTTTAAATTTCTTTGAAGAAAAACTTTTCTTCATTGAAAATATGCCAACAAGAGGATTTCTGCCGTCTTGGACCACATAAAGATTTTCAATTTTTTTCACAGTGAAAATGTAAAATATGTCAATATTTTAATTTTATCCCAAAGTAAACATATCAGGCTTTATTCTCAAATAGAATTTGGAAAATATTTTTTGAAAAAATTCATAATTTTTTCAAATTTAGTTACAAATTTGTGATTACATTTTTACAATCTGTGAAGTTAAACGCTTATAACTTTTAAACGGATAAAGGAAATTACACCAAATTTTCGTTAAAATATGGCCTGATATCTATACAAGAAATGTGTAAAATATCTTTTATAAAAATATTCAAACATTCTTCAGAAAAATTAAATTCCTACGAAAACTTTTGTAAAAAATTAAACACGCTTCCACACAATATTTCGAAAAATATAGCTATTGACTACTATGCACTTCTCATCTTTTCAATGTACCTACCATGTTAAAACTTTGCCAATAACGACGAACAACGAACAATTTAATAGTACACATAAATTTGTGAGTGTATTTGTGTTACAGTGAAATATAAACATAAAAGTGAAAACAGTGAAAAGTGCCAAAAATTCTGTAGAAGACACAATAGATGTCTTCACACGAGACAGGATTTTGGTTTCAACACCTCTGACGAACGTGTTTATTCCCAACGGCGTCATGCAGTCAGCAGACCTGCCAGCCGCCTGCACACCCCATCCAGCGGGAAGACAACCAACGCAACACAGCGAAAGTGTGAATATGAATGGAAGCCTTGATAACGCCGGCGGCAATTTCACCGCCGATGGGTTTACCGAAGTTGTTCCTAAATATAAACGAGGAAAGAAGAGGCGCGGCAGTACTGGAGGTGATACAACAGATGGATCTCTTCAATCAGTTATTGCCAAGCTTGAAAGTGAAATAGAAAGTCTCAAGAAAGATAAACAAGCCGTGTCGGATAGGCTGGATGAAATATCAACTCAACTGCGAGCCGCCCATGGTCGGGAGTTGAGCTACAAGCGCATAATAGAGCGCTATGAGAAGAAGAAGACTGGTGTCATTTCTGTCACTCCACCAGTTGCGGCTGTCGAAGAGCCAACCAGGCAGAACCTGGAAACACCACCTGTGCCTCGAATCAACGTGCGAAGTGCCAAACCTTCGCCAGATTTGCAGACAACAACTAAACGTGAGAAGAAAGATGCAACTACATCTCCGAAAGATGCAACTACATCACCGAAAGATGCAACTACATCGCCGAAAGATGCAACTACGTCACCAAAAGATGCAGCTACATCACCGAACCTGGTTGGGAACCCCAACGAGAATGAAGATAGTGTGGATTCTGTGGCTATAAAGTCAGCCAAAAAGAAGCCAAAAAGGAAAGTCCGTATCACAGTCGTCAACGAACCAGTGAATACAGCCGAGCAGATGGATACCACTGAAGGTGCATCACCAACTGTTAAGGGCGCCTCGTCCAAAAACATCGGTAAGTCAGTTCCTGTCATTACTACTTACAATACGAATGTTAAACAAATGGTAGAGCTAATTAAAAAGGAACTAGGTCATGAAGATTTTGAGCTCCATATCGTGAATAGAAAGAGTACCTCGTACCAAATGTCATCACTAGAAGAACGGGACAAAATTAGAAATGCTTTGATTAGGGAGGGCATTCAGCACTATACCTATACTCCAAAAAACGAGACTCCTATATCTGTAGTCATTGAGAAGTTAGCAGGGGACTTTGATAGGGAAGATGTAAAGGAGGAACTGAAGAGGAAAGTAGAAAACTTAGATGTTAAACAGGTTTACAGGCTAAGCTATGATAAGTGGCTTGTTCACATTGGTAGAGGATCTAATATTGAGGGTCTCTATAAGCTTAAAAAACTTCTACACTCAAATAGAATAAAAGTAAGGAAGGACATGAAGAAAGGCCTTACCCAGTGCCATAATTGCCAGCGGTACGGACATACGTCATCTAATTGTGGGTTACCATTTAGATGTGTAAAATGCGCTGGTTCTCACGGACCACGTAATTGCCACATACCTTTGGGAAATCACAAACCTAAAATGGTAGAGGTAGAGAATCCTACTACTGGGGAAAAGAATATAGTGCCAGAATTCACTCTCAGGTGTGTTAATTGTGACAAAGATGGTCATTCGGCTAATGCCAAACAATGTCCTATACGGCAAAATCTTCAGGCAAAAATGAATGCTGCTTTAGCTGCGAAATCTTCGCCGAAAGCACAAAGAAAATTTGCTAGAAATAGTGGGGTAGTTAAACCTGGGATCTCGTATTCCTCTGCAGCGAATAGGAAAGGTTCCAATAATGGCATAGCGTCTCCTAATATTAGTGAAGCGCCCCTTAGAAACAGTGTTGTTCCTACGAGAGACAACAGTATGAATGAAGCCTTAAGATCTTTTGAGATATTCGATGAAATCTGTAAAGAGCATTTTAGCAATGACTTCTTTACATGCTTTTCTAAGGTTCGTAGCCTCTCTAGGGACATTACGAAGATGGACAAGATGACCCAAAAGAAAGCCATGTTTGGGATTTTAACATCACTCTCATCTAATGATTAGACAAATTAAATGCATTTTCGCCAACATCAACTCCTTGGTGTCGATGTACAAGAGACACTGCCTACGAGTGTTTCTTGACGAACATCGGCCTGAGGTGATGATGTTGGCGGAGCATAGATTGTCTGATCACCACAATTTAGTGATGGACGGTTATGTAAGTTTTGTTCAAAAAAGGAGGGGTAGTCCAGGGGGGGGAACTGCTATCCTTGTGAGGGACAGTATAAAATGTGAACAGGTCTCGGTGGAATCAGGATCCATAGAGGGTACCTGTGCTAAAATATACAGAAACGATGGTTCGGTAGTATACTTAGCTTCTTTGTATTCAAGACCACAAGATAACTTAGATGCAGCAGACTTGGAGTTTTTACGGACTCTGGCCTCTAATGGAGAACTTGTAGTTGGAGCTGACCTAAATGCTAGGCATATCAACTGGGGAGGTAACAATACATGTTCTAAGGGCAGGATATTGCATGACTTTTTAGTAACATGCCCTGACCTGGCTATTATTCCAACCGATGGGCCTACCAGGATCCATAGAGATACCCACTCTTTTATAGATCTCTGTATGGTTTCCATTGGTATAACAATATGTGATGATGGTGGTAGAGGCATTCGCACTCTAGACTGTAGCTCCGATCACCGAGCAATAGAGATGCTAGTAAGTGGGATTACTCCCGAACGTAGGGACCGGCATACTATTTTTGATTTCAAAAATCTAAACAAACGTAGGTTAAATAGAATACTTTCTGAAGATCTTCCTTCCTGTCAGCTCCCCATAGACAGAGTTGTTAGTGCCAATGAAATTGACCAGTGTATCGAATCTATTTCGAATACATTTCAAAGAGCAATGAATGACTCTATACCAAAAGTCATACCTGGACCTAGAGGTCCCCGAAAACTTCCCCAGCATATTTTAGACATGATCCGGGAGAAAAAACGCTTACGTAGAGTTCTATACCGCACTGATAATCCAGGTCGATATGGGATACTAAGGGCCGAAATTAAAAATTTGGACACAATTATACAAGGTGCTATTGCACAACATGATGGTACTCAATGGACCTCATTTTTAAATAGCATTACAATGAATGATAGGGTGTATAGTAGAGTTAAGGCAGCAGCTGGTATAAAGCATAAGGAAATCCCTGACCTTATCGATGACAGTAGTGCTCCCATAGTCCTTGACATCTGCAAAGCAAACAAAATTGCTGACAACATTCAGGAATCGGGCATTTATCACGATATCTCTGACGACAACATCCATAATGACATCTCAGTCTTTAATAATAGATCGCCACTTGTGCAATTTTCAGCAGAATTTACTGCTGATGGTGGCACTAGTAATAACCCTAGGCTATGGCGGCAGCATAGTTTCATATCCCCGTCAGATATAGGCTCAGCGCTTAAATATAGACCGAAGAAAAAGTCCTGTGGTAATGACGGAATCCCGGACATTGTTCTAAAAGTTACAGATATTGCCACATGGCAAAACATATGTATCTTATTTAACCACTGCATTAATTTGGGATACTTCCCGACTGCATGGAAAACGGCTATAACGGTCCCTGTCCTAAAGCCTGGAAAAGATCCCTCGATGGCTGACAGCTACAGACCAATAAGTCTGTTGTCGTCTTTAGGGAAGTTATTTGAATACTTCTTACTGAGAAGTATAAATAATACTATAGAAGATGGGGAACTACTCTCTGACAGCCAATTTGGCTTCAGAAGAGGTCTCTCCACTTCTCACGCGCTCACAGTCTTAGGGGGATATGTGAGCAAAAACCTTAATAATAGGCAGATGACTTTAGCTGTCAGTTTGGACTTTTCAAAAGCCTTTGACAGTGTTTGGCATGATGGTGTCATCTATAAAATGAGTAGATTAGGATTTCATTATAACACCTGTCGTCTAGTAGCCGATTTCCTGAAGGATAGGAAATTTAAAGTACGGGTAAAGGAGGCATTCTCCACGATTCGAGAGGTTTTTGCGGGAGTCCCACAAGGTTCTCTCCTTGGACCAGTATTATTCAATATATTTTTGTGTGATATTCCTCATCCCCCGACGGGGGACCTGCTTCTCATATATGCTGATGACATTCTTGTTGCAGCAGCAGGAGCACATGCGGAAAACACAAATAGGAGAATAAATGAATACCTAGATCGTCTCTCCACATTTTTCAACGAATGGAAATTACGACTGAATGTCAGCAAATGTGAGGGAATTATGTTTAAAGGGCTTAAAAAGCATATCTATCCTAGTGCCAGGAGATATGAGGCAAGGCTAGCAATTGCAGGGCAGCCTATACAAGTCGCTGAACAGATTAAATACCTAGGGGTTGTCTTCCACTCGAAATTCCAGTTCATAAGACACGTAGATTATATCCTATCAAAGGCAAAGAAAATGTTTTGGTCATACCAACGTCTAATAAGATCGTCGGGCGGCCTTAGTCAGGAAGTTAAGTTGCTAATATATAAACAAATTATTAGACCTATAATTGCGTATGCATTTCCGGTATGGTATGGCATTTCCTCTCACCAAATGGAGAGAATCCGACAGTGGGAAAGAAAGATTCTTAGGTCATGCCTTGGCATCAGGCCTCAATTAGGCGAGGATGGAATTTGGAGACTGCCTCCCAATTCCGAGGTATATGTTAGCACCCCCTTTGATAGGATAGATGTATTTTTGGTAAGAAATGCATTAAACTTTCTAGAAAAGGCGTCCCAACTGAGCAACAGTCTTGTTACTGACTGTCTCAACCAGACTACAACTATTGAGCAACTTATCGATTCCAACTACCAGGCACCTAGTAGCCTGATTACATTAGATAGAGAAGGCCTACTTTATCTGGATGGGAATTTACAATTCTACCACCGCAGATATGGAACTTTCGACATCTTCAATACCGTTTACCAGATCGCCCAATAAAGGACGAGGCGCCCTTACATATTGTATATATTTAGTTTTATTTTAGTTTGTAAGTTAGTCTATAAGTAAACATATAAAAAGAATAAGAACTCCTTTTTTTTTAAATGATTCATTTTTTTGGAGAAAATTTGAGCTAATTTTTGGTAACTTAATGTTAATCACATAGTGTTAAGAATATGTTGTATACTTGATGCAACTTATGTACGTATTATCCACATAAACTTTGAAAAATAGAAATATGCTAAGTAATTTTAAGAACTAATGTTAGACGTAAGTCATCTACCCATTGTTTAAGTATTTTGAATCAATAAATCTGAAATCTGAAATCTGAAATCTGAACTTTGCCAATAACAATTTAATAGTACACATAAATTTGTGAGTGTATTTGTGTTACAGTGAAATATAAACATAAAAGTGAATAATCATGTCTGACGCCGCCGTTGTTGAAGCCACCGCCTCCCCAGTTGCCGCTGTTGAGAAAAAGGCACCAAAGAAGGCCGCAGCCAAAGCAAAGAAACCATCAGCTGCCCCTACTCATCCACCAACCCAACAAATGGTTGACGCCGCCATCAAAACATTGAAGGAACGTGGTGGTTCATCATTGCCTGCCATCAAGAAATATTTGGCCAGCACCTACAAGGTTGATGCCCAAAAATTGGCTCCTTTCATCAAGAAATATTTGAAGAGCGCTGTTGCCAGTGGAAAACTCATCCAAACTAAAGGTAAGGGTGCTTCTGGTTCATTCAAATTGTCCGCCTCGGCTTCCAAGGAACCCAAAGCAAAGACTGCTGAAAAGAAGAAGAAGGCACCAGCTGCTGAGAAGAAGAAGAAGGCTGCCCCTAAAAAGGCCGCCGGTGAAAAGAAAACCGCTGCCAAGAAGCCATCTGCCGCCAAAAAGACCGCTGAGAAGAAGAAGGCTGACAAAACAAAGGCTAAGGCCGCCAAGAAAACCGGTACAGTTAAGGCTAAACCAGCAAAAACCGCCGCTAAAGCATCTGCCACCAAACCAAAGGCACCCAAGGCAAAAACAGCAGCTGCTAAACCCAAAAAAGCCGCCGCACCAAAGAAGCCAGCTGCCAAGAAAGCCGCCGCCAAGAAGTAATTTTTCCCAGAAAGATTACTTGTTGACAACATTTTTCGATATTCGAAAGCATAATATCTAACAGCCCTTTTCAGGGCTACAAATTAAATTCAAAAAGAGAAAATCTTTACTTCAAACTATTTATTATTACTACTATTTATTGTTTTATTACCTAAATAAATAAGAAAAATACACACGTGTCTGATTTTAAAAAAATTTTACCCTCACTAATTACTTTTCCTATTAGGTAATTAACATTGAGCCTGTTTTATTATGGGCATTCCACAAAATAACACCACAAAGGGATTAAAATTTTAGTCTGGGTCATAAAATAAATGTGACTAATTTTTGTTTGTCTAATTATGGTCATTTTCATCTAATTTCATATTTTAGGAATTTTTCATTTAATCTTCAAAAATGATAATTTTTTCTCTTTGCAAAAATTGTTTGCTGGGTAAAAGGAGATTATTTTAATCAGGAATGTTTTTCTATTCTAATGAAGTTATGTTGCAACTCTATTTTATTTCTTTTTCTATTTTTTCCATTGAAAAATGTCCCGTTAATTTTTGCGCCACCACCAAAAAAATTTCCCCTTAAAAATGTTCGCGCTTCATATTTGACATTGGCGTAGTGAAGTATTACAGGCAAAATGCTTATACATACTTGTTGTTCGTTTATACATTTTCGATATGGTGGTGACTGCCGACGGTAATACTAAGTAACAACGCACAAGCACACACACACATACCCATACAGTGGATGGCGTGTTGTTGTACACACATAGAGTAGCCAAGCAAGCAAAAAAGCAATATGAACCACGGCAAAACAAGATTTGACGGCGTCATTTACTAAATACATGGGAAAATTATTATTTTTGCTAGAATATGAGGAATTTTAAAATTATTTTGGTAAGTTTCTTTATTAAATAATGGAAAATAAGTGTTTCGACAAAAATTTGATCTCTTTTAAAATGTTTTTTGTGGCCCTGAAAAGGGCCTTTTATGGTTGAATTTCGACGAAATATGAAAAAATCAAGGCATTTACTTGGAGCTGGTGTATTTAGTAACAGCCTTGGTACCTTCAGAGACAGCGTGCTTAGCCAATTCACCGGGCAACAATAGACGGACAGCGGTTTGGATTTCCCGACTGGTGATGGTAGAGCGCTTGTTGTAGTGGGCCAAACGAGAGGCTTCGGCGGCAATACGTTCGAAGATGTCATTCACGAAACTGTTCATGATGCTCATGGCCTTTGACGAAATACCAGTATCAGGATGGACTTGCTTCAACACTTTGTAAATGTAGATAGCGTAACTCTCCTTACGCTTGGTACGTCTCTTCGACTTATCGCCCTTGGTGATGTTCTTTTGGGCTTTGCCGGCCTTCTTTGCTGCTTTACCACTGGTTTTAGGAGGCATTTTTCACTTTTAGTTTTTTAATCACACAAACACTTTTAACACTGTTCACAAATGATGAACCTACGGCGTCAAACAAGAATATTTCAAGCATTAAATGCTCAAATGTTTCAGGTAGTCACAGTTGCTGTGTGGAATAGTGGCCAAACAACCCCATTTTTCGATGTGTGTGTATTAAATGAGCGAGAGAAAAGTATAAATAGTACGGGTATATTCGAGTAACGGCATCATTCTGTGTTTTTTCAGTGCTAAGTGAAGTGTTCAAAAAAATATTAAGTGAAAATGTCTGGTCGTGGTAAAGGTGGCAAAGTTAAGGGAAAGGCAAAGTCCCGTTCAAATCGTGCTGGTCTTCAATTCCCCGTCGGTCGTATTCATCGTTTGTTGCGCAAAGGCAACTATGCTGAACGTGTTGGTGCCGGTGCTCCAGTATATTTAGCCGCCGTCATGGAATATTTGGCTGCTGAAGTTTTGGAATTGGCTGGTAATGCTGCCCGTGACAACAAGAAGACTCGTATCATTCCCCGTCACTTGCAATTGGCCATCCGCAACGACGAAGAATTGAACAAATTGCTGTCCGGCGTCACAATTGCCCAAGGTGGTGTATTGCCAAACATCCAAGCTGTTCTCTTGCCCAAGAAGACCGAAAAGAAAGCCTAAATTATCTCGAAAGGTATTATGGAAAAAATACAGACCATCGTATAAGAAGAAGAAAAATCCATACAAAATTCAACCAATCCGTCCTTTTCAGGACGACAAAAAATATTTAAAAAGAGAAAAAATCTATTCAAACTATTAATTTTCATTATTTACATTTTATAGGGAAAGAATAAAAATGACCAAAAATTTAATATTTACATTTTATAGGGAAAAAAATAAAAATGCCCAAAAAATGATATTTTTCTTAATCGACGACAACCCTTGATTATTTTACAAATGACATTTTTTCTTTCATAATTCCTTAGAAAATATGTTCGTTTGTTGTAACTGTTTTTCATTTCTACCCCCCAACAGAATTGTGTTTGTTTTATGTCGCTTTAGTTTTCACAGGAATAGCGAGACAGATAGAGAGACAGAGAAAGAGAGAGAGAGCGAAAAAGAGATCATTCGTCTCATCGATGATGTTCGCGCCAATATTCGTTCATCGATGTTCCCGCCAATGTTCGTTCATCGTATGTTGACGATGTCTGTTATGAATGTGTGTGTGTGTGGTGTTGTGTGTTTGTTAGTTAGAATAACCAAATGCCTTTACTTACGATGATGATGGTTGTTGATGTTGTTGTAGTGGCTGTTAGAGTAAATTATATGGAAAAAGTGTTCTGCCGCCGCGAATTTTGAGGAGAAAAAAGTAACTGTATTTGGAAAGGAAAAAATGCAGAAATGTGTGATTTTGGTGATGTTGTCAAAGCATAAAGTTAGTAATAGAGTGATGACAACATGAAGTGCGCACGGAAAAAATTTTTTATTTTCAAAGGGAAAAAAGTAGAGTTGTGAAATAAATTGAGGATCATTGTTAGAAAATAACAAAAATACATAAAATAGAAGAAAATGATGTGATTTTTGTGGACATTTAAGAAAAAATAAATTATTTTTAGTGAAAGATAAGAAGAAGAAGAAGAAAATTTTCAATGATTTCAACATAAAGTAAAAGAATTGATGTGATTTTTGGGACGTTTGAGAAAAATAAAATATTTTTAGTGAAACATAGGAAGAAGAAGAAGAAATTTTTTAATAATTTCAACATAAAGTAAAAGAAATTTAGAAAATTATGTGATTTTTTTGGTCATTTAAGAAAATGTGATTTAGTGAAACAAGAAGAAGAAGAAAATTTTCAATAATTTCAACTAAAGTGAGAGAAATTTAGAAAATTATGTAATTTTTTGGTCATTTAAGAAAATTTGAGTTAGTGAAACGAGAAGAAGAAGAAGAAAATTCTCAATAATTTCAACATAAAGTGAGAGAAATTTAGAAAATTATGTGATTTTTTGGAGGATTATGGGATTTTTGAATAAATAAGTAAAAGATAAAATTTTTCTATGCGAGTTCATGAAATATAAGAAGAAGAAGAAGAATTTTTTCCTAATAATTTCAACATAAAGTGAGAGAAATTTAGAAAATTATGTGATTTTTTGGAGGATTAAGTAAAAGAAAATATTTTTATATGAAATCATGAAACATAAGAAGAAGAAGAAGTTTTTCATAAGCAATTTTTTGAAAAAAGAGATGCTATAAAATTTTTTTAAATATATTTTTGAGAAAAATCGCAGTAAATATTAACAAAATTCAAACTAATTTAAAGACAATTTTTTTAAAAAAAAAGGTAATTTTCTTTATACTTTTAAAAAATTTAATAACAATTTTTAATAATTTCATCACAAAATAACAAAAATTTTTACTTGAAGGAAAAAATAAGTACTTAACATCGCAGTCAAAGATATTGTTCGCTTGGCATAGCATTGATGTGCGTTAGTTATATGAACAAACACACGCACACACAGACCGACGCTAGCGTGCGTATACACACATCGTCGTATTATCAAGCAAGCAAGCAGCTACCCTAACAATGAGAGTTGCCGGTAGAACATGTATTAGTGGAAATAAAGGAACATTTTTGTGTATTACGAAAAAGGAATGATCAGAGTTGCCGACGGTAAAATATTTTTGAAGGCAAAAAAAGAAGAAGAAAAAATTGTAAGAAAAAAGGTAATGTTTGCCGACGGCAAACATTTTTGAAGGAAAAAATGGAAAATTATTTGATGATGGAAAAAAAATTTATGAAAATAAAATTAAATGAGCAGAGTTGCCGACGGCATTTATTTTTGAAGACAAAAGGGAATATTATTTGAAAAATTTTATGAAATGTGGAAAAAGAAAGAAAAAATAAAATGCACTGAAAAAAGATATAAGAAAGAAAATATTTTATGGTTAGTTTTATTTTTCATATATTAAGGTAAGTTTTATTTTTGATATATTTTATTAAATTTTTTTATGTTTTTGTAATTTTCAACAAGAAAATATCTCTTTTTAAATATTTTTTGTGGTCCTGAAAAGGACCGATTGTTTTGTTGTAAAAGAAAAATTCTCCAAATAGCGTCAAGAAAATATTTAACCGCCGAAACCGTACAAAGTACGACCTTGTCTCTTCAAAGCATAGACGACATCCATAGCAGTGACGGTTTTACGCTTAGCATGTTCGGTGTATGTAACGGCGTCACGAATAACGTTTTCCAAAAACACCTTCAGAACACCACGGGTTTCTTCGTAGATGAGGCCAGAGATACGTTTTACACCACCACGGCGAGCCAAACGTCTAATAGCTGGCTTGGTAATACCCTGGATATTATCACGTAACACTTTACGGTGACGTTTAGCGCCACCTTTTCCCAAGCCTTTGCCACCTTTACCACGACCAGTCATTTTTCACTTTTTTAAAAATCACTTAACACTTCACGAAAGCACAAGAACGAATGTTTTTTCGATGGCTGGCGGCTTCTATTTATACAAAAATTGGCCTGTTTGACTAACCAAGAGTCTTAATGGAATACACATGTATTTGTGTATGTGTTAGTACACATTTTGGGCGCGCACAGCTGTCTTTACTGGTTTACCCACCCCTAATCATAGCCGCCTCTTCGAAATTTTCTATAAATACCGCTATATGGATGGATGGCACAGTTATTACAGTGTTAACAGTGTTTGTGTGCATACCTAAGTGAAGTGAAAAAAATTAAAGTGAAAAATGGCTCGTACTAAGCAAACTGCCCGTAAATCAACTGGTGGAAAGGCTCCTCGTAAGCAATTGGCCACTAAAGCCGCTCGTAAGAGCGCACCAGCCACCGGCGGCGTCAAGAAGCCTCATCGTTTCCGTCCTGGTACTGTTGCCTTGCGTGAAATCCGTCGTTACCAGAAGAGTACTGAATTGTTGATCCGCAAATTGCCCTTCCAACGTTTGGTTCGTGAAATTGCTCAAGATTTCAAAACTGATTTGCGTTTCCAGAGCTCTGCTGTTATGGCCTTGCAAGAAGCCAGTGAAGCATACTTGGTCGGTCTTTTTGAAGATACTAACTTGTGCGCCATCCACGCTAAGCGTGTCACCATCATGCCTAAAGACATCCAATTGGCCAGACGTATCCGTGGAGAACGTGCTTAAATTCTTGACGTTTTAAAAACTATTTTTTTACAACAAAACAATCGGTCCTTTTCAGGACCACAAAATATTTATAAAAAAGAGATTATTTTTTCATCAAACTATTTATCATTTTTAACATTTTAAATAAATAAATATTTTTCTTTGTGTTTGTTTAATTTTTGAGGCTGATTTTAGGAATATTTGAAAATTTTCTTGTATGAGTCATATTTGACGGCGTCAGTAAAAATCTCCCATTAGAAGACACATTTTATTCTTCTTCTTGAAAAAAAAATATAATATTACAATTTTCCCTTTCAAAGACACATTTCTGCTTCTTAAAAAAGTATTGAAATTTGCTTCTATAGGTAATTTTTGACGGCGTCAGTAAAATTATTCATTTAAATATTTTGTTCTTCTTCTTGACACAAAAAACAAAAATTATGTTATAATTTTTCCCTAAAAAGACATTTTATTCTTCTTCTTGAACAAACTTATTGAAATTTCCTTCTATATGTAATTTTTGACGGCGTCAGTAAAATTTTCCCATTGAAATGCACATTTGTGTTCTTCTTCTTCTTCCTTTTCTATGTGTGTTTTTGATGGCGTCAGTAATATTTTCCTATTAAAGTATACATTTATTCTTCTTCTTTCTTTTCTGTTGGTCTTTTTGACGGCGTCAATATTAATTTCATCTTTAAAGGCAATGTTTTTTTCTTCTTCTTATTTTCTTCATAACAAATATTTGTTTTATTGAACTTCTTTTTGTGTGTATACTAATGTCCACGAGGCATATGTTCAATAAATTTGGCGCGAAATGTTCTCTGCAATAATGCTCTCACTATTTCTCATTCAAAATGGTTGAAAATTTTTGGCGGAAAATGCTCTCTGTTTTGTTTTATTTTTTCTTTTCAGATAATGATGAATGAAATATGCAATTTTTTTCTTTTCAGCTATATATATATTTTAATTTAGTAAAATTTTAGGATAATTTTGTAAAATTATAATTTTTTTGAAAATATTAATCAATAATTGTCTCACGTAGATATGACGAATATTTCTTGGCCATTTGAAAGGCGTAATACTACATTTTAGAAAAACATTTTCTTTTTAAAAAAAAATGTTTAAATCTTGTATTATTTTTACAGAATTGTCATAAAAAAGGGATTTATTTATTTTATTATATACATTTTTGCAAAAAATATCCAAATTATTAACGAAATCAGGAAAAATATACGTGTGAAAAACTTCAGTAATTCTATATGGTTTTTTCCTTGATATGTACTAGCAAAGGAAGAATTATTTTTGGAGAATATTTTTTGCAAAAAATGATGAAATGTTTACTAAATTTTAACGAAAATGTCCTCATATTTTATTAAAAATTAATTTTTGAGCGATTTTCATTTAATTTAGCAAAAATATTTCAATTTTCAAAAATATTACCTTTGACAGTGAATGTTTGTCCATAGGTGGTATACGGTAATGGGAAGATTTTTTTAACTTTTCCAAAGAAATAACTACTTTTTATGAATAATGTTATAATTTGGTGTAAATATACAGATTCTGAAATGTTTTTTAAGAAATTTTTATAAAACTTAATTAGATTTGAGCTTTTAAATTTCTTTGAAGAAAAACTTTTCTTCATTGAAAATATGCCAACAAGAGGATTTCTGCCGTCTTGGACCACATAAAGATTTTCAATTTTTTTCACAGTGAAAATGTAAAATATGTCAATATTTTAATTTTATCCCAAAGTAAACATATCAGGCTTTATTCTCAAATAGAATTTGGAAAATATTTTTTGAAAAAATTCATAATTTTTTCAAATTTAGTTACAAATTTGTGATTACATTTTTACAATCTGTGAAGTTAAACGCTTATAACTTTTAAACGGATAAAGGAAATTACACCAAATTTTCGTTAAAATATGGCCTGATATCTATACAAGAAATGTGTAAAATATCTTTTATAAAAATATTCAAACATTCTTCAGAAAAATTAAATTCCTACGAAAACTTTTGTAAAAAATTAAACACGCTTCCACACAATATTTCGAAAAATATAGCTATTGACTACTATGCACTTCTCATCTTTTCAATGTACCTACCATGTTAAAACTTTGCCAATAACAATTTAATAGTACACATAAATTTGTGAGTGTATTTGTGTTACAGTGAAATATAAACATAAAAGTGAATAATCATGTCTGACGCCGCCGTTGTTGAAGCCACCGCCTCCCCAGTTGCCGCTGTTGAGAAAAAGGCACCAAAGAAGGCCGCAGCCAAAGCAAAGAAACCATCAGCTGCCCCTACTCATCCACCAACCCAACAAATGGTTGACGCCGCCATCAAAACATTGAAGGAACGTGGTGGTTCATCATTGCCTGCCATCAAGAAATATTTGGCCAGCACCTACAAGGTTGATGCCCAAAAATTGGCTCCTTTCATCAAGAAATATTTGAAGAGCGCTGTTGCCAGTGGAAAACTCATCCAAACTAAAGGTAAGGGTGCTTCTGGTTCATTCAAATTGTCCGCCTCGGCTTCCAAGGAACCCAAAGCAAAGACTGCTGAAAAGAAGAAGAAGGCACCAGCTGCTGAGAAGAAGAAGAAGGCTGCCCCTAAAAAGGCCGCCGGTGAAAAGAAAACCGCTGCCAAGAAGCCATCTGCCGCCAAAAAGACCGCTGAGAAGAAGAAGGCTGACAAAACAAAGGCTAAGGCCGCCAAGAAAACCGGTACAGTTAAGGCTAAACCAGCAAAAACCGCCGCTAAAGCATCTGCCACCAAACCAAAGGCACCCAAGGCAAAAACAGCAGCTGCTAAACCCAAAAAAGCCGCCGCACCAAAGAAGCCAGCTGCCAAGAAAGCCGCCGCCAAGAAGTAATTTTTCCCAGAAAGATTACTTGTTGACAACATTTTTCGATATTCGAAAGCATAATATCTAACAGCCCTTTTCAGGGCTACAAATTAAATTCAAAAAGAGAAAATCTTTACTTCAAACTATTTATTATTACTACTATTTATTGTTTTATTACCTAAATAAATAAGAAAAATACACACGTGTCTGATTTTAAAAAAATTTTACCCTCACTAATTACTTTTCCTATTAGGTAATTAACATTGAGCCTGTTTTATTATGGGCATTCCACAAAATAACACCACAAAGGGATTAAAATTTTAGTCTGGGTCATAAAATAAATGTGACTAATTTTTGTTTGTCTAATTATGGTCATTTTCATCTAATTTCATATTTTAGGAATTTTTCATTTAATCTTCAAAAATGATAATTTTTTCTCTTTGCAAAAATTGTTTGCTGGGTAAAAGGAGATTATTTTAATCAGGAATGTTTTTCTATTCTAATGAAGTTATGTTGCAACTCTATTTTATTTCTTTTTCTATTTTTTCCATTGAAAAATGTCCCGTTAATTTTTGCGCCACCACCAAAAAAATTTCCCCTTAAAAATGTTCGCGCTTCATATTTGACATTGGCGTAGTGAAGTATTACAGGCAAAATGCTTATACATACTTGTTGTTCGTTTATACATTTTCGATATGGTGGTGACTGCCGACGGTAATACTAAGTAACAACGCACAAGCACACACACACATACCCATACAGTGGATGGCGTGTTGTTGTACACACATAGAGTAGCCAAGCAAGCAAAAAAGCAATATGAACCACGGCAAAACAAGATTTGACGGCGTCATTTACTAAATACATGGGAAAATTATTATTTTTGCTAGAATATGAGGAATTTTAAAATTATTTTGGTAAGTTTCTTTATTAAATAATGGAAAATAAGTGTTTCGACAAAAATTTGATCTCTTTTAAAATGTTTTTTGTGGCCCTGAAAAGGGCCTTTTATGGTTGAATTTCGACGAAATATGAAAAAATCAAGGCATTTACTTGGAGCTGGTGTATTTAGTAACAGCCTTGGTACCTTCAGAGACAGCGTGCTTAGCCAATTCACCGGGCAACAATAGACGGACAGCGGTTTGGATTTCCCGACTGGTGATGGTAGAGCGCTTGTTGTAGTGGGCCAAACGAGAGGCTTCGGCGGCAATACGTTCGAAGATGTCATTCACGAAACTGTTCATGATGCTCATGGCCTTTGACGAAATACCAGTATCAGGATGGACTTGCTTCAACACTTTGTAAATGTAGATAGCGTAACTCTCCTTACGCTTGGTACGTCTCTTCGACTTATCGCCCTTGGTGATGTTCTTTTGGGCTTTGCCGGCCTTCTTTGCTGCTTTACCACTGGTTTTAGGAGGCATTTTTCACTTTTAGTTTTTTAATCACACAAACACTTTTAACACTGTTCACAAATGATGAACCTACGGCGTCAAACAAGAATATTTCAAGCATTAAATGCTCAAATGTTTCAGGTAGTCACAGTTGCTGTGTGGAATAGTGGCCAAACAACCCCATTTTTCGATGTGTGTGTATTAAATGAGCGAGAGAAAAGTATAAATAGTACGGGTATATTCGAGTAACGGCATCATTCTGTGTTTTTTCAGTGCTAAGTGAAGTGTTCAAAAAAATATTAAGTGAAAATGTCTGGTCGTGGTAAAGGTGGCAAAGTTAAGGGAAAGGCAAAGTCCCGTTCAAATCGTGCTGGTCTTCAATTCCCCGTCGGTCGTATTCATCGTTTGTTGCGCAAAGGCAACTATGCTGAACGTGTTGGTGCCGGTGCTCCAGTATATTTAGCCGCCGTCATGGAATATTTGGCTGCTGAAGTTTTGGAATTGGCTGGTAATGCTGCCCGTGACAACAAGAAGACTCGTATCATTCCCCGTCACTTGCAATTGGCCATCCGCAACGACGAAGAATTGAACAAATTGCTGTCCGGCGTCACAATTGCCCAAGGTGGTGTATTGCCAAACATCCAAGCTGTTCTCTTGCCCAAGAAGACCGAAAAGAAAGCCTAAATTATCTCGAAAGGTATTATGGAAAAAATACAGACCATCGTATAAGAAGAAGAAAAATCCATACAAAATTCAACCAATCCGTCCTTTTCAGGACGACAAAAAATATTTAAAAAGAGAAAAAATCTATTCAAACTATTAATTTTCATTATTTACATTTTATAGGGAAAGAATAAAAATGACCAAAAATTTAATATTTACATTTTATAGGAAAAAAAATAAAAATGCCCAAAAAATGATATTTTTCTTAATCGACGACAACCCTTGATTATTTTACAAATGACATTTTTTCTTTCATAATTCCTTAGAAAATATGTTCGTTTGTTGTAACTGTTTTTCATTTCTACCCCCCAACAGAATTGTGTTTGTTTTATGTCGCTTTAGTTTTCACAGGAATAGCGAGACAGATAGAGAGACAGAGAAAGAGAGAGAGAGCGAAAAAGAGATCATTCGTCTCATCGATGATGTTCGCGCCAATATTCGTTCATCGATGTTCCCGCCAATGTTCGTTCATCGTATGTTGACGATGTCTGTTATGAATGTGTGTGTGTGTGGTGTTGTGTGTTTGTTAGTTAGAATAACCAAATGCCTTTACTTACGATGATGATGGTTGTTGATGTTGTTGTAGTGGCTGTTAGAGTAAATTATATGGAAAAAGTGTTCTGCCGCCGCGAATTTTGAGGAGAAAAAAGTAACTGTATTTGGAAAGGAAAAAATGCAGAAATGTGTGATTTTGGTGATGTTGTCAAAGCATAAAGTTAGTAATAGAGTGATGACAACATGAAGTGCGCACGGAAAAAATTTTTTATTTTCAAAGGGAAAAAAGTAGAGTTGTGAAATAAATTGAGGATCATTGTTAGAAAATAACAAAAATACATAAAATAGAAGAAAATGATGTGATTTTTGTGGACATTTAAGAAAAAATAAATTATTTTTAGTGAAAGATAAGAAGAAGAAGAAGAAAATTTTCAATGATTTCAACATAAAGTAAAAGAATTGATGTGATTTTTGGGACGTTTGAGAAAAATAAAATATTTTTAGTGAAACATAGGAAGAAGAAGAAGAAATTTTTTAATAATTTCAACATAAAGTAAAAGAAATTTAGAAAATTATGTGATTTTTTTGGTCATTTAAGAAAATGTGATTTAGTGAAACAAGAAGAAGAAGAAAATTTTCAATAATTTCAACTAAAGTGAGAGAAATTTAGAAAATTATGTAATTTTTTGGTCATTTAAGAAAATTTGAGTTAGTGAAACGAGAAGAAGAAGAAGAAAATTCTCAATAATTTCAACATAAAGTGAGAGAAATTTAGAAAATTATGTGATTTTTTGGAGGATTATGGGATTTTTGAATAAATAAGTAAAAGATAAAATTTTTCTATGCGAGTTCATGAAATATAAGAAGAAGAAGAAGAATTTTTTCCTAATAATTTCAACATAAAGTGAGAGAAATTTAGAAAATTATGTGATTTTTTGGAGGATTAAGTAAAAGAAAATATTTTTATATGAAATCATGAAACATAAGAAGAAGAAGAAGTTTTTCATAAGCAATTTTTTGAAAAAAGAGATGCTATAAAATTTTTTTAAATATATTTTTGAGAAAAATCGCAGTAAATATTAACAAAATTCAAACTAATTTAAAGACAATTTTTTTAAAAAAAAAGGTAATTTTCTTTATACTTTTAAAAAATTTAATAACAATTTTTAATAATTTCATCACAAAATAACAAAAATTTTTACTTGAAGGAAAAAATAAGTACTTAACATCGCAGTCAAAGATATTGTTCGCTTGGCATAGCATTGATGTGCGTTAGTTATATGAACAAACACACGCACACACAGACCGACGCTAGCGTGCGTATACACACATCGTCGTATTATCAAGCAAGCAAGCAGCTACCCTAACAATGAGAGTTGCCGGTAGAACATGTATTAGTGGAAATAAAGGAACATTTTTGTGTATTACGAAAAAGGAATGATCAGAGTTGCCGACGGTAAAATATTTTTGAAGGCAAAAAAAGAAGAAGAAAAAATTGTAAGAAAAAAGGTAATGTTTGCCGACGGCAAACATTTTTGAAGGAAAAAATGGAAAATTATTTGATGATGGAAAAAAAATTTATGAAAATAAAATTAAATGAGCAGAGTTGCCGACGGCATTTATTTTTGAAGACAAAAGGGAATATTATTTGAAAAATTTTATGAAATGTGGAAAAAGAAAGAAAAAATAAAATGCACTGAAAAAAGATATAAGAAAGAAAATATTTTATGGTTAGTTTTATTTTTCATATATTAAGGTAAGTTTTATTTTTGATATATTTTATTAAATTTTTTTATGTTTTTGTAATTTTCAACAAGAAAATATCTCTTTTTAAATATTTTTTGTGGTCCTGAAAAGGACCGATTGTTTTGTTGTAAAAGAAAAATTCTCCAAATAGCGTCAAGAAAATATTTAACCGCCGAAACCGTACAAAGTACGACCTTGTCTCTTCAAAGCATAGACGACATCCATAGCAGTGACGGTTTTACGCTTAGCATGTTCGGTGTATGTAACGGCGTCACGAATAACGTTTTCCAAAAACACCTTCAGAACACCACGGGTTTCTTCGTAGATGAGGCCAGAGATACGTTTTACACCACCACGGCGAGCCAAACGTCTAATAGCTGGCTTGGTAATACCAATTCAATTCAATTTCAATTTTTGCCAAAGGCCACATTTATTTGGAAGATTTTGTACATACTTAACAGAAATGGCGATCTGTGATTATATAAAATTAACACATAGCTACTTCGCTATCTACTACTTGAGAACATATATATGCTGTGGGTTTACCACTAGCCACTATTACCGAAAACAATTTAAAAATATATGCCCCAAAAAAATCCAATTTAAAAAATGGGCGAGTTATAACTTAAAACTACAAATTAATAACTATAACTTAACAACTAAAAACTTAACTACTACGAAACTAAAATTACTATTTACAATATTTACATTATGTGTTTATTGGGCATTGTTATACACAATATCATCAACGTTAAGACTGTTGTACCGCCGATGGTAAAACCGAAGCTCTCCATCCACGAACAACAAGCCTTCATTAAGCAGACAAATTAATGCACCAGGAGGAAGGTGCCTGCATGCATTTAGTTCTTCTAAATTAAGGTTGCACCTTAAGGCGTTTTCAACAATCCCATTGTCCATACCATCCGAACGATTTAAGAATGCCAGGGCTCCATCTATCAGAACCCTGTCGATTCTTTCGCCATCAAAGTTTTCATAGATGACTCTGTTAGACACTCGTCTAACAGATCCATCAGATCCAAAGACCAACCTCCTAATACCCAGACAGGAGGCCAGAACCTTGCGTTCCCATCTCCTAAGCCTCTCCATCTGATGTGACGAGATGTCAAACCAGACTGGAAAGGCATAGGAGATGATAGGTCTCATTATCTGCCGGTAGACAAGCAATTTCACCTCGGGTGAAAGACCACCCCGCATCTTCAGCAAATTGTTATAGCTGAAGAAGATCATTTTGGATCTGGACAGGATGAAGTCCACGTGCAATTTAAAGTCAAATTTTTGATTAAAAATTACCCCTAGGTACTTCATACTGTCCTTTATTTCAACTATATTAAGACCAATCTGTATTATTGGCCTGTAATACCAGAAATTTGGCAATATAAACTGATTTTTCCCCTTTATCAGAATTGCCGTACATTTCTCCCCGTTTAACCTTAGACACCATAAGGTAAAATACCTATCTAATAGGGCAAGATAGTCATTTATTTGTGCCTCTATTGCACGGACCCTAGGGCCCGACATCGCCACAAGCACATCGTCAGCATATGACAATACCAACCCCTCCTGTGGAGGAGCTGGCATGTCGCTGACGAAGATGTTGTACAACATCGGACCCAATAGAGAACCCTGGGGCACACCTGACAAAATAGGCCTACGACTAGAGAGCCGTTCACCGATTTTCACCCTGAAGCTCCTGTCGGCCAGAAAACTGCCCACAAGTCTGCGAGTTTGGAAATCGAATCCAAACTGTTGCAGCTTGAAAAGCAGACCCCTGTGCCAGACCGAGTCAAAGGCTTTAGAAAAATCGAGTCCCACAGCAATAGTGCCTTGCCTATTGTTGAGACCCAATGTGACGTAATTGGAGAAGGCTGTAAGGGCGTGGACTGTTGAAAGTCCAGCCCTGAAACCAAATTGGTTGTCTTTTAAAACCCTCTTATCTTCTACTATTTTTTTAATCCTATCTAGAATGAAGGATTCGTAGAGTTTTCCGAAAGCAGACAAGAGGGAAATAGGCCTGTAGCTGCTGCATTGATTCGGAGGAGATCCCCTTTTAAATATTGGGACCAACATTGCCTCTTTCCAGGCCTTGGGGAAGTAGCCCAGATTAAGGCAGTGGTTGAAAAGTATTGTAAGGAAACTTAGCAATACTTCACCTGCCTTTTTTAACGCTACGTCAGGTATTCGGTCTAGTCCTGACGATTTACGCGCTGGTCTCCGGGCAAGCGCCCGGCCCACATCACCGATATGCAGGAATCCACCCTCATTCCAGCGCGAGACATTATCAACATTACAACCATTTGCAGAAAATGCTCCGGAAAACGTCACCATCGGCGACCGATCGTCGACTCCCTCCGCAGCCCTATTAATAGTGCTGCGGAAAGAATCAAACTCCCCAGGGACCCGGTTAACCGGACCTCCAGAGGAGCTGTCGATCGGCCCACCATCAGTAATCGAGCCTCCCTGCACAAAATCTGCAATGGCTTCGGCCTTGTCCCTATCCTCAGTCAGAATGTTTCCAGCAGCATCAACAATCTGACTTATTGGGTCATTTTTGGCAAGTCCTGCTGCCCTTTTCACCTTGCCAAATGTTTTGCCGTCAACCCTTATACGGCCAAGGTAACTTTTCATTCTGTCTCGCTCAAAAATGCGGATGGAATCATCAATGATGTGGTCCAGGTTTCTTATATCCGCACGGAGTGCAGGATATCTGTCCGGGTTTCCAGATCTTCTTAGGGTCCGACATAATCTTCGGCGCTCCCGAATGAACCTTAATATTCTTGGTGGAAGTTCACCAAGAGTCTGATCTCTAGTTCTCTGTTTCGGAACAGAAGCATTGATGGCCTGTTGGAAAACCTCCTTCAAGTCATCAACACATCTGTCCACATCTGAAACAGAGACATTGTGATCAGTGGGCAATGTACATACCTCCAGACCGTCTTTTATTATACGCTTAAAGCGTCTAATATTCATACGATCAAAATTGAGGTATGTTTCCCTATCTTGAGTCGCCACGTTACCCATAGATATTTGAATTTGAATGGCCCTGTGGTCTGATTCAAAATCAAATGTCGTTGAGGTATTTCCTCCGCCAACCAGAGGGAGACCTGGCGTACGGAGGAAAATGTCAAGGAATGAGCCTGTGGTCTCATTCGGCCTGGTGGGTATATCCGAACCTATCGCTACAAAATCAGGGCAATCTTGTAGCATCCGGTTAAGAACATTACCGCTGGTGTTTCTTGAGGTACCACCCCACGAGTCGTGCTTAGCGTTTAGGTCGGCTCCTATTAGAACCTCCCCATAATCATATAGGTTCAAGATTTGATTCATATCTTGAACCTGAAGTGTGTCTTGTGGGCGAAGGTATAGAGAGACGAAGGCCACAGATGTGCCATCCTGTCTCCACACCCTCACCGCACACGACTCTATATTCCCCGAGGCTAAAGGTATGCGTTCACAACGTATACCCTCCCTGATCGCTACAGCCGTGCCACCACCACGATTCCCTATTTCCCTGTGTTGAATGAAAATGTTATATCCATTCAAACTTAAGGTAGTATCAGGATTTAGCCTATGCTCTGCTATCAGCAGGACATCCGGCCCCATCTCATCAAGAAGTAGTTTAAGATAGTGTCTCTTAGTTTGAGACACTAAGGAGTTGACATTGATAAAAATAATTTTAAAACTGGACATTGCCACTAATAAATAGTAGCCAGGCAGACATAGCAGCGTCAATACCTGAGGAGTTTAAGATTTGTTGAAAGATGGGGCCGAATGCTCTAGCCTTTTCACATTTCTCAGTGTAGTCCGTACCAAAGAACTGGACAATATTTTCTGAGTTGACAACACCTACATTTTGGGAAGGGTTTGTATTGGGACGGCGAGCGTTTCTAACCGGGGTTTGTGGTGGAATGGGATGTGGAGTTTGGGGTGGGAAATTATTTGGGATTTGGTGAAGAGTAGGATGAGGGACTTGGTTGGAATGACCACCAGATGCTGCAGCATATGAGACACTGGAGCGAACGTTAGATAGGCGCATAGAGCGCGCATCGGCCTTAGCCTTAGCTTCGGCCTTCTGATTGGCTTTTCGTGCCAAAATGGCTAGGCGGTGTGGACAATTCCGATCACCTGCGGGATGGCCGACTTTGCCACAATTTGTGCAAGCGGGAGGCTTTGCAATCTTACTTACGAGCTTTCCTGAGTCGGGGTCAGAATACTCAATCGTAATCTGTTGACTCTTGGGAGGTACCGTGCAGGCATCCGGTGCGTGATTATCAAGGCAACGCACGCAACGGAAGGGCATATTGCAATTAGTTGCAATATGGCCAAATCTTTGGCAATGAAAACATTGCAAAATGTCCTTACCGTGATCTTTTCTTATAGTGACATTACAATCTAAAATCATTTTTAGGTTATATAAACCTAAAATGTCAGACTTTTTTGTCACTCTTAAGAGCCATAAGCGAGGGGAGATGTTGGTTAAGCCAACTATCTCAACATTCAAACCCGATTTCTTCTCGAGGAAGTTGAACACTGAATCCCGAGGATGATCATCGCCGAGGTTTTCGATGACCAACATATGGGGACGCAGTTCCTTGGGTGTGTGAGTGTGAAATTTATATTCACGCTCTGTCAAAATTTTTTTAACTTTTTCAAAGTTATTAAGGTCTTTGGTCTTCACTGATAGCACAGATGGACGGACAAGGGAAAATGAAAACTCACCTGGTCTTAGATATTGATGAAGTATGCCAGACATCTCGCAGGCACCAACCTCGTACACGGTGATGGCAGGCATAGCCCTGCCATTGGATTTTTTTGGAGCAGCTTGAGAATTTGATACAGAAGCAGCATTTTGTACATTAGTATCAGCCATCTGGGAAGTTGGTTGATTAGTTTCCATTTGTGTTGTTGTTGAATTCTTTCCATTGGCGGTTTCCTTCAGCACATACTTTGTTTTAGTGGAAGAGCGTTTAGGAGCTTCCTTCTTCTCCATCTCAGTCGCCTGCGTTGCGACATTGTCATCATCAAACGCCATACCGAGTTCTTCGGCTGTCTCGGCAGTCAAATTAATTTTCTTGCTGGTACAGGGGGCATTTGAAAGAGGCAAAATGCCATGTTGCGTAAGAGCATCTTTGACAGCGGCCAGCTCCCGTGCCAAGCTCTCTTTTTCTTTCTCTAAGCGAGTGATGGTTGCAGATTGTTGACGTATTGTTGCTTCCATCTTTCTTAATTCATGTTCGTTGTCACCAGACAAACGACGTTTCGTGGTGGATTTGCGCTGATTTTCGGAGGCAACTGAACTGCCACCATCGCTTGTTGCATCATCAAACGCAGCATTTTTGGCCGATTTGAGTTGATTAGCCTTTTTGACTTTAGCTAATCTACGGCTATCTATGGTGATGAAGCCGGTGGAATCATCCATCGGCACTGGAGTCTTCATTTGGGGATTATTTTCTGCCATTGTGGTAATGGCAATATTTTTGCCGCCGTCAGAAATGGTTGACCTCGGCGCTGTAGTGTCCAATTGGTGAGAATTTTCTGCCATCGGAACGTTAGCAGAATTTAAAATATTTCCATTTTTGCCGCCGTCAAAAAATGTTGGCACTGGCTCGGAAGTGTTCACTGGGTTGGATGTACCCACTGACGATGTTGTCTCAGTTGATAGTTTTGCTTCAGATTCAGCAGAAATCTCCGTTGAAATAAATTTGCCGGCGTCAAAATTTACGGACATCGGCACTGGAGTGCTAACGGGGTTGATTTTTCCCGCCAGCGGTGATGATGTGCTGTTTAAAAACAACCACCACCTTTACAGCAGTTCTTATGCTGTCAGCCAGAAAGAATATGTAATCCGCTGACTTCTATGCGGTTCTCAAAGTTCACACTTAACCACAATGAGATTTCCAATATTTACGCTTTTGCGTCAAAGAGATAAAATCTTGTTTCAAACCTTTAAAACAAATTTGTTCGGCACTAGGTGATTTTTATACCACGACCAGTCTTTTTTCACTTTTTTAAAAATCACTTAACACTTCACGAAAGCACAAGAACGAATGTTTTTTCGATGGCTGGCGGCTTCTATTTATACAAAAATTGGCCTGTTTGACTAACCAAGAGTCTTAATGGAATACACATGTATTTGTGTATGTGTTAGTACACATTTTGGGCGCGCACAGCTGTCTTTACTGGTTTACCCACCCCTAATCATAGCCGCCTCTTCGAAATTTTCTATAAATACCGCTATATGGATGGATGGCACAGTTATTACAGTGTTAACAGTGTTTGTGTGCATACCTAAGTGAAGTGAAAAAAATTAAAGTGAAAAATGGCTCGTACTAAGCAAACTGCCCGTAAATCAACTGGTGGAAAGGCTCCTCGTAAGCAATTGGCCACTAAAGCCGCTCGTAAGAGCGCACCAGCCACCGGCGGCGTCAAGAAGCCTCATCGTTTCCGTCCTGGTACTGTTGCCTTGCGTGAAATCCGTCGTTACCAGAAGAGTACTGAATTGTTGATCCGCAAATTGCCCTTCCAACGTTTGGTTCGTGAAATTGCTCAAGATTTCAAAACTGATTTGCGTTTCCAGAGCTCTGCTGTTATGGCCTTGCAAGAAGCCAGTGAAGCATACTTGGTCGGTCTTTTTGAAGATACTAACTTGTGCGCCATCCACGCTAAGCGTGTCACCATCATGCCTAAAGACATCCAATTGGCCAGACGTATCCGTGGAGAACGTGCTTAAATTCTTGACGTTTTAAAAACTATTTTTTTACAACAAAACAATCGGTCCTTTTCAGGACCACAAAATATTTATAAAAAAGAGATTATTTTTTCATCAAACTATTTATCATTTTTAACATTTTAAATAAATAAATATTTTTCTTTGTGTTTGTTTAATTTTTGAGGCTGATTTTAGGAATATTTGAAAATTTTCTTGTATGAGTCATATTTGACGGCGTCAGTAAAAATCTCCCATTAGAAGACACATTTTATTCTTCTTCTTGAAAAAAAAATATAATATTACAATTTTCCCTTTCAAAGACACATTTCTGCTTCTTAAAAAAGTATTGAAATTTGCTTCTATAGGTAATTTTTGACGGCGTCAGTAAAATTATTCATTTAAATATTTTGTTCTTCTTCTTGACACAAAAAACAAAAATTATGTTATAATTTTTCCCTAAAAAGACATTTTATTCTTCTTCTTGAACAAACTTATTGAAATTTCCTTCTATATGTAATTTTTGACGGCGTCAGTAAAATTTTCCCATTGAAATGCACATTTGTGTTCTTCTTCTTCTTCCTTTTCTATGTGTGTTTTTGATGGCGTCAGTAATATTTTCCTATTAAAGTATACATTTATTCTTCTTCTTTCTTTTCTGTTGGTCTTTTTGACGGCGTCAATATTAATTTCATCTTTAAAGGCAATGTTTTTTTCTTCTTCTTATTTTCTTCATAACAAATATTTGTTTTATTGAACTTCTTTTTGTGTGTATACTAATGTCCACGAGGCATATGTTCAATAAATTTGGCGCGAAATGTTCTCTGCAATAATGCTCTCACTATTTCTCATTCAAAATGGTTGAAAATTTTTGGCGGAAAATGCTCTCTGTTTTGTTTTATTTTTTCTTTTCAGATAATGATGAATGAAATATGCAATTTTTTTCTTTTCAGCTATATATATATTTTAATTTAGTAAAATTTTAGGATAATTTTGTAAAATTATAATTTTTTTGAAAATATTAATCAATAATTGTCTCACGTAGATATGACGAATATTTCTTGGCCATTTGAAAGGCGTAATACTACATTTTAGAAAAACATTTTCTTTTTAAAAAAAAATGTTTAAATCTTGTATTATTTTTACAGAATTGTCATAAAAAAGGGATTTATTTATTTTATTATATACATTTTTGCAAAAAATATCCAAATTATTAACGAAATCAGGAAAAATATACGTGTGAAAAACTTCAGTAATTCTATATGGTTTTTTCCTTGATATGTACTAGCAAAGGAAGAATTATTTTTGGAGAATATTTTTTGCAAAAAATGATGAAATGTTTACTAAATTTTAACGAAAATGTCCTCATATTTTATTAAAAATTAATTTTTGAGCGATTTTCATTTAATTTAGCAAAAATATTTCAATTTTCAAAAATATTACCTTTGACAGTGAATGTTTGTCCATAGGTGGTATACGGTAATGGGAAGATTTTTTTAACTTTTCCAAAGAAATAACTACTTTTTATGAATAATGTTATAATTTGGTGTAAATATACAGATTCTGAAATGTTTTTTAAGAAATTTTTATAAAACTTAATTAGATTTGAGCTTTTAAATTTCTTTGAAGAAAAACTTTTCTTCATTGAAAATATGCCAACAAGAGGATTTCTGCCGTCTTGGACCACATAAAGATTTTCAATTTTTTTCACAGTGAAAATGTAAAATATGTCAATATTTTAATTTTATCCCAAAGTAAACATATCAGGCTTTATTCTCAAATAGAATTTGGAAAATATTTTTTGAAAAAATTCATAATTTTTTCAAATTTAGTTACAAATTTGTGATTACATTTTTACAATCTGTGAAGTTAAACGCTTATAACTTTTAAACGGATAAAGGAAATTACACCAAATTTTCGTTAAAATATGGCCTGATATCTATACAAGAAATGTGTAAAATATCTTTTATAAAAATATTCAAACATTCTTCAGAAAAATTAAATTCCTACGAAAACTTTTGTAAAAAATTAAACACGCTTCCACACAATATTTCGAAAAATATAGCTATTGACTACTATGCACTTCTCATCTTTTCAATGTACCTACCATGTTAAAACTTTGCCAATAACAATTTAATAGTACACATAAATTTGTGAGTGTATTTGTGTTACAGTGAAATATAAACATAAAAGTGAATAATCATGTCTGACGCCGCCGTTGTTGAAGCCACCGCCTCCCCAGTTGCCGCTGTTGAGAAAAAGGCACCAAAGAAGGCCGCAGCCAAAGCAAAGAAACCATCAGCTGCCCCTACTCATCCACCAACCCAACAAATGGTTGACGCCGCCATCAAAACATTGAAGGAACGTGGTGGTTCATCATTGCCTGCCATCAAGAAATATTTGGCCAGCACCTACAAGGTTGATGCCCAAAAATTGGCTCCTTTCATCAAGAAATATTTGAAGAGCGCTGTTGCCAGTGGAAAACTCATCCAAACTAAAGGTAAGGGTGCTTCTGGTTCATTCAAATTGTCCGCCTCGGCTTCCAAGGAACCCAAAGCAAAGACTGCTGAAAAGAAGAAGAAGGCACCAGCTGCTGAGAAGAAGAAGAAGGCTGCCCCTAAAAAGGCCGCCGGTGAAAAGAAAACCGCTGCCAAGAAGCCATCTGCCGCCAAAAAGACCGCTGAGAAGAAGAAGGCTGACAAAACAAAGGCTAAGGCCGCCAAGAAAACCGGTACAGTTAAGGCTAAACCAGCAAAAACCGCCGCTAAAGCATCTGCCACCAAACCAAAGGCACCCAAGGCAAAAACAGCAGCTGCTAAACCCAAAAAAGCCGCCGCACCAAAGAAGCCAGCTGCCAAGAAAGCCGCCGCCAAGAAGTAATTTTTCCCAGAAAGATTACTTGTTGACAACATTTTTCGATATTCGAAAGCATAATATCTAACAGCCCTTTTCAGGGCTACAAATTAAATTCAAAAAGAGAAAATCTTTACTTCAAACTATTTATTATTACTACTATTTATTGTTTTATTACCTAAATAAATAAGAAAAATACACACGTGTCTGATTTTAAAAAAATTTTACCCTCACTAATTACTTTTCCTATTAGGTAATTAACATTGAGCCTGTTTTATTATGGGCATTCCACAAAATAACACCACAAAGGGATTAAAATTTTAGTCTGGGTCATAAAATAAATGTGACTAATTTTTGTTTGTCTAATTATGGTCATTTTCATCTAATTTCATATTTTAGGAATTTTTCATTTAATCTTCAAAAATGATAATTTTTTCTCTTTGCAAAAATTGTTTGCTGGGTAAAAGGAGATTATTTTAATCAGGAATGTTTTTCTATTCTAATGAAGTTATGTTGCAACTCTATTTTATTTCTTTTTCTATTTTTTCCATTGAAAAATGTCCCGTTAATTTTTGCGCCACCACCAAAAAAATTTCCCCTTAAAAATGTTCGCGCTTCATATTTGACATTGGCGTAGTGAAGTATTACAGGCAAAATGCTTATACATACTTGTTGTTCGTTTATACATTTTCGATATGGTGGTGACTGCCGACGGTAATACTAAGTAACAACGCACAAGCACACACACACATACCCATACAGTGGATGGCGTGTTGTTGTACACACATAGAGTAGCCAAGCAAGCAAAAAAGCAATATGAACCACGGCAAAACAAGATTTGACGGCGTCATTTACTAAATACATGGGAAAATTATTATTTTTGCTAGAATATGAGGAATTTTAAAATTATTTTGGTAAGTTTCTTTATTAAATAATGGAAAATAAGTGTTTCGACAAAAATTTGATCTCTTTTAAAATGTTTTTTGTGGCCCTGAAAAGGGCCTTTTATGTTTGAATTTCGACGAATTGATGAAAAAATCAAGGCATTTACTTGGAGCTGGTGTATTTAGTAACAGCCTTGGTACCTTCAGAGACAGCGTGCTTAGCCAATTCACCGGGCAACAATAGACGGACAGCGGTTTGGATTTCCCGACTGGTGATGGTAGAGCGCTTGTTGTAGTGGGCCAAACGAGAGGCTTCGGCGGCAATACGTTCGAAGATGTCATTCACGAAACTGTTCATGATGCTCATGGCCTTTGACGAAATACCAGTATCAGGATGGACTTGCTTCAACACTTTGTAAATGTAGATAGCGTAACTCTCCTTACGCTTGGTACGTCTCTTCGACTTATCGCCCTTGGTGATGTTCTTTTGGGCTTTGCCGGCCTTCTTTGCTGCTTTACCACTGGTTTTTGGAGGCATTTTTCACTTTTAGTTTTTTTAATCACACAAACACTTTTAACACTGTTCACAAATGATGAACCTACGGCGTCAAACAAGAATATTTCAAGCATTAAATGCTCAAATGTTTCAGGTAGTCACAGTTGCTGTGTGGAATAGTGGCCAAACAACCCCAGTTTTCGATGTGTGTGTATTAAATGAGCGAGAGAAAAGTATAAATAGTATGACATTCTGAGCTGAAAGCTCGTCAAGTTAACATCTATTACGGATGAAAAATAAAAGAAAACTAAAGTGCAAAGTGTTAAAAAGTGAAAGTGCAGTGAAACTTACTCTTCTTCGGGAGATAAAATTGTTTCAAATTTAGTAAAAAGAAGAAGAGTAGCCTAAGTACAAAGACGCCAAAATGTCTGGTCACGGCGTTAACGCCGATGACAATCAGGCGTTAAAAAAACTTGAGTTTTCTCACCAAAATGTGAACAGTGCTATATTAAGTAGTGCTAATAATGACTCTGAAAATAATTGTGACGGCTTTGTTTCCGTCGAAAATAAAAGAAAGAGGGCAAACAAACCCTTAAAAACCAAAAGTGAAGAACTAATATCTAAAGAAGAAGAATTAAAAGATTTGACATACAAATATGAATCAGTGCTCAAAGAGAGTATATTAGATAAAAAACGAATTGAAAAACTTGAACAAACAGTTAATCAACTACTAGATACAATTGCCAAAGGCAACATTAAAGTTGATGTTAATATACCCAAAGAGTGGACAACTACTACAAATAATGCAAATATTAATGCAGTTCAAAATGCAACCAATATAAACTTACATAAAGAATGGGCAGATGAGGCGGCCGAAGACCTCATGATAGAAGATGACGAAACAACAGCAACGCCAGCTGCTTGCACCCCAGTAGCAGTACCACAAAAAGAGGCATACGTTGGAAAAAATATAGCTGAACCTGGAAAAAATAACAACAACATAACAAATAACAAAGGTAAGGCCAGCCCACCCTTATTCAAAATATATAACGTCAATGTCAAAAACTTCTCACTTCAACTTCAAGAATTACTTAAACATCGTTTGTTTACTACTAGAAATATTAACAAAAACCTTATTCATTTACAATTAACGAAAAACGAAGACTATGAGTCAGTAAGAAAATACTTAGAAGATAAAAATATCTCCTTCTATACTTATACCCCCAAAAATTTGAAACCAAATTCTATGATAATTAAAGATCTTTCCCAAACTTATGATAAGGAAGACGTAGAAGAATTTATAAAAGAAACAAATCTCAATGTTACAGTACTAGATGCTATTAAATTGAAAGGAGACAGATGGTTGATACAATTCACAAACGATTCAGATACAAAGGCTTTTTCTAGGCTTCGTTATTTGTTAACGAACAGTGTTAAAATTATGAAATATAAAAAACAAGGCATAGTGCAGTGTAGAAACTGCCAACGGTTTGGCCACATATCAACAAACTGTAGATTACCCTACAGGTGCGTAAAGTGTGGCGAATCACACGGTCCAAAAAGTTGTTCAATTCCTCCAAAAGAGCTAAACACTACAGAAATTATTTCTACTCACCCTGTTACAGGGCAAATAACAAAAACTATAGGGAAACCTGTTAAATGCGTAAATTGCAACATTTTCGGCCATGTCGCCAGTGATAGAAAATGTCCAATAAGACTAGAACTTCAAGCAAAAATGGCACAAAAAAAAGAAGAAAGGGCATTTAGACAGCCTATGAGATTCAACAGTCAAAAAGTAGTAAAAGGTGTATCATACTCTAATGCAGCAACAAGTACTAATAGTGAAAAAACTTCCTCTAACACTTTAGCCTTAGCCCAGGAGGCTATGAGTAATTTTGACTCTGAATGTCAGCGTCTATTCGGAAAAGACTTTTCATCCTGTATGAATAAAATAGGTGAATTTGCAATATCGTATAGGCAAATTCAAACAGATGCAGAGAAAAAGAAGGCCATGTTTGGCCTAATGTTAAGTTTTAATATATAATCATGGATTATTTAAAAACCATATTCATAAACATAAATTCATTAATCTCGCATCAAAAAAGACATTATTTCCAATTGTTTTTAACAGAACAAAAACCAGAAATTGTAATGATAGCAGAACATAAATTAAAAGATTATCATAAGGTGGAATTTAAAGGTTATCAAATGTTCAGACAGAATAGAAAAAATAAAGAAGGTGGAGGTACTGCCATATTAATCAATGAAAATTATAAAACCGAACGCATTAATGCCAATCTAGGTAACATTGAAGCCACATTAGTGAAACTTCACAAAATCGGTGGTGAAAAAATAATCTTAGTATCTCTCTATTTAAGGCCAAACGAAACACTCTCGAAAACTGACCTTGATAACTTAAACAACATTATAGGAAATAATAAAGCTATAGTAGGAATGGATCTAAATGCTAAGCATACGCAATGGGGAGGCTCTCAAGTAAACCCAAACGGCAGAATACTCAATGATTGGCTACTTACTACCCCCAATATAAACATAAATAAAACTCAAAGTCCGACAAGAATAACACCACATTCTGAATCTTTTATAGATTTTTTTATGACATCAAGTTGTATACAACTAAAGGACTCCAGACGTTCAGTTATAGGCTTAGAAACAGCAGATTGTAATTCCGATCATAAGGCTGTAATACTAGAAATATTTTACTACCCCCAATATAAACATAAATAAAACTCAAAGTCCGACAAGAATAACACCACATTCTGAATCTTTTTATAGATTTTTTATGACATCAACAGACGTTACACTTCCTAACTATGACACATAGTAACACCCATTGAAATAGATAATTCAATTGAGGCTTTGACTACAGCATTCGCAAATGCTATGAATAGGAATATAAAAAAATGTGTCCCAAAGAAAAACTTTCTTCCTGAACTTCCAAATGATATTCTACAGCTAATAAGGCAAAAAAAGATATTACGAAGACGAAGATTTCGAGTAATGAACTCTGAAGAATATGCTACAATAGGAACTGAAATAAAACTGCTTGATAAGATAATTAATGAAAAAATACACATGTTTAAAGAAGAAAATTGCATAAAGTATCTTAATTCAATTTCATGCAATGAAAACATGTTTAAGCAAACCAAAGCCTTTTCCAACTTCGGACAAAGAAAAAAAATTGACTTATTAGTCAATGAAAACAAGGAGGAAATATATTCAGAAATAGATAAAGCTAATCTATTAGCAAAAACATTCTCAAATGTACAAAACGTAATTAGATCAGATCGAATATTAACAACACCAGAAACAGCTTTTCCTAATAACCAGCCTTTAGAAGTATTCAATAGTGAATTCTTGGCAGACGGTAGCAGCCATAACACTGGTATTAGAAATATAAAATTAATTACACCCCATGAAGTAGGGTCAATAGTTCGTAAATTAAACAACAAAAAAAGTTCTGGTGACGATTGTATCCCAAACTACATTATAAAGAAAACAAAATACGCCACATGGGAATATTTAGCTCTCATATTTAACCACTGCTTGAATATAGGATATTTCCCAAATAAGTGGAAAAGTTCCCGAACAATAGCTATCCTAAAACCAGGAAAAGATCCAACAAATCCTACTGATTATAGACCAATATCTCTTCTTTGTTCATTTGGAAAGTTGTTTGAAATAATAATATTAGAACGCATCAATAATCATATTGAGAGTAACAACATCCTAAAAAATTTCCAATACGGATTTAGGAAAAAAACCTCTACAACAAATGCGCTTATGACGCTCACAAACCAGATATATTCTGGCCTTAATAAGAGACAAGCAACAATTGCAGTAAGTTTAGACTTCTCAAAAGCCTTCGATACGGCCTGGCAAGAAGGTATAGTACATAAAATGAGAACAAAATATAGGTTTGATGAAGGAACAACCAGAATAATAAAAAATTATCTAATAGATAGGAAATTTTATGTATCCTTAGACGGGGTAGATTCAGAAATAAAAACTTTAAAAGCAGGGGTCCCGCAAGGATCAGTATTAGGGCCAGTTCTCTATAATCTGTATCTGGCAGATATACCTGAACCATCGAGCGGAGAAGTTCTGTCAATTTTTGCAGATGACATAATAATATCTGCTTCACATTATAGAGCAAAAACAGCGCAAAAGAAAATAACGAATTATCTGCAAAAGTTGACAGAATATTTCCACGATTGGCAATTAAATTTAAATATAGATAAATGTAGATCTATAATTTTTAAAGGGAAAAAAGGCTCGGTGTGCAAAAATGCACGCAAATTCGTACCAGCCATTAAAATAGATAACAAAGTCATTCCCAACACTGACATTTTAAAATACCTCGGAGTGATACTTCAGTCTGACATGCAATTTACAAGGCATGTAGACTATGTCCTCCAGAAAGGAAAGGCAGTTTATGGAAAACTGCGTAATATGATAGGAAAAAGAGGAGGTCTTACTGAAAAGGTTAAGCTTGTAATTTATAAGCAATTGGTAAGGCCTACAATGTCATATGCTTATCCCGTGTGGTTCGCCATATCATCGCACCAAATGGAGCGAATACGAATCCTAGAACGAAGAATGTTAAAACACTGCTTAGGACTAAAAACTATTGTAAATAGTGAAGGTCAATATAAAAATCCAAGTTGTCGAACACTGTATGACAAAAGTAATATTCCAAGAATAGATAAATATATGGCAACACTAGCAATAAAATACTTGGAGAAATGTGTCAACCATCCCAATCCTAATATTTCCAATATTATAGTATCTAATGATGAACTTAATACAATAATGTCAAATGGGGGTTATTTAACACCAATGTGTCTTTTAACCCTCCAAAATACAGGCCAATTCATTGGGGAAGATGATAAACTAATGTTCTATCATAGAAGATTTAGAACATATAACTTTGTAAACACAATATACATAACTGATCAATAACTATGTATTCTCATACAAATCATTATTATTTTAAATGAATTTTATTATTTTGTTTGTTATCTTATTTTGTTTTTTTAGTTTTAGGGGCTTAGCCCATTAGTTATAAGTATATATAAAACAAAACACTAAAGGAGTCTCGTTTTTCATCCCTTTTTTTCGAGAATATAAATAGAAATGAACTTTTTACTAATTGTAATCAAAGGTGGCTGGCCTTGCCGAATATTATCATAAAAAATGTGTATCTCTAGATAAACAAATTTAATTTGTGCTTGAGTAATTTAAAACTAAAATAAGTATATATATATACACATATGTATTGTAATTTAATATGTTTTTGGGAATAAATGAAATGAAATGAAATGAAATGAAGTATAAATAGTACGGGTATATTCGAGTAACGGCATCATTCTGTGTTTTTTCAGTGCTAAGTGAAGTGTTCAAAAAAATATTAAGTGAAAATGTCTGGTCGTGGTAAAGGTGGCAAAGTTAAGGGAAAGGCAAAGTCCCGTTCAAATCGTGCTGGTCTTCAATTCCCCGTCGGTCGTATTCATCGTTTGTTGCGCAAAGGCAACTATGCTGAACGTGTTGGTGCCGGTGCTCCAGTATATTTAGCCGCCGTCATGGAATATTTGGCTGCTGAAGTTTTGGAATTGGCTGGTAATGCTGCCCGTGACAACAAGAAGACTCGTATCATTCCCCGTCACTTGCAATTGGCCATCCGCAACGACGAAGAATTGAACAAATTGCTGTCCGGCGTCACTATTGCTCAAGGTGGTGTATTGCCAAACATTCAAGCTGTTCTCTTGCCCAAGAAGACCGAAAAGAAAGCCTAAATTATCTCGAAAGGTATTATGGAAAAAATACAGACCATCGTATAGAAGAAGAAAATCCATACAAAATTCAACCAATCCGTCCTTTTCAGGACGACAAAATATATTTAAAAAGAGAAAAAATCTATTCAAACTATTAATTTTCATTATTTACATTTTATAGGAAAAGAATAAAAATGACCAAAAATTTTATATTTACATTTTATAGGGAAAAAATAAAAATGCCCAAAAAATAATATATTTCTTAATCGACGACAACCCTTGATTATTTTGCAAATGACATTTTTTCTTTCATATTTCCTTAGAAAATATGTTCGTTTGTTGTAACTGTTTTTCATTTCTACCCCCCAGCAGAATTGTGTTTGTTTTATGTCGCTTTAGTTTTTCACAGAAATAGCGAGACAGATATAGAGAGACAGAGAGAGAGTAAGAAAGAGCGAAAAAGAGATCATTCGTCTCATCGATGATGTTCGCGCCAATATTCGTTCATCGATGTTCCCGCCAATGTTCGTTCATTGTAAGTTGACGATGTCTGTTATGAATGTGTGTGTGTGTGTGGTGTGTTTGTTAGTTAGAATAACCAAATGCCTTTACATACGTTCATGATGATTGTTGATGACGATGATGATGATGGCCGTTGGTGGTGTTGTTGTAGTGGCTGTTAGAGTAAATTATTTAGAAAAACTCTTCTGCCGCCGCGAATTTGGAGGAGAAAAAAGTAACTGTATTTGGAAAGGAAAAAATGCAGAAATGTGCGATTTTGGTGATGTTGTCAGAGCATAAAGTTAGTAATAGAGTGATGACAACATGAAGTGCGCACGGAAAAAATTTTTTATTTTCAAAGGGAAAAAAGTAGAGTTGTGGAAATAAAATGAGGATCATTGTTAGAAAATAACAAAAATACATAAAATAGAAGAAAAATATGTGATTTTTGTGGACATTTAAGAAAAAAATAAATTATTTTTACTGAAAAATAAGAAGAAGAAGAAGAAGAAGATTTTCAATGATTTCAACATGAAGTAAAAGAATTTATGTGATTTTTGGGACGTTTGAGAAAAAATAAAATACTTTTTGGTGAAACATAGGAAGAAGAAGAAGAATTTTTTTTTTTATAATTTCAACATAAAGTAAAAGAAATTTAGAAAATTATGTGATTTTTTTGGTCATTTAAGAAAATGTGATTTAGTGAAATAAGAAGAAGAAGAAAAATTTCAACTAAAGTGAGAGAAATTTAGAAAACTATGTAATTTTTTTGGTCATTTAAGTTAGTGAAACGAGAAGAAGAAGAAAATTCTCAATAATTTCAACATAAAGTGAGGGAAATTTAGAAAATTATGTGATATTTTGGAGGATTATGTGATTTTTGAATAAATAAGTAAAAGATACAATTTTTCTATGCGAGTTCATGAAATATAAGAAGAAGAATTTTTTCAATAATTTCAATATAAAGTGAGAGAAATTTAGAAAATTATGTGATTTTTTGGAGGATTAAGTAAAAGATAAAATATTTTTATGTGAAATCATGAAACATAAGAAGAAGAAGAATTTATTCATAAGCAAATTTTTGAAAAAAGAGATGCTATAAAAATTTTTGGAATATAATTTTGAGAAAAATCGCAGTAAATATTAATAAAATTCAAACTAATTTAATGAAAATTTTTTAAAAAAAGGTAATATTCGTTATACATTTAAAAAATTAATAACATTTTTTAATAATTTCATCACAAAATAACAAACATTTTTACTTGAAGGAAAAAATAAGTACATAACATCGCAGTCAAAGATATTGTTGGCTTGGCATAGCATTGATGTGCGTTAGTTATATGAACAAACACACGCACACACAGACCGACGATAGCGTATACACACATCGTTGTATTATCAAGCAAGCAAGCAGCTACCCTAACAATGAGAGTTGCCGGTAGAACATGTATTAGTGGAAATAAAGGAACATTTTTGTGTATTACGAAAAAGGAATGATCAGAGTTGCCGACGGTAAAACATTTTTGAAGGCAAAAAAAAAGAAGAAGAAGAAAAATTTTAAGAAAAAAGGTAATGATCAGAGTTGCCGACGGCAAACATTTTTGAAGGAAAAAATGGAAAAGTATTTGATGATGAAAAAAATTTATGAAAATAAAATTAAATGGTCAGAGTTGCCGACGGCAAACATTTTTGAAGGAAAAAATGGAAAAGTATTTGATGATGAAAAAAATTTATGAAAATAAATGTAAATGGTCAGAGTTGCCGACGGCATTTATTTTTGAAGGCAAAAGGGAATATTATTTGAAAAAAATTATGAAATGTGGAAAATAAAAGAAAAAAATAAAATGCACTGAAAGAAAATATTTTATGGTTAGTTTTATTTTTCATATATTAAGGTAAGTTTTATTTTTGATATATTTTATTAAATTTTTTTATGTTTTTGTAATTTTCAACAAGAAAATATCTCTTTTTAAATATTTTTTGTGGTCCTGAAAAGGACCGATTGTTTTGTTGTAAAAGAAAAATTCTCCAAATAGCGTCAAGAAAATATTTAACCGCCGAAACCGTACAAAGTACGACCTTGTCTCTTCAAAGCATAGACGACATCCATAGCAGTGACGGTTTTACGCTTAGCATGTTCGGTGTATGTAACGGCGTCACGAATAACGTTTTCCAAAAACACCTTCAGAACACCACGGGTTTCTTCGTAGATGAGGCCAGAGATACGTTTTACACCACCACGGCGAGCCAAACGTCTAATAGCTGGCTTGGTAATACCTTGGATATTATCACGTAACACTTTACGGTGACGTTTAGCGCCACCTTTTCCCAAGCCTTTGCCACCAGTTTTTTCAGTTTTGCCAATGGCCATATTTATTTGGTAAAAAATCTTACGATCTAACAGAATGGCTTACTGTACTAATTTATATAAAGGGATCATGTAGCTACTTCGCCACCTACTACCTTAAGAACGGGTTTCGCTGTGGTCTAGCCACAGCAGCTATTTTAAGGACAAAATTAAATATACTTTATGCGCCCAAAAAAATCCAATATAAAAAGGGCGATATTTTACATATTGATTAAAGACTATAAGTAAAAACTATGACTAAAACTATGACTAAAACTATGACTTAAAACTAAGAATTAAACTACTATTTACAATATGTACAAGAACAAACATTATTGTATATTATTATATACAATGCTATGTACGTTAAGAGTGTTGTATCGTCGGTGGTAGAAGCGAAGCTCCCCGTCAGCAAACAGCAACCCCTCATTCATCAGGCAATTTAATGCACCTGGAGGCAGGTGCTGGCATTCACTTAATCCACTAAGATCAAGGTTACAATATAGTGAGCTCTCAACAATCCTGTTGTCCACACCCACACACCCGTTCAAGAACTCCAGAGCCCCAGAAACCAGGACCCTGTCGATTCTATCGCCCTCAGCTCTATCATATATGGCTCTGTTAGAGTGTCTTCTGATAGAGCCGTCATCATCGAATACTATACCTCGCATTCCCAAACAAGACGCAAGCACTTTGCGCTCCCACCTCCTAAGCCTTTCCATCTGGTGTGACGATATGTCAAACCAGACTGGAAAGGCATAGGTGATGATGGGTCTGATAATCTGCCGATATATCAGTAGTTTAATCTGAGGTGAAAGGCCACCTCTCATTTTCAGAAGCCCCTGATACCCGAAAAATACATTCTTTGCTTTGGACAGAATGAAGTTTATATGGGTGATGAAATCAAATTTCTTGTGAAAAATGATTCCCAGATACTTCATTCTGTCCTTAACCTCCACGATATTTGGCCCGATCTGTATGATAGGGCGGAAGAGCCTATAATTGGCTCTTGTGCATCCCGTTTTCCCTGTAAACTTTACAGCCGTACATTTGTCTACGTTTAGTTTTAGACCCCAAAGGGTAAAATACCGGTCAAGAACTGCTAGGTAATTATTGAGCCCAGCTTGAACATAACGAGCTAGTGGACCAGAGATAGCCACTAACACATCATCGGCATAGGATAGCAAAATACCCCCCGGTGGAGGTTGTGGCATATCACTCACATAAATGTTATATAACATCGGTCCCAGTAATGACCCCTGGGGTACTCCAGCTCGGATGGGTCTACGACTTGAAAGTCGACCCCCAACTTTGACCCTAAATGTCCTATTAGCAAGGAAATTCCCTACCAGCCTACAAGTTTGGCGATCAAACCCAAACTGCACCAACTTCGACAACAAACCGTCATGCCAGACGGTGTCGAAGGCCTTTGAGAAGTCTAGGCTGACTGCAAGCGTACCCTCCCTTTTGTTGAGTCCATTGACTACAAAGGACGAAAACGCAGTAAGGGCGTGGACAGTCGATAGGCCTGTCCTGAACCCGAACTGGTTGTCCTTTAAGACCCGTTTGTCCTCAACAAGTTTCTGTAGCCTTTCGAGTATGAAATGCTCGAAAAGTTTGCCAAATGCCGACAGTAAAGATATCGGCCTATAGCTGCCGCATTGGCCAGGAGGAGACCCTTTTTTATAAATAGGGACCAGCATAGCCTCTTTCCACGCCCAAGGAAAGTATCCTATGTTCATGCACTGGTTGAACAAAACCGCCAGAAATCTAAGTATAATTTCCCCTGCCTTTTTTAAGGCGACATCGGGAATTTTATCCAGACCACAGGATTTGCGTGCCGGTCTTTGAGCTAAGGCTCTACCAACACACCTGGGTCGTACAAAACCGCCCTCCTGCCAGCGAGTGGTATCATTAACTACAGTCCCATCTGCTGAGAATGCCCCGGAAAAGTCAACCATTGGCGTCCGATCGTCGATCCCCTCAATAGCTCGACTAACTGAGCTACGGAAGGAATCGAACTCCCCTGGGATCCGGTCTACCGGGCCACCAGAGAAGCTTCCGACCGACCCGTCAATGGGCCGAAACACTCCCTGCACATGGTCTGCTAAGATTTCTGCCTTATGGGTGTCATCTGTAATAATGGAACCCGCATCGTCAACCAGCTGATCAATAGGATCTTTTGTCGCTAGATCAGCTGCCCTTTTTACTTTCCCATATGTTCTCCCATCCATTTGAATACCCTCAAGATAAGTTTTGAGTTTATTCTGTTCGAATATTCGAATAGAGTCCTCAATAATATGGTCCAGGTTACGGATATCCGCTCTAAGAGTTGGATATCTATCTGGGTCACCAGATCTACGAAGCGTGCGGCATATCCTGCGACGCTCGCGAATAAAGCCTCGAATTCTCGGGGGGAGATCACCAAGAACCTGATCCCTGACTCTCTGTTTTGGGACGGAGTGCTCAATGGCATGACGAAAAACGTTACCCAGACTATCTACACACGTGTCAATTTCCTCAATGGTGACATTTCTGTCTGAGGGTAATTGACACCTGTCTAGGCCATATCTCAGTTGGCGCCTGAAACGTCCGATATTGATGCGACTGAAGTTCAGATATGACTGAATCTCTTCCCTCGCCACATCACCCATCTCAACCAGAATCTGGATCGCCCTGTGATCCGATTCATAATCGAAAGTCATCGACACATTGCCTCCGCCAACCAGTGGGAGCCCTGGTGTGCGTAGGAATATGTCGATGAATGAGCCAGATGTATCATTTGGCCTGGTTGATAAATCAGATCTTATGAGAAGGAAGTCCGGAGAGTCGAACAGTAGCCTGTCCAGTACCCTACCGCTGGTATTTCTCGTGATCCCTCCCCACGAATCGTGTCTCGCATTAAGGTCCGCACCAATTAAGACTTCCCCTGAGTTATACAGATTCATGACATTAGTCATGTCATGAGCTGAAAGATGTTCTTGCGGTCGAAGGTATAAAGAGACATAGGCTACAGAGGAGCCATCGTCTCTCCATACCCTCGCCGCACAGGACTCTATATTGCCGGTTGAGAGCGGTATACGATCACATCGTATGCCTTCACGTATGGCAACTGCGGTGCCACCGGCGCGTTGTCCATGTCGGTATTGCATGAAAATTTTATATCCCGCTAGGGTAAAGTTATGAGAAGGGTTGAGCTTATGCTCAGCAAGAAGTAGTACAGCCTTTGCCACCTTTACCACGACCAGTCATTTTTCACTTTTTTTTTTAAATCACTTAACACTTCACGAAAGCACAAGAACGAATGTTTTTTCGAAGGCTGGCGGCTTCTATTTATACAAAAATTGGCCTGTTTGACTAACCAAGAGTCTTAATGGAATACACATGTATTTGTGTATGTGTTAGTACACATTTTGGGCGCGCACAGCTGTCTTTACTGGTTTACCCACCCCTAATCATAGCCGCCTCTTCGAAATTTTCTATAAATACCGCTATATGGATGGATGGCACAGTTATTACAGTGTTAACAGTGTTTGTGTGCATACCTAAGTGAAGTGAAAAAACTAAAGTGAAAAATGGCTCGTACTAAGCAAACTGCCCGTAAATCGACTGGTGGAAAGGCTCCTCGTAAGCAATTGGCCACTAAAGCCGCTCGTAAGAGCGCACCAGCCACCGGCGGCGTCAAGAAGCCTCATCGTTTCCGTCCTGGTACTGTTGCCTTGCGTGAAATCCGTCGTTACCAGAAGAGTACTGAATTGTTGATCCGCAAATTGCCCTTCCAACGTTTGGTTCGTGAAATTGCTCAAGATTTCAAAACTGATTTGCGTTTCCAGAGCTCTGCTGTTATGGCCTTGCAAGAAGCCAGTGAAGCCTACTTGGTTGGTCTTTTCGAAGATACAAACTTGTGCGCCATCCATGCTAAACGTGTCACCATCATGCCTAAAGATATTCAATTGGCCAGACGTATCCGTGGAGAACGTGCTTAAATTCTTGACGTTTTAAAAACATTTTTTTTTACAACAAAACAATCGGTCCTTTTCAGGACCACAAAAAATTTATAAAAAAGAGATTATTTTTTCATCAAACTATTTATTATTTTTAACATTTTAAATAAATAAATATTTTTCTTTGTGTTTGTTTCATTTTTGATGCTGATTTAGGAATATTTTAAAATTTTCTTGTATGAGTCATATTTGACGGCGTCAGTAAAAATTTCCCATTAGAAGACACATTTTATTCTTCTTCTTGAAAAAAATATAATATTACAATTTTCCCTTTCAAAGAAACCTTTTGTTCTGCTTCTTTAAAAAAAAATATTAAAATTTGCTTCTATAGGTAATTTTTGACGGCGTCAGTAAAATTTTTCCATTAAATATTTTGTTCTTCTTGAAACAAAAAATATCATTTTTCCCTAAAAAGACACATTTTATTCTTCTTCTTGAACAAACTTATTGAAATTTCCTTCTATATGTAATTTTTGACGGCGTCAGTAAAATTTTCCCATTGAAATGCACATTTGTGTTCTTCTTCTTTCTTTTCTTTGTGTGGTTTTTGATGGCGTCAGTAATATTTTCCTATTAGAATATACATTTATTCTTCTTCTTTCTTTTCTATTGGTCTTTTTGACGGCGTCCGTCCATATTAATTTCTTCTTTAAGGGCAATGTTTTTTCTTCTTCTTCTTATTTTCTTCATAACAAATATTTGTTCTATTGAACTTGTTTTTGTGTGTATACTAATATCCACAAGGCATATGTTCACTAAATTTGGCGCAAAATGTTCTCTGCAATAATGCTCTCACTATTTCTCACTCAATATGGTTGAAATTTTTTGGCGGCAAATGCTCTCTGTTTTGTTTTATTTTTCTTTTCAGATAATGATGAATGAAATATGCAATTTTTTTCTTTTCAGCTATATATTTTTTAATTTAGTAAAATTTAGGATAATTTTTTTAAAAATATTTGTCAAAAATTGTATCACATAGAGATGGCGAATATTTCTTGGCCATTTGAAAGGCGTAATACTACATTTTAGAAAAAAATTTTCTTTGAAGAAAATTGTTTAAATCTTGTATTATTTTTACAAAATTGTCATAGAAAAGGGATTTATTTATTTTATTATATACATTTTTGCAATAAATATCAAAATTATTAATGAAATAAGGAAAAAAGTACGTGTGAAAAACTTCAGTAATTCTATATGGTTTTTTCCTTGATATGTACTAGCAAAGGAAGAATTATTTTTGGAGAATATTTTTTGTAAAAATTGATGAAATTTTTACTAAATTTTAACGAAAATGTCCTCATATTTTATTAAAAATTAATTTTTGAGCGATTTTCATTTAATTTAGCAAAAATATTTCAATTTTCAAAAATATTACCTTTGACAGTGAATGTTTGTCCATAGGTGGTATACGGTAATGGGAAGATTTTTTTAACTTTTCCAAAGAAATAACTACTTTTTATGAATAATGTTATAATTTGGTGTAAATATACAGATTCTGAAATGTTTTTTAAGAAATTTTTATAAAACTTAATTAGATTTGAGCTTTTAAATTTCTTTGAAGAAAAACTTTTCTTCATTGAAAATATGCCAACAAGAGGATTTCTGCCGTCTTGGACCACATAAAGATTTTGAATTTTTTTCACAGTGAAAATGTGAAATATGTCAATATTTTAATTTTATCCTAAAGTAAACATATCAGGCTTTATTCTCAAATAGAATTTGGAAAAATATTTTTGAAAAAATTCATAATTTTTTCAAATTTAGTTACAAATTTGTGATTACATTTTTACAATCTGTGAAGTTAAACGCTTATAACTTTTAAACGGATAAAGGAAATTACACCAAATTTTCGTTAAAATATGGCCTGATATCTATACAAGAAATGTGTAAAATATCTTTTATAAAAATATTCAAAGATTCTTCGGAAAAATTAAATTCCTACGAAAACTTTTGTAAAAAATTAAACACGCTTCCACACAATATTTCGAAAAATATAGCTATTGACTACTATGCACTTCTCATCTTTTCAATGTACCTACCATTTTTAAAAATTGCCAATAACAATTTAATAGTACACATAAATTTGTGAGTGTATTTGTGTTACAGTGAAATATAAACATAAAAGTGAATAATCATGTCTGACGCCGCCGTTGTTGAAGCCACCGCCTCCCCAGTTGCCGCTGTTGAGAAAAAGGCACCAAAGAAGGCCGCAGCCAAAGCAAAGAAACCATCAGCTGCCCCTACTCATCCACCAACCCAACAAATGGTTGACGCCGCCATCAAAACATTGAAGGAACGTGGTGGTTCATCATTGCCTGCCATCAAGAAATATTTGGCCAGCACCTACAAGGTTGATGCCCAAAAATTGGCTCCTTTCATCAAGAAATATTTGAAGAGCGCTGTTGCCAGTGGAAAACTCATCCAAACTAAAGGTAAGGGTGCTTCTGGTTCATTCAAATTGTCCGCCTCGGCTTCCAAGGAACCCAAAGCAAAGACTGCTGAAAAGAAGAAGAAGGCCCCAGCTGCTGAGAAGAAGAAGAAGGCTGCCCCTAAAAAGGCCGCCGGTGAAAAGAAAACCGCTGCCAAGAAGCCATCTGCCGCCAAAAAGACCGCTGAGAAGAAGAAGGCTGACAAAACAAAGGCTAAGGCTGCCAAGAAAACCGGTACAGTTAAGGCTAAACCAGCAAAAACCGCCGCTAAAGCATCTGCCACCAAACCAAAGGCACCCAAGGCAAAAACAGCAGCTGCTAAACCCAAAAAAGCCGCCGCACCAAAGAAGCCAGCTGCCAAGAAAGCCGCCGCCAAGAAGTAATTTTTCCCAGAAAGATTACTTGTTGACAACATTTTTCGATATTCGAAAGCATAATATCTAACAGCCCTTTTCAGGGCTACAAATTAAATTCAAAAAGAGAAAATCTTTACTTCAAACTATTTATTATTACTATTTATTGTTTTATTACCTAAATAAATAAGAAAAATACACACGTGTCTGATTTTAGGAAAAATATTACCCTCACTAATTACTTTTCCTATTAGGTAATTAACATTGAGCCTGTTTTATTATGGGCATTCCACAAAATAACACCACAAAGGGATTAAAATTTTAGTCTGGGTCATAAAATAAATGTGACTAATTTTTGTTTGTCTAATTATGGTCATTTTCATCTAATTTCATATTTTTGGAATTTTTCATTTAATCTTCAAAAATGATAATTTTTTCTTTTTGCAAAAATTGTTTGCTGGGTAAAAGGAGATTTTTTTAATCAGGAATGTTTTTCTATTCTAATGAAGTTATGTTGCAACTCTATTTTATTTCTCTTTCTATTTTTTCCATTGAAAAATGTCCCGTTAATTTTTGCGCCACCACCAAAAAAATTTCCCCTTAAAAACGTTTGCGCTTCATATTCGGCATTGGCGTAGTGAAGTATTACAGGCAAAATGCTTATACATGTTTGTTGTTCGTTTATACATTTTCGATATTGGTGGTGACTGCCGACGGCAATACAAAGTAACATCGCACAAGCACACACACATACCCATACAGTGGATGGCGTGTTGTTGTACACACATTACACACATAGAGTAGCCAAGCAAGCAAAAAAGCAATATGAACCACGGCAAAACAAGAGTTGACGGCGTCATTTTAGTAAATACATGGAAATGTATTATTTTTGCTGGAATGTGAGGAATTTTAAAATTTTAAAATAAAAAAGTTTCTTTATTAAAAATGTAAATAATGGAAAAATTAGTGTTTCGACAAAAATTTGATCTCTTTTAAAATGTTTTTTGTGGCCCTGAAAAGGGCCTTTTATGTTTGAATTTCGACGAATTGATGAAAAAATCAAGGCATTTACTTGGAGCTGGTGTATTTAGTAACAGCCTTGGTACCTTCAGAGACAGCGTGCTTAGCCAATTCACCGGGCAACAATAGACGGACAGCGGTTTGGATTTCCCGACTGGTGATGGTAGAGCGCTTGTTGTAGTGGGCCAAACGAGAGGCTTCGGCGGCAATACGTTCGAAGATGTCATTCACGAAACTGTTCATGATGCTCATGGCCTTTGACGAAATACCAGTATCAGGATGGACTTGCTTCAACACTTTGTAAATGTAGATAGCGTAACTCTCCTTACGCTTGGTACGTCTCTTCGACTTATCGCCCTTGGTGATGTTCTTTTGGGCTTTGCCGGCCTTCTTTGCTGCTTTACCACTGGTTTTTGGAGGCATTTTTCACTTTTAGTTTTTTTAATCACACAAACACTTTTAACACTGTTCACAAATGATGAACCTACGGCGTCAAACAAGAATATTTCAAGCATTAAATGCTCAAATGTTTCAGGTAGTCACAGTTGCTGTGTGGAATAGTGGCCAAACAACCCCAGTTTTCGATGTGTGTGTATTAAATGAGCGAGAGAAAAGTATAAATAGTATGACATTCTGAGCTGAAAGCTCGTCAAGTTAACATCTATTACGGATGAAAAATAAAAGAAAACTAAAGTGCAAAGTGTTAAAAAGTGAAAGTGCAGTGAAACTTACTCTTCTTCGGGAGATAAAATTGTTTCAAATTTAGTAAAAAGAAGAAGAGTAGCCTAAGTACAAAGACGCCAAAATGTCTGGTCACGGCGTTAACGCCGATGACAATCAGGCGTTAAAAAAACTTGAGTTTTCTCACCAAAATGTGAACAGTGCTATATTAAGTAGTGCTAATAATGACTCTGAAAATAATTGTGACGGCTTTGTTTCCGTCGAAAATAAAAGAAAGAGGGCAAACAAACCCTTAAAAACCAAAAGTGAAGAACTAATATCTAAAGAAGAAGAATTAAAAGATTTGACATACAAATATGAATCAGTGCTCAAAGAGAGTATATTAGATAAAAAACGAATTGAAAAACTTGAACAAACAGTTAATCAACTACTAGATACAATTGCCAAAGGCAACATTAAAGTTGATGTTAATATACCCAAAGAGTGGACAACTACTACAAATAATGCAAATATTAATGCAGTTCAAAATGCAACCAATATAAACTTACATAAAGAATGGGCAGATGAGGCGGCCGAAGACCTCATGATAGAAGATGACGAAACAACAGCAACGCCAGCTGCTTGCACCCCAGTAGCAGTACCACAAAAAGAGGCATACGTTGGAAAAAATATAGCTGAACCTGGAAAAAATAACAACAACATAACAAATAACAAAGGTAAGGCCAGCCCACCCTTATTCAAAATATATAACGTCAATGTCAAAAACTTCTCACTTCAACTTCAAGAATTACTTAAACATCGTTTGTTTACTACTAGAAATATTAACAAAAACCTTATTCATTTACAATTAACGAAAAACGAAGACTATGAGTCAGTAAGAAAATACTTAGAAGATAAAAATATCTCCTTCTATACTTATACCCCCAAAAATTTGAAACCAAATTCTATGATAATTAAAGATCTTTCCCAAACTTATGATAAGGAAGACGTAGAAGAATTTATAAAAGAAACAAATCTCAATGTTACAGTACTAGATGCTATTAAATTGAAAGGAGACAGATGGTTGATACAATTCACAAACGATTCAGATACAAAGGCTTTTTCTAGGCTTCGTTATTTGTTAACGAACAGTGTTAAAATTATGAAATATAAAAAACAAGGCATAGTGCAGTGTAGAAACTGCCAACGGTTTGGCCACATATCAACAAACTGTAGATTACCCTACAGGTGCGTAAAGTGTGGCGAATCACACGGTCCAAAAAGTTGTTCAATTCCTCCAAAAGAGCTAAACACTACAGAAATTATTTCTACTCACCCTGTTACAGGGCAAATAACAAAAACTATAGGGAAACCTGTTAAATGCGTAAATTGCAACATTTTCGGCCATGTCGCCAGTGATAGAAAATGTCCAATAAGACTAGAACTTCAAGCAAAAATGGCACAAAAAAAAGAAGAAAGGGCATTTAGACAGCCTATGAGATTCAACAGTCAAAAAGTAGTAAAAGGTGTATCATACTCTAATGCAGCAACAAGTACTAATAGTGAAAAAACTTCCTCTAACACTTTAGCCTTAGCCCAGGAGGCTATGAGTAATTTTGACTCTGAATGTCAGCGTCTATTCGGAAAAGACTTTTCATCCTGTATGAATAAAATAGGTGAATTTGCAATATCGTATAGGCAAATTCAAACAGATGCAGAGAAAAAGAAGGCCATGTTTGGCCTAATGTTAAGTTTTAATATATAATCATGGATTATTTAAAAACCATATTCATAAACATAAATTCATTAATCTCGCATCAAAAAAGACATTATTTCCAATTGTTTTTAACAGAACAAAAACCAGAAATTGTAATGATAGCAGAACATAAATTAAAAGATTATCATAAGGTGGAATTTAAAGGTTATCAAATGTTCAGACAGAATAGAAAAAATAAAGAAGGTGGAGGTACTGCCATATTAATCAATGAAAATTATAAAACCGAACGCATTAATGCCAATCTAGGTAACATTGAAGCCACATTAGTGAAACTTCACAAAATCGGTGGTGAAAAAATAATCTTAGTATCTCTCTATTTAAGGCCAAACGAAACACTCTCGAAAACTGACCTTGATAACTTAAACAACATTATAGGAAATAATAAAGCTATAGTAGGAATGGATCTAAATGCTAAGCATACGCAATGGGGAGGCTCTCAAGTAAACCCAAACGGCAGAATACTCAATGATTGGCTACTTACTACCCCCAATATAAACATAAATAAAACTCAAAGTCCGACAAGAATAACACCACATTCTGAATCTTTTATAGATTTTTTTATGACATCAAGTTGTATACAACTAAAGGACTCCAGACGTTCAGTTATAGGCTTAGAAACAGCAGATTGTAATTCCGATCATAAGGCTGTAATACTAGAAATATTATTAAACAATATAGATTCTGAAACCCCTAGAGAAATATATGATTTCAAAAGTTTGAAGATAAGTCAGTTCAACAGGGATTTGGAATCCAATTTAACAGAAAATACACTTCCTAAGGATCACATAGTAACACCCATTGAAATAGATAATTCAATTGAGGCTTTGACTACAGCATTCGCAAATGCTATGAATAGGAATATAAAAAAATGTGTCCCAAAGAAAAACTTTCTTCCTGAACTTCCAAATGATATTCTACAGCTAATAAGGCAAAAAAAGATATTACGAAGACGAAGATTTCGAGTAATGAACTCTGAAGAATATGCTACAATAGGAACTGAAATAAAACTGCTTGATAAGATAATTAATGAAAAAATACACATGTTTAAAGAAGAAAATTGCATAAAGTATCTTAATTCAATTTCATGCAATGAAAACATGTTTAAGCAAACCAAAGCCTTTTCCAACTTCGGACAAAGAAAAAAAATTGACTTATTAGTCAATGAAAACAAGGAGGAAATATATTCAGAAATAGATAAAGCTAATCTATTAGCAAAAACATTCTCAAATGTACAAAACGTAATTAGATCAGATCGAATATTAACAACACCAGAAACAGCTTTTCCTAATAACCAGCCTTTAGAAGTATTCAATAGTGAATTCTTGGCAGACGGTAGCAGCCATAACACTGGTATTAGAAATATAAAATTAATTACACCCCATGAAGTAGGGTCAATAGTTCGTAAATTAAACAACAAAAAAAGTTCTGGTGACGATTGTATCCCAAACTACATTATAAAGAAAACAAAATACGCCACATGGGAATATTTAGCTCTCATATTTAACCACTGCTTGAATATAGGATATTTCCCAAATAAGTGGAAAAGTTCCCGAACAATAGCTATCCTAAAACCAGGAAAAGATCCAACAAATCCTACTGATTATAGACCAATATCTCTTCTTTGTTCATTTGGAAAGTTGTTTGAAATAATAATATTAGAACGCATCAATAATCATATTGAGAGTAACAACATCCTAAAAAATTTCCAATACGGATTTAGGAAAAAAACCTCTACAACAAATGCGCTTATGACGCTCACAAACCAGATATATTCTGGCCTTAATAAGAGACAAGCAACAATTGCAGTAAGTTTAGACTTCTCAAAAGCCTTCGATACGGCCTGGCAAGAAGGTATAGTACATAAAATGAGAACAAAATATAGGTTTGATGAAGGAACAACCAGAATAATAAAAAATTATCTAATAGATAGGAAATTTTATGTATCCTTAGACGGGGTAGATTCAGAAATAAAAACTTTAAAAGCAGGGGTCCCGCAAGGATCAGTATTAGGGCCAGTTCTCTATAATCTGTATCTGGCAGATATACCTGAACCATCGAGCGGAGAAGTTCTGTCAATTTTTGCAGATGACATAATAATATCTGCTTCACATTATAGAGCAAAAACAGCGCAAAAGAAAATAACGAATTATCTGCAAAAGTTGACAGAATATTTCCACGATTGGCAATTAAATTTAAATATAGATAAATGTAGATCTATAATTTTTAAAGGGAAAAAAGGCTCGGTGTGCAAAAATGCACGCAAATTCGTACCAGCCATTAAAATAGATAACAAAGTCATTCCCAACACTGACATTTTAAAATACCTCGGAGTGATACTTCAGTCTGACATGCAATTTACAAGGCATGTAGACTATGTCCTCCAGAAAGGAAAGGCAGTTTATGGAAAACTGCGTAATATGATAGGAAAAAGAGGAGGTCTTACTGAAAAGGTTAAGCTTGTAATTTATAAGCAATTGGTAAGGCCTACAATGTCATATGCTTATCCCGTGTGGTTCGCCATATCATCGCACCAAATGGAGCGAATACGAATCCTAGAACGAAGAATGTTAAAACACTGCTTAGGACTAAAAACTATTGTAAATAGTGAAGGTCAATATAAAAATCCAAGTTGTCGAACACTGTATGACAAAAGTAATATTCCAAGAATAGATAAATATATGGCAACACTAGCAATAAAATACTTGGAGAAATGTGTCAACCATCCCAATCCTAATATTTCCAATATTATAGTATCTAATGATGAACTTAATACAATAATGTCAAATGGGGGTTATTTAACACCAATGTGTCTTTTAACCCTCCAAAATACAGGCCAATTCATTGGGGAAGATGATAAACTAATGTTCTATCATAGAAGATTTAGAACATATAACTTTGTAAACACAATATACATAACTGATCAATAACTATGTATTCTCATACAAATCATTATTATTTTAAATGAATTTTATTATTTTGTTTGTTATCTTATTTTGTTTTTTTAGTTTTAGGGGCTTAGCCCATTAGTTATAAGTATATATAAAACAAAACACTAAAGGAGTCTCGTTTTTCATCCCTTTTTTTCGAGAATATAAATAGAAATGAACTTTTTACTAATTGTAATCAAAGGTGGCTGGCCTTGCCGAATATTATCATAAAAAATGTGTATCTCTAGATAAACAAATTTAATTTGTGCTTGAGTAATTTAAAACTAAAATAAGTATATATATATACACATATGTATTGTAATTTAATATGTTTTTGGGAATAAATGAAATGAAATGAAATGAAATGAAGTATAAATAGTACGGGTATATTCGAGTAACGGCATCATTCTGTGTTTTTTCAGTGCTAAGTGAAGTGTTCAAAAAAATATTAAGTGAAAATGTCTGGTCGTGGTAAAGGTGGCAAAGTTAAGGGAAAGGCAAAGTCCCGTTCAAATCGTGCTGGTCTTCAATTCCCCGTCGGTCGTATTCATCGTTTGTTGCGCAAAGGCAACTATGCTGAACGTGTTGGTGCCGGTGCTCCAGTATATTTAGCCGCCGTCATGGAATATTTGGCTGCTGAAGTTTTGGAATTGGCTGGTAATGCTGCCCGTGACAACAAGAAGACTCGTATCATTCCCCGTCACTTGCAATTGGCCATCCGCAACGACGAAGAATTGAACAAATTGCTGTCCGGCGTCACTATTGCTCAAGGTGGTGTATTGCCAAACATTCAAGCTGTTCTCTTGCCCAAGAAGACCGAAAAGAAAGCCTAAATTATCTCGAAAGGTATTATGGAAAAAATACAGACCATCGTATAGAAGAAGAAAATCCATACAAAATTCAACCAATCCGTCCTTTTCAGGACGACAAAATATATTTAAAAAGAGAAAAAATCTATTCAAACTATTAATTTTCATTATTTACATTTTATAGGAAAAGAATAAAAATGACCAAAAATTTTATATTTACATTTTATAGGGAAAAAATAAAAATGCCCAAAAAATAATATATTTCTTAATCGACGACAACCCTTGATTATTTTGCAAATGACATTTTTTCTTTCATATTTCCTTAGAAAATATGTTCGTTTGTTGTAACTGTTTTTCATTTCTACCCCCCAGCAGAATTGTGTTTGTTTTATGTCGCTTTAGTTTTTCACAGAAATAGCGAGACAGATATAGAGAGACAGAGAGAGAGTAAGAAAGAGCGAAAAAGAGATCATTCGTCTCATCGATGATGTTCGCGCCAATATTCGTTCATCGATGTTCCCGCCAATGTTCGTTCATTGTAAGTTGACGATGTCTGTTATGAATGTGTGTGTGTGTGTGGTGTGTTTGTTAGTTAGAATAACCAAATGCCTTTACATACGTTCATGATGATTGTTGATGACGATGATGATGATGGCCGTTGGTGGTGTTGTTGTAGTGGCTGTTAGAGTAAATTATTTAGAAAAACTCTTCTGCCGCCGCGAATTTGGAGGAGAAAAAAGTAACTGTATTTGGAAAGGAAAAAATGCAGAAATGTGCGATTTTGGTGATGTTGTCAGAGCATAAAGTTAGTAATAGAGTGATGACAACATGAAGTGCGCACGGAAAAAATTTTTTATTTTCAAAGGGAAAAAAGTAGAGTTGTGGAAATAAAATGAGGATCATTGTTAGAAAATAACAAAAATACATAAAATAGAAGAAAAATATGTGATTTTTGTGGACATTTAAGAAAAAAATAAATTATTTTTACTGAAAAATAAGAAGAAGAAGAAGAAGAAGAAGAAGAAGAAGATTTTCAATGATTTCAACATGAAGTAAAAGAATTTATGTGATTTTTGGGACGTTTGAGAAAAAATAAAATACTTTTTGGTGAAACATAGGAAGAAGAAGAAGAATTTTTTTTTTTATAATTTCAACATAAAGTAAAAGAAATTTAGAAAATTATGTGATTTTTTTGGTCATTTAAGAAAATGTGATTTAGTGAAATAAGAAGAAGAAGAAAAATTTCAACTAAAGTGAGAGAAATTTAGAAAACTATGTAATTTTTTTGGTCATTTAAGTTAGTGAAACGAGAAGAAGAAGAAAATTCTCAATAATTTCAACATAAAGTGAGGGAAATTTAGAAAATTATGTGATATTTTGGAGGATTATGTGATTTTTGAATAAATAAGTAAAAGATACAATTTTTCTATGCGAGTTCATGAAATATAAGAAGAAGAATTTTTTCAATAATTTCAATATAAAGTGAGAGAAATTTAGAAAATTATGTGATTTTTTGGAGGATTAAGTAAAAGATAAAATATTTTTATGTGAAATCATGAAACATAAGAAGAAGAAGAATTTATTCATAAGCAAATTTTTGAAAAAAGAGATGCTATAAAAATTTTTGGAATATAATTTTGAGAAAAATCGCAGTAAATATTAATAAAATTCAAACTAATTTAATGAAAATTTTTTAAAAAAAGGTAATATTCGTTATACATTTAAAAAATTAATAACATTTTTTAATAATTTCATCACAAAATAACAAACATTTTTACTTGAAGGAAAAAATAAGTACATAACATCGCAGTCAAAGATATTGTTGGCTTGGCATAGCATTGATGTGCGTTAGTTATATGAACAAACACACGCACACACAGACCGACGATAGCGTATACACACATCGTTGTATTATCAAGCAAGCAAGCAGCTACCCGAACAATGAGAGTTGCCGGTAGAACATGTATTAGTGGAAATAAAGGAACATTTTTGTGTATTACGAAAAAGGAATGATCAGAGTTGCCGACGGTAAAACATTTTTGAAGGCAAAAAAAAAGAAGAAGAAGAAAAATTTTAAGAAAAAAGGTAATGATCAGAGTTGCCGACGGCAAACATTTTTGAAGGAAAAAATGGAAAAGTATTTGATGATGAAAAAAATTTATGAAAATAAAATTAAATGGTCAGAGTTGCCGACGGCAAACATTTTTGAAGGAAAAAATGGAAAAGTATTTGATGATGAAAAAAATTTATGAAAATAAATGTAAATGGTCAGAGTTGCCGACGGCATTTATTTTTGAAGGCAAAAGGGAATATTATTTGAAAAAAATTATGAAATGTGGAAAATAAAAGAAAAAAATAAAATGCACTGAAAGAAAATATTTTATGGTTAGTTTTATTTTTCATATATTAAGGTAAGTTTTATTTTTGATATATTTTATTAAATTTTTTTATGTTTTTGTAATTTTCAACAAGAAAATATCTCTTTTTAAATATTTTTTGTGGTCCTGAAAAGGACCGATTGTTTTGTTGTAAAAGAAAAATTCTCCAAATAGCGTCAAGAAAATATTTAACCGCCGAAACCGTACAAAGTACGACCTTGTCTCTTCAAAGCATAGACGACATCCATAGCAGTGACGGTTTTACGCTTAGCATGTTCGGTGTATGTAACGGCGTCACGAATAACGTTTTCCAAAAACACCTTCAGAACACCACGGGTTTCTTCGTAGATGAGGCCAGAGATACGTTTTACACCACCACGGCGAGCCAAACGTCTAATAGCTGGCTTGGTAATACCTTGGATATTATCACGTAACACTTTACGGTGACGTTTAGCGCCACCTTTTCCCAAGCCTTTGCCACCTTTACCACGACCAGTCATTTTTCACTTTTTTTTTTAAATCACTTAACACTTCACGAAAGCACAAGAACGAATGTTTTTTCGAAGGCTGGCGGCTTCTATTTATACAAAAATTGGCCTGTTTGACTAACCAAGAGTCTTAATGGAATACACATGTATTTGTGTATGTGTTAGTACACATTTTGGGCGCGCACAGCTGTCTTTACTGGTTTACCCACCCCTAATCATAGCCGCCTCTTCGAAATTTTCTATAAATACCGCTATATGGATGGATGGCACAGTTATTACAGTGTTAACAGTGTTTGTGTGCATACCTAAGTGAAGTGAAAAAACTAAAGTGAAAAATGGCTCGTACTAAGCAAACTGCCCGTAAATCGACTGGTGGAAAGGCTCCTCGTAAGCAATTGGCCACTAAAGCCGCTCGTAAGAGCGCACCAGCCACCGGCGGCGTCAAGAAGCCTCATCGTTTCCGTCCTGGTACTGTTGCCTTGCGTGAAATCCGTCGTTACCAGAAGAGTACTGAATTGTTGATCCGCAAATTGCCCTTCCAACGTTTGGTTCGTGAAATTGCTCAAGATTTCAAAACTGATTTGCGTTTCCAGAGCTCTGCTGTTATGGCCTTGCAAGAAGCCAGTGAAGCCTACTTGGTTGGTCTTTTCGAAGATACAAACTTGTGCGCCATCCATGCTAAACGTGTCACCATCATGCCTAAAGATATTCAATTGGCCAGACGTATCCGTGGAGAACGTGCTTAAATTCTTGACGTTTTAAAAACATTTTTTTTTACAACAAAACAATCGGTCCTTTTCAGGACCACAAAAAATTTATAAAAAAGAGATTATTTTTTCATCAAACTATTTATTATTTTTAACATTTTAAATAAATAAATATTTTTCTTTGTGTTTGTTTCATTTTTGATGCTGATTTAGGAATATTTTAAAATTTTCTTGTATGAGTCATATTTGACGGCGTCAGTAAAAATTTCCCATTAGAAGACACATTTTATTCTTCTTCTTGAAAAAAATATAATATTACAATTTTCCCTTTCAAAGAAACCTTTTGTTCTGCTTCTTTAAAAAAAAATATTAAAATTTGCTTCTATAGGTAATTTTTGACGGCGTCAGTAAAATTTTTCCATTAAATATTTTGTTCTTCTTGAAACAAAAAATATCATTTTTCCCTAAAAAGACACATTTTATTCTTCTTCTTGAACAAACTTATTGAAATTTCCTTCTATATGTAATTTTTGACGGCGTCAGTAAAATTTTCCCATTGAAATGCACATTTGTGTTCTTCTTCTTTCTTTTCTTTGTGTGGTTTTTGATGGCGTCAGTAATATTTTCCTATTAGAATATACATTTATTCTTCTTCTTTCTTTTCTATTGGTCTTTTTGACGGCGTCCGTCCATATTAATTTCTTCTTTAAGGGCAATGTTTTTTCTTCTTCTTCTTATTTTCTTCATAACAAATATTTGTTCTATTGAACTTGTTTTTGTGTGTATACTAATATCCACAAGGCATATGTTCACTAAATTTGGCGCAAAATGTTCTCTGCAATAATGCTCTCACTATTTCTCACTCAATATGGTTGAAATTTTTTGGCGGCAAATGCTCTCTGTTTTGTTTTATTTTTCTTTTCAGATAATGATGAATGAAATATGCAATTTTTTTCTTTTCAGCTATATATTTTTTAATTTAGTAAAATTTAGGATAATTTTTTTAAAAATATTTGTCAAAAATTGTATCACATAGAGATGGCGAATATTTCTTGGCCATTTGAAAGGCGTAATACTACATTTTAGAAAAAAATTTTCTTTGAAGAAAATTGTTTAAATCTTGTATTATTTTTACAAAATTGTCATAGAAAAGGGATTTATTTATTTTATTATATACATTTTTGCAATAAATATCAAAATTATTAATGAAATAAGGAAAAAAGTACGTGTGAAAAACTTCAGTAATTCTATATGGTTTTTTCCTTGATATGTACTAGCAAAGGAAGAATTATTTTTGGAGAATATTTTTTGTAAAAATTGATGAAATTTTTACTAAATTTTAACGAAAATGTCCTCATATTTTATTAAAAATTAATTTTTGAGCGATTTTCATTTAATTTAGCAAAAATATTTCAATTTTCAAAAATATTACCTTTGACAGTGAATGTTTGTCCATAGGTGGTATACGGTAATGGGAAGATTTTTTTAACTTTTCCAAAGAAATAACTACTTTTTATGAATAATGTTATAATTTGGTGTAAATATACAGATTCTGAAATGTTTTTTAAGAAATTTTTATAAAACTTAATTAGATTTGAGCTTTTAAATTTCTTTGAAGAAAAACTTTTCTTCATTGAAAATATGCCAACAAGAGGATTTCTGCCGTCTTGGACCACATAAAGATTTTGAATTTTTTTCACAGTGAAAATGTGAAATATGTCAATATTTTAATTTTATCCTAAAGTAAACATATCAGGCTTTATTCTCAAATAGAATTTGGAAAAATATTTTTGAAAAAATTCATAATTTTTTCAAATTTAGTTACAAATTTGTGATTACATTTTTACAATCTGTGAAGTTAAACGCTTATAACTTTTAAACGGATAAAGGAAATTACACCAAATTTTCGTTAAAATATGGCCTGATATCTATACAAGAAATGTGTAAAATATCTTTTATAAAAATATTCAAAGATTCTTCGGAAAAATTAAATTCCTACGAAAACTTTTGTAAAAAATTAAACACGCTTCCACACAATATTTCGAAAAATATAGCTATTGACTACTATGCACTTCTCATCTTTTCAATGTACCTACCATTTTTAAAAATTGCCAATAAGAAGAATAATAAAAAATAAGAACAAAAAGTGAATCGTAATACAAAGTGAAAAGTGAAGAAGTACATTGTGTATACAAAGTGAAAAGTTAAAGTGCCAAAAATTCTGTAGAGGACACAATAGATGTCTTCATACGAGACAGGATTTTTGTTCCAACACCTCTTCAACTGGCGAACGTGTTCTTCCCAACGGCACCATGCAGTCGGCAGACCTACCTGCCGCCGGCAAACCTCAACCAGCGGGAAGACAACCACCTGCCATCATAGTGACTGCTAGCCCAACAGTAGTCAACGACAACAACGCTTCAAGCAGCAACACTGCAGAGCCGATGGAGCAAAAAACAACTGACTCATCAGCTGACTGGAAGGTAGTCACACACAACAGGCCGTCGTTCAAACGCAAAGGCTCACCGTGTGACCAACAACTACAGGCTCTCGTTAGCCAGCTACAGCAAAAAATGTCGCTGTTAGAGAAAAGAAACGAGCTATTGGATGCCGAACTTGCTAAACTCAAAACCATGCAAGATGAGTCGGCCCAAAAACTCACATACGCACACTCGCGGGAATCGAGCTACAAACGCCACATCGGTCGGCTCGAAGGAGAAATCGCTCTGTTGAAAGGCAACAAGAGCAGCACATCAAAGCAAGGTAATGCCAATGTATTGATGGAAGCCACTGTCACGCAGCCAAAGCAGCAATCAGCGGGCATACCACCAGTACCAACACCGCGCATTAATGTCCGGAGCGCATCCCAAGCTCCAGAGAAGACAAAAATTAAGAAGGATGTTCCTGCTGTTAATTCACCTGTACAAACATCCAGCAGCACCGTACCACCAGCAAGTAATACGGTAGAGAATGTAGCCGTCTCAACAAACTGCGACGACAAGAAGAAGAAGAAGAAACCGAGGCGTAAAGTCAGAATAATTCCCCAGAATGAAACGATGGACACGTCTGAGGAGAATATAATAACCACCAAGGATGCTTCATCGGCTGATGGAAAAAATGGTAAGTCAACTCCATCTATTTTGACTTTTAATATAAATGTTAAAGATATGACGAATGACATTAAGGCAATGTTAGGGCATGATGACTTTTCCATATCAGTCATAAACAAGAAAAGGGCATACTTCAAGCTAGAATCTACTGACGAGCATGAGAAAGTTAGAGCGCTTTTCGTTGAAAAAGGGGTAGAATTTTTCACGTTTACTCCAAAAGACCAATCTCCACAATCCGTTATTTTGTCGAGACTGACCTCAACTTACGAACAAGTTGACGTAGAAGCAGGTCTGGCTAGTCTTGACATAAAACTCGATGTGAAACGGGTTGTAAAGTTAGGATTTCAAAAATGGCTTATTCATCTTGGGAAGGGGTCAGAAATAAATCGACTATTTAAGGTAAAGAAATTCTTAAATTGCAATGTCAGTTGGAGAAAGGACAAAAGAAAGGGCCTAACGCAATGCCGCAATTGCCAACGATACGGTCACGTATCGAACAATTGCGGTATGCCGTATAGGTGTGTTAAGTGTGGCGAGTCCCATGGACCAGCCAATTGCCATATTCCCAAAGGCACTTATAAACCCAAAATGATTCCCATAGAAGATTCAGAGACGGGTAAAATAGTAATGCAGCCTGAGTTTACACTTAAATGTGTGAACTGTAACAAGTTCGGGCATTCGGCAAACGCTCGTCAATGTCCCATAAGGCAGGCTCTCCTTGCCAAGGCTAATGAAGCCAAGACAAAAAAAGTTGAGGCTAGAAGAAGAAATACTTTTCCAATTAATAGTGGTAAAGTAAAGCCAGGACAATCGTACGCCAGCACTTCAGGTGAAAAGGCCAACGAAATTCCACCAAAACGAATACCGGTAAACTCTGTGGAGGAACCAATTAATGCAGCTATGGGCTCGTTCGATATTTTCGACGAGATTTGCAAAAACACCTTTGGTAAAGATTTCTTTACCTGCGTCACGAAAGTCCGAAAATATTCCAAGGGCATTAGAAGTCTAGATAAGGAGAGCCAAGCAAAAGCCATGGTTGGCATCCTAACATCTTTGAGTTTCGATGATTAGACAGCTTAAATGCATATTTGCTAATATCAACTCTTTAGTGTCGAGGCGAAAGAAACATTTCTTACGCTTGTTTCTTAACGAACATCGGCCTGAGGTGATGATGTTAGCGGAGCATATGGTGCCTGTTCATCAAAACTTGGAGATGGAGGGGTACAAATCATTTATGCAGAGGAGAGGGGACGGTTCAGGTCGCGGTACTGCCATCCTTATTAAGGACGACATTAGATGCGAGAAAATCGATATCGACTCCGGAATTATAGAAAGTACGTGTATCAGATTGTATAGGGCTGATGGGACATCTCTCCATTTGGTGAGCATGTATTGTAGACCCACAGATACCTTAGGAACAACTGATCTCGAATGTCTCAGATTTCTCGCCAGAAACGGCGATGTACTAGTGGGTGCCGACCTCAACGCGAGGCACATAAGCTGGGGTAGTGCCACGACATGCTCCAAAGGTAGAAAGGTGTATGACTTTATTCTAGGTTGCCCGGACCTAATAGTCATCCCAACCGACGGACCAACCAGGGTTAGCAGAGAGTCCCAGTCCTATATCGACATATGTTTCGCCTCCCCAGGCCTAACTATTGACGATAACGGTGGCAGGGGTTTAAGCACTGCAGATTGTAATTCGGACCACTTGGCCATAGTCATGAAGGTCCTTGAGATTACGCCAGAGCGTCGAGAAATTCAAACTTTCTACGACTATAAACGCTTAAATAAAAGGCGACTCAACAGAATCTTAGCAGAAGAACTGCCATCGTGCATTCTGCCTATAGATAGGAATGTCACAACATCAGACATTGACCAAGGAATTGACAATATGGCAGATATCTTTCAAAGAGCCATGGAAGACTCAATCCCCAAAATACGACCAGGTAGCAGGGGTTTAAGACCACTACCACCAGATATTCTGAACCTTATCAGACAGAAAAAACGGCTCAGGCGAACTCTTTTTCGCACGGGAAACCCTGGTAGATTTGACACTATTAGGGCAGATATAACAAATCTGGACAGAATTATTCAGGGTGCCATTGCGCAACATGAAAGCGAAGAATGGAAAAAGTTCCTGAATAATATTGAAATGAATGATCGGGTATATAGCAAAGTCAAGGCCGCTGCGGGTATAAAACGCAACGTTATGCCCGACCTAATTGACAATAACGGTGTCCGTATATCCCTCGAAAATAATAAGGCTAATGCAATTGCCGACTCGATTCAGGGTAGAGAAGTACCACCGGAACCTCCAGACAATACTATAAATAGCATTGAACTTGAGTATGACAACAGGTCTCCCCTGATACAATTTTCCCAATATTGTTCAGCGGACGGCATAAACCCGAGTCCAATACAACAACTCAGGCTTATATCGCTAGACGACATAGGTTCTGCAGTTAAAAGAAGACCAAATCGCAAATCCAGTGGACCTGACAGGGTCCCCGAGATAGTCCTAAAAGCCACCGACAGGTCGACTTGGAAGACTCTTGCCGTTATTTTTAACCACTGTTTAAATTTGGGGTATTTTCCAAACGCTTGGAAAATTGCCATAACGGTACCCATACTTAAACCCGGTAAAGACCCTACAAAGGCAGACAGTTATAGGCCAATTAGTCTCCTATCTGCATTTGGGAAACTTTTTGAATATTTCATTTTACGGAATATTTCAAATGAGCTAGAGGACAGGGAACTACTCCCTGATAACCAATTTGGCTTTAGGAGAGGCCTATCCACAACACATGCACTCACTGTGCTGGGTGACCACGTGGGTAGGGCCCTGAACAACAGGCAAATCACAATTGGGGTTAGTCTGGACTTCTCCGGTGCCTTTGACAATGTCTGGCACAATGCCATTGTTTACAAAATGACGAGAATGAATTTTAGTCATAACACCTGCAGAATAATAGCAAATTTTCTCAAATCCAGAAAATTCAAAATAAAGGTTGGAGAATCTTTCTCAACCTCTAGAAACATATTTACAGGGGTCCCGCAGGGTTCCCTTTTAGGACCTGTCCTGTTTAATATATTCTTAAGCGACATCCCCCAACCACCAGAGGGAGATCTACTGCTTATATACGCTGACGATATTTTCATCGCTGCGTCAGGAGCTCACGCCACAAATACAAACGTGCGTTTGAATACATACCTCCAGGTTCTCCACAGGTATTTTTGTAAATGGAAGATGTGTCTGAACATTAGCAAATGCGAAGGCATAGTTTTCAAAGGGCTGAAAAAGTACTTATTCCCTAGCTCTAGGGGATTTGAAGCCACACTCGATATTGGGGGTCAGGCAATTAGTATGTCCGACAGACTTAAATACTTAGGGGTAGTTTTTACATCCAACTTCCAGTTTGTCGGACACATAGACTATATACTTGGAAAAGCCAAGAAACTGTTTTGGACGTACCAACGAATAATTTGCAGATCAGGTGGTCTTACCCTCGCGGTTAAGCTACTGATCTATAAACAAATTATTCGACCGATCTTGGCCTACGCCTTCCCTGTGTGGTACGGAATCTCCTCCAGTCAAATGGAGAGAATTCGTATCTGGGAGAGAGGAGTACTAAGATCGTGTCTAGATCTGAAACCTATACAAGGTGATGATGGAATATGGCGTTTGCCACCCAACTCCCTAGTATACCACGACACCCCTTTTAAAAGGATTGATGTCTTTTTAATGAAGAGCGCTCTCAACTTTCTCGAAAAGTCCGCATATTGCGAAAATACTCTTGTTATTGACAGCCTTTCTGACAGTTTCAACAGTATAGATGGCCTTTTGGAGGCAAACTATCACCCTCCAAATTGCCTTACAATGTTAAATAGGGAAGGTCTATTATATGAGAATGACCAACTCATGTTTTATCACCGACGGTATAAAACATTCGACATTTACAACACCGTCTACCAGTCAGCCCAGTAGCCGATGAAGCATCCTGTACATATGTAAATAATTTATATTTATTTAGTTTGTAAGTAGATAATAAGACAAAAAATAAAAATGCTTAGAGACTCCTTTTTTAAGATTCTTTTTTCAGGAGAATAAGAATAATATTCTTGCATAATAGTCTATAAGAGAACAATAAATTAATTTAATTAATTTAACTTTCTCAGTATTAAGGATATGTTGCATACGTGCTGCAACATATGTATTTATGTACATGTATTATACAGATAAATTTAGAAAAATAATTTTATGCTAAATAGACCTAAGAATTAATGTTAGACGTAAGTCATATGAAAATGTTTAAGGATTTGAATCTAAATAAAATTGAATTGAATTGAATTGAAATTGCCAATAACAATTTAATAGTACACATAAATTTGTGAGTGTATTTGTGTTACAGTGAAATATAAACATAAAAGTGAATAATCATGTCTGACGCCGCCGTTGTTGAAGCCACCGCCTCCCCAGTTGCCGCTGTTGAGAAAAAGGCACCAAAGAAGGCCGCAGCCAAAGCAAAGAAACCATCAGCTGCCCCTACTCATCCACCAACCCAACAAATGGTTGACGCCGCCATCAAAACATTGAAGGAACGTGGTGGTTCATCATTGCCTGCCATCAAGAAATATTTGGCCAGCACCTACAAGGTTGATGCCCAAAAATTGGCTCCTTTCATCAAGAAATATTTGAAGAGCGCTGTTGCCAGTGGAAAACTCATCCAAACTAAAGGTAAGGGTGCTTCTGGTTCATTCAAATTGTCCGCCTCGGCTTCCAAGGAACCCAAAGCAAAGACTGCTGAAAAGAAGAAGAAGGCCCCAGCTGCTGAGAAGAAGAAGAAGGCTGCCCCTAAAAAGGCCGCCGGTGAAAAGAAAACCGCTGCCAAGAAGCCATCTGCCGCCAAAAAGACCGCTGAGAAGAAGAAGGCTGACAAAACAAAGGCTAAGGCTGCCAAGAAAACCGGTACAGTTAAGGCTAAACCAGCAAAAACCGCCGCTAAAGCATCTGCCACCAAACCAAAGGCACCCAAGGCAAAAACAGCAGCTGCTAAACCCAAAAAAGCCGCCGCACCAAAGAAGCCAGCTGCCAAGAAAGCCGCCGCCAAGAAGTAATTTTTCCCAGAAAGATTACTTGTTGACAACATTTTTCGATATTCGAAAGCATAATATCTAACAGCCCTTTTCAGGGCTACAAATTAAATTCAAAAAGAGAAAATCTTTACTTCAAACTATTTATTATTACTATTTATTGTTTTATTACCTAAATAAATAAGAAAAATACACACGTGTCTGATTTTAGGAAAAATATTACCCTCACTAATTACTTTTCCTATTAGGTAATTAACATTGAGCCTGTTTTATTATGGGCATTCCACAAAATAACACCACAAAGGGATTAAAATTTTAGTCTGGGTCATAAAATAAATGTGACTAATTTTTGTTTGTCTAATTATGGTCATTTTCATCTAATTTCATATTTTTGGAATTTTTCATTTAATCTTCAAAAATGATAATTTTTTCTTTTTGCAAAAATTGTTTGCTGGGTAAAAGGAGATTTTTTTAATCAGGAATGTTTTTCTATTCTAATGAAGTTATGTTGCAACTCTATTTTATTTCTCTTTCTATTTTTTCCATTGAAAAATGTCCCGTTAATTTTTGCGCCACCACCAAAAAAATTTCCCCTTAAAAACGTTTGCGCTTCATATTCGGCATTGGCGTAGTGAAGTATTACAGGCAAAATGCTTATACATGTTTGTTGTTCGTTTATACATTTTCGATATTGGTGGTGACTGCCGACGGCAATACAAAGTAACATCGCACAAGCACACACACATACCCATACAGTGGATGGCGTGTTGTTGTACACACATTACACACATAGAGTAGCCAAGCAAGCAAAAAAGCAATATGAACCACGGCAAAACAAGAGTTGACGGCGTCATTTTAGTAAATACATGGAAATGTATTATTTTTGCTGGAATGTGAGGAATTTTAAAATTTTAAAATAAAAAAGTTTCTTTATTAAAAATGTAAATAATGGAAAAATTAGTGTTTCGACAAAAATTTGATCTCTTTTAAAATGTTTTTTGTGGCCCTGAAAAGGGCCTTTTATGTTTGAATTTCGACGAATTGATGAAAAAATCAAGGCATTTACTTGGAGCTGGTGTATTTAGTAACAGCCTTGGTACCTTCAGAGACAGCGTGCTTAGCCAATTCACCGGGCAACAATAGACGGACAGCGGTTTGGATTTCCCGACTGGTGATGGTAGAGCGCTTGTTGTAGTGGGCCAAACGAGAGGCTTCGGCGGCAATACGTTCGAAGATGTCATTCACGAAACTGTTCATGATGCTCATGGCCTTTGACGAAATACCAGTATCAGGATGGACTTGCTTCAACACTTTGTAAATGTAGATAGCGTAACTCTCCTTACGCTTGGTACGTCTCTTCGACTTATCGCCCTTGGTGATGTTCTTTTGGGCTTTGCCGGCCTTCTTTGCTGCTTTACCACTGGTTTTTGGAGGCATTTTTCACTTTTAGTTTTTTTAATCACACAAACACTTTTAACACTGTTCACAAATGATGAACCTACGGCGTCAAACAAGAATATTTCAAGCATTAAATGCTCAAATGTTTCAGGTAGTCACAGTTGCTGTGTGGAATAGTGGCCAAACAACCCCAGTTTTCGATGTGTGTGTATTAAATGAGCGAGAGAAAAGTATAAATAGTACGGGTATATTCGAGTAACGGCATTCGAATTGAGCAGCTAGAAGAAGCTAATAAGCAATTAGCGGTAGAAATGCGTGCCATGAAAAATTCATGTCAATGTAATGCAAGTGCGGACGGCACTTCTGAGAAGGATGACTCTCCTATCAGGGCAGCCGAAAACCCTGGTAGTGATGCAATGGAAGAAGAAGATAATGGTGTTGTAACGCCGACAGCACCCAACGAGGGATCTGCAAAATTAGCTATCCCCAGCAATAATGACGCCGATGCTTCCTCTTCATGGACGGAAGTAAAGAAGAAGAAGAACAAATCAAAAACTACTGCAATGAAATCAGCGGCTTCAGTAGCAGCGAAAGCAGCAGCAACAGCTCCAGCAGCAGAGAAGACTTTTAATACAACCCAAAATGTTGTTAATCAAAATAAGAAGGCGGGTGGTGGCAAATCATCAATGCCATCATTCACAATTTATGACGTAACTTCCAGGGACGTCAGCATCACCTTGCAGCAGTCGATTTCTCCAGGTGAGTTGGATGTTAAAATTATTCGTCAGGGCGTCCTTTCTGTCAAAGTTAGAGGTCTAGACAATTATGGTATTGCTAGGAGTTTGTTAGCCCAAGCGGGGTATAAATTTCATACCCACACTCCAAAGCCATTGTTGCCATATTCCTTGGTAATAGTGGGTTTGGATAACGTTTGGACCAAGGCAGAGGTGGAAAACTTCTTCAAGCAACTTGATATCAAGGTTGAAGTAGTCGGTTTACAACCCATTTCCTACAAGAAATGGATCCTTCGTCTGGCAAGATCGTCAGACATAGAAAATGTATATAAAATTAAAAAAATTTTTACGAATAATGTCATTATTCGTAAAGACAAGGGTAGCGGGATTACCCAGTGTTTCAACTGCCAGCGGTTTGGACATGTTGCTAACAATTGCACCATGCCTCCCCGCTGTGTAAGATGTGGATTGTCTCATGAGAAGGACAATTGTACCATCCCACCAAAAGATAAAGAAATTATGATAGATGTAGAAGATCCCTCTACAGGACTAGTAGTCAGAAAACCGGCAGAACCATGTGCTTGTGCCAATTGTGATATAAAAGGACATCCTGCTTGCGCGAAGGATTGTCCCAAACGCCTTGCTATATTAGCCAGAAAGGCAAGAGAGCAGGCAAGCGCAAAAGCTAAAGCTGAAGCCAATTCAGCGCGATTAGCTGGCCTTCGCAACGACATCTCATATGCCGCTGCCAGTCTTGGACGTGCACCCCCTGCGCGCCCTACTAGACCACAACCCCGTGTTCATACTGAACTTTCGCCCAATATGGGAGGGGATAATTTCCAAAAAATTACTGAATTTTTTGGAAATGGGTTTGAAGAAAAGTATTCTACTGCCAGGTCTTTCGGCCCGACTTTTCAGAAAATAATGGCTACAGCCGGTGTTGAGGCCGCGTTATCCGCATGGATGATTTTTTCTGCTTCCAATGTTGCGTTTAATTAGGTGTATCTTTTTGAATGTAAACTCCTTGGTTTCAATAACTAGGAGATATTTCTTAAAAAATTTTATTAATGAGAGAAAGCCCGATGTGTTGCTACTAGCTGAGCATAAGCTTCCAGCTTCTCGTAACATATCGTTTGAGGGATACAAATGCTTTTGGCAATTTAGGGAGGGCGACCGACGTGGGGGTGGTACGGCAGTCCTGGTTAAAGATAATTATCGTTCTGAGAGAATAGCCTTAGAAACTGGAAATATTGAAGCTTGTGGTGTGAGGGTGTGGAGGGGGGATGGCTCTTCGATAGTCTTCATCTCTCTATACCTCCGCCCCCAAGACACATTCCAGGTTAGCGATCTTGATGCTGTGACCGAAATGTATAGTAGAGGTGAAGTTCTGGTTGGGGCTGACCTAAATGCAAAGCACCAATTATGGGGCGGTACAGAAGCAAATAGGAGAGGTAGAATACTAGTTGACTATCTCTCAGAAAATCCATTTTTCGACGCTTGCAGGACGGATATCCCAACCAGACCTGCTGGTATTTCAGGGTCATATATTGACTTTTTTCTGAGAACCCCAGGCCTTCCATCTGTGGATGGAGGAAACATAGTTAGAGCTCTTGACTATGAATCAGATCACAGAGCCCTTGAAATAGATTTAGCCGTCGGTCAATTAGAAACATGTGAAAGGCGCACATTTTTAAATTTTAACCGAATAAACATAACACGGTTTAAGGGAGATTTACGTCAGGGTCTTGTAGGCTGCTGCTTACCAGTGAATAGGAATGTCTCGGTTGAGGAAATAGACAGATGTATCGAGGAACTAAATACGGTGTTCCGTAATGCGATTGAGGTTGCGGTTCCCAAAAAGAGGTGTAGACCGGGATCTCTCGAAGATCTACCAGTTAGAATAATAAATTTTATGCGTGAGAGAAGAAGACTTTGTCGCACTCTACGTAGATCAGGGAACCCTGAGAGACATGCAATTCTCAGAGCGGATATTCGCAACCTCGATCGCATTATCGAGGATTGTATAAAAATTTTCCAGCATGACCGTTTTAAGGAATATTTAGAAAATATTAGGGTAAACAGTAAAACTTATCACAGAGTTAAGATGGCAGCAGGCCTGCAAGTTCGGGAACCTGTAGGGACTCTACGTGACTCATCTGGTACACGTATAATAGATGACAGACTCAAGGCAGAGGCTTTGGCAGACTATGTCCAGGGTGTGTTGCAGCCCACTAGTGGGCCGACTGACTACTCCTTTGCTAGCTCAGTTAATAGGGCAGTGGAGGGGATGGAAAGTCGGTCCCCTGTGGTGTACTTTAGCGACACATTCTCCGCTGATGGTATCGAAGTAGATGACACCAGTATATGGAACCAAGGTGGCTTCATAAGGGCAGACGCAGTAGGGAAGGCCTTAGCTAGGAGACCAGGTAAGAAATCTAGCGGAATTGACCAGATCCCAGATGTGGCTCTGAAAAAGGCAGGTGATACAATATTTGCTTTCTTAGCGATATTATTTAATCACTGCCTCAATTTGGCATATTTTCCAAAAGCTTGGAAAGAGGCCATGCTAGTGCCAATTTTCAAAAGGGGGTCGAACCCTGAGGAATGCGGCAATTATCGTCCTATATCATTATTATCTGCTTTTGGCAAATTGCTGGAATCATTTATAATGAATAGGCTAAGGATAATTGTCGAGGACAAAAGAATTTTAAAGGATAACCAGTTTGCCTTTAGACCTGGGCACTCAACATCACATGCACTAGCTGCCTTTGCTACGCATGTGACAAGAGGATTAGATAGAAGGCGTGGTACAATTGCTGTTAGCATTGACCTTGCCAGGGCATTCGACTCCGTATGGCACAACGGTTTGTTATACAAACTGCAAAACTTCGGAGTCGATGCTCATTTGTGCAGGATGGTGGCGAGTTTCCTGAGAGGCCGCCATTTTAGCGTAAGGGTTGGAGAACATATATCCACCCGTAGGCCGGTATCTGCAGGTGTGCCCCAGGGTTCTATCTTGGGGCCCCTCTTATACAATATATTTGTAAGTGATATTCCGGATCCGCCCCCGGGAGACTTGCTACTTTCCTATGCAGATGATGTCCTGGCAGCCTTTACCGGCCCAAGAGCAAGCACGATCACGCACAGAGCCAACGAATTTTTAGGTGAGCTTTTCAGGTTCTTTGAAAAGTGGGGCCTTAAAATAAATACAGCTAAATGCTCGGCTGTCCTTATAAAAGGAAAGCCAGGTATTGTTTTCCCAAATTTCAATAGTTATTTTCCCGTTCTCAATATAGGAGGAGAAAATATACGCCTTGCTGATAGCATTAAATACCTAGGAGTCGTAATTAATGCAAACTTCAACTTTGTAAGACATATTGACCATATTTTAGAAAGGGCAAAACGAATTTATTTCAGTTATCATGGGCTTATGCGCATGCGAGGAGGACTCTCCCAAGAAGTGAAATTGCTAATTTACCGTCAAGTTATTAGACCGGTTGTAGCGTATGCCTTTCCAATCTGGTTTGGGATTTCCTCTCACCAGATGGAGAGGCTACGTGTATGGGAACGACGTATTCTGCGCTCGTGCCTTGGCCTACGAAGATGTTTTCTTGTTAATGGTTCCTACAAGTCTACTTCTTGTAGAACTATATATGAGAGGGCTAGCTTTGACAGAATTGACGTCTTTATGATGAAAGCCGCCAAACGGTTTATTGAAAGAAGTGAATTACTGGAGAACTCGGTTGTTGCGGAGTCGCTTACTTGTACATATGATGCCCAAATGTTGAGATCCAGAAAGCATTTGCCACCAGCCGCTATACCTTTACTAGACAGTGAGGGGATATTATATATAGACAATCGTCTATTATTTTACCATAGGCGATACAACACGTATGATATCACTGATACAGTGTACAACACTGCGCAGTGATACATACGTGTTGCCTCTTGTAAGTATTGTAAATAGTAGATATAAGTAGATATAAGTATTAGTTTGTAAGTCTCTAGTTTAAGTTCATAAAATTTTTGAATTCGCTCGTTTTTAATAATTGAATTTTTGGAGCATATTTAATTTAATGACTGTTAAAATACACTTGTAATGTAAGATGTTTTGCTGTCGAGATTATCTTTGCAGCGTCAGATAGTACCGAATATGTATGTGGCGAAAAGCTATTTGTTTAATTATTAATGATTATTCAGTAAGCCATACTGTTAGTTTTAAGGAATTTAATCAATAAACATGGCCTTGGGCAAAAATGAAAAAATGAAAAACGAGTAACGGCATCATTCTGTGTTTTTTCAGTGCTAAGTGAAGTGTTCAAAAAAATATTAAGTGAAAATGTCTGGTCGTGGTAAAGGTGGCAAAGTTAAGGGAAAGGCAAAGTCCCGTTCAAATCGTGCTGGTCTTCAATTCCCCGTCGGTCGTATTCATCGTTTGTTGCGCAAAGGCAACTATGCTGAACGTGTTGGTGCCGGTGCTCCAGTATATTTAGCCGCCGTCATGGAATATTTGGCTGCTGAAGTTTTGGAATTGGCTGGTAATGCTGCCCGTGACAACAAGAAGACTCGTATCATTCCCCGTCACTTGCAATTGGCCATCCGCAACGACGAAGAATTGAACAAATTGCTGTCCGGCGTCACTATTGCTCAAGGTGGTGTATTGCCAAACATTCAAGCTGTTCTCTTGCCCAAGAAGACCGAAAAGAAAGCCTAAATTATCTCGAAAGGTATTATGGAAAAAATACAGACCATCGTATAGAAGAAGAAAATCCATACAAAATTCAACCAATCCGTCCTTTTCAGGACGACAAAATATATTTAAAAAGAGAAAAAATCTATTCAAACTATTAATTTTCATTATTTACATTTTATAGGAAAAGAATAAAAATGACCAAAAATTTTATATTTACATTTTATAGGGAAAAAATAAAAATGCCCAAAAAATAATATATTTCTTAATCGACGACAACCCTTGATTATTTTGCAAATGACATTTTTTCTTTCATATTTCCTTAGAAAATATGTTCGTTTGTTGTAACTGTTTTTCATTTCTACCCCCCAGCAGAATTGTGTTTGTTTTATGTCGCTTTAGTTTTTCACAGAAATAGCGAGACAGATATAGAGAGACAGAGAGAGAGTAAGAAAGAGCGAAAAAGAGATCATTCGTCTCATCGATGATGTTCGCGCCAATATTCGTTCATCGATGTTCCCGCCAATGTTCGTTCATTGTAAGTTGACGATGTCTGTTATGAATGTGTGTGTGTGTGTGTGGTGTGTTTGTTAGTTAGAATAACCAAATGCCTTTACATACGTTCATGATGATTGTTGATGACGATGATGATGATGGCCGTTGGTGGTGTTGTTGTAGTGGCTGTTAGAGTAAATTATTTAGAAAAACTCTTCTGCCGCCGCGAATTTGGAGGAGAAAAAAGTAACTGTATTTGGAAAGGAAAAAATGCAGAAATGTGCGATTTTGGTGATGTTGTCAGAGCATAAAGTTAGTAATAGAGTGATGACAACATGAAGTGCGCACGGAAAAAATTTTTTATTTTCAAAGGGAAAAAAGTAGAGTTGTGGAAATAAAATGAGGATCATTGTTAGAAAATAACAAAAATACATAAAATAGAAGAAAAATATGTGATTTTTGTGGACATTTAAGAAAAAAATAAATTATTTTTACTGAAAAATAAGAAGAAGAAGAAGAAGAAGAAGAAGAAGAAGAAGAAGATTTTCAATGATTTCAACATGAAGTAAAAGAATTTATGTGATTTTTGGGACGTTTGAGAAAAAATAAAATACTTTTTGGTGAAACATAGGAAGAAGAAGAAGAATTTTTTTTTTTATAATTTCAACATAAAGTAAAAGAAATTTAGAAAATTATGTGATTTTTTTGGTCATTTAAGAAAATGTGATTTAGTGAAATAAGAAGAAGAAGAAAAATTTCAACTAAAGTGAGAGAAATTTAGAAAACTATGTAATTTTTTTGGTCATTTAAGTTAGTGAAACGAGAAGAAGAAGAAAATTCTCAATAATTTCAACATAAAGTGAGGGAAATTTAGAAAATTATGTGATATTTTGGAGGATTATGTGATTTTTGAATAAATAAGTAAAAGATACAATTTTTCTATGCGAGTTCATGAAATATAAGAAGAAGAATTTTTTCAATAATTTCAATATAAAGTGAGAGAAATTTAGAAAATTATGTGATTTTTTGGAGGATTAAGTAAAAGATAAAATATTTTTATGTGAAATCATGAAACATAAGAAGAAGAAGAATTTATTCATAAGCAAATTTTTGAAAAAAGAGATGCTATAAAAATTTTTGGAATATAATTTTGAGAAAAATCGCAGTAAATATTAATAAAATTCAAACTAATTTAATGAAAATTTTTTAAAAAAAGGTAATATTCGTTATACATTTAAAAAATTAATAACATTTTTTAATAATTTCATCACAAAATAACAAACATTTTTACTTGAAGGAAAAAATAAGTACATAACATCGCAGTCAAAGATATTGTTGGCTTGGCATAGCATTGATGTGCGTTAGTTATATGAACAAACACACGCACACACAGACCGACGATAGCGTATACACACATCGTTGTATTATCAAGCAAGCAAGCAGCTACCCTAACAATGAGAGTTGCCGGTAGAACATGTATTAGTGGAAATAAAGGAACATTTTTGTGTATTACGAAAAAGGAATGATCAGAGTTGCCGACGGTAAAACATTTTTGAAGGCAAAAAAAAAAGAAGAAGAAGAAAAATTTTAAGAAAAAAGGTAATGATCAGAGTTGCCGACGGCAAACATTTTTGAAGGAAAAAATGGAAAAGTATTTGATGATGAAAAAAATTTATGAAAATAAAATTAAATGGTCAGAGTTGCCGACGGCAAACATTTTTGAAGGAAAAAATGGAAAAGTATTTGATGATGAAAAAAATTTATGAAAATAAATGTAAATGGTCAGAGTTGCCGACGGCATTTATTTTTGAAGGCAAAAGGGAATATTATTTGAAAAAAATTATGAAATGTGGAAAATAAAAGAAAAAAATAAAATGCACTGAAAGAAAATATTTTATGGTTAGTTTTATTTTTCATATATTAAGGTAAGTTTTATTTTTGATATATTTTATTAAATTTTTTTATGTTTTTGTAAATTTCAACAAGAAAATATCTCTTTTTAAATATTTTTTGTGGTCCTGAAAAGGACCGATTGTTTTGTTGTAAAAGAAAAATTCTCCAAATAGCGTCAAGAAAATATTTAACCGCCGAAACCGTACAAAGTACGACCTTGTCTCTTCAAAGCATAGACGACATCCATAGCAGTGACGGTTTTACGCTTAGCATGTTCGGTGTATGTAACGGCGTCACGAATAACGTTTTCCAAAAACACCTTCAGAACACCACGGGTTTCTTCGTAGATGAGGCCAGAGATACGTTTTACACCACCACGGCGAGCCAAACGTCTAATAGCTGGCTTGGTAATACCTTGGATATTATCACGTAACACTTTACGGTGACGTTTAGCGCCACCTTTTCCCAAGCCTTTGCCACCTTTACCACGACCAGTCATTTTTCACTTTTTTTTTTAAATCACTTAACACTTCACGAAAGCACAAGAACGAATGTTTTTTCGAAGGCTGGCGGCTTCTATTTATACAAAAATTGGCCTGTTTGACTAACCAAGAGTCTTAATGGAATACACATGTATTTGTGTATGTGTTAGTACACATTTTGGGCGCGCACAGCTGTCTTTACTGGTTTACCCACCCCTAATCATAGCCGCCTCTTCGAAATTTTCTATAAATACCGCTATATGGATGGATGGCACAGTTATTACAGTGTTAACAGTGTTTGTGTGCATACCTAAGTGAAGTGAAAAAACTAAAGTGAAAAATGGCTCGTACTAAGCAAACTGCCCGTAAATCGACTGGTGGAAAGGCTCCTCGTAAGCAATTGGCCACTAAAGCCGCTCGTAAGAGCGCACCAGCCACCGGCGGCGTCAAGAAGCCTCATCGTTTCCGTCCTGGTACTGTTGCCTTGCGTGAAATCCGTCGTTACCAGAAGAGTACTGAATTGTTGATCCGCAAATTGCCCTTCCAACGTTTGGTTCGTGAAATTGCTCAAGATTTCAAAACTGATTTGCGTTTCCAGAGCTCTGCTGTTATGGCCTTGCAAGAAGCCAGTGAAGCCTACTTGGTTGGTCTTTTCGAAGATACAAACTTGTGCGCCATCCATGCTAAACGTGTCACCATCATGCCTAAAGATATTCAATTGGCCAGACGTATCCGTGGAGAACGTGCTTAAATTCTTGACGTTTTAAAAACATTTTTTTTTACAACAAAACAATCGGTCCTTTTCAGGACCACAAAAAATTTATAAAAAAGAGATTATTTTTTCATCAAACTATTTATTATTTTTAACATTTTAAATAAATAAATATTTTTCTTTGTGTTTGTTTCATTTTTGATGCTGATTTAGGAATATTTTAAAATTTTCTTGTATGAGTCATATTTGACGGCGTCAGTAAAAATTTCCCATTAGAAGACACATTTTATTCTTCTTCTTGAAAAAAATATAATATTACAATTTTCCCTTTCAAAGAAACCTTTTGTTCTGCTTCTTTAAAAAAAAATATTAAAATTTGCTTCTATAGGTAATTTTTGACGGCGTCAGTAAAATTTTTCCATTAAATATTTTGTTCTTCTTGAAACAAAAAATATCATTTTTCCCTAAAAAGACACATTTTATTCTTCTTCTTGAACAAACTTATTGAAATTTCCTTCTATATGTAATTTTTGACGGCGTCAGTAAAATTTTCCCATTGAAATGCACATTTGTGTTCTTCTTCTTTCTTTTCTTTGTGTGGTTTTTGATGGCGTCAGTAATATTTTCCTATTAGAATATACATTTATTCTTCTTCTTTCTTTTCTATTGGTCTTTTTGACGGCGTCCGTCCATATTAATTTCTTCTTTAAGGGCAATGTTTTTTCTTCTTCTTCTTATTTTCTTCATAACAAATATTTGTTCTATTGAACTTGTTTTTGTGTGTATACTAATATCCACAAGGCATATGTTCACTAAATTTGGCGCAAAATGTTCTCTGCAATAATGCTCTCACTATTTCTCACTCAATATGGTTGAAATTTTTTGGCGGCAAATGCTCTCTGTTTTGTTTTATTTTTCTTTTCAGATAATGATGAATGAAATATGCAATTTTTTTCTTTTCAGCTATATATTTTTTAATTTAGTAAAATTTAGGATAATTTTTTTAAAAATATTTGTCAAAAATTGTATCACATAGAGATGGCGAATATTTCTTGGCCATTTGAAAGGCGTAATACTACATTTTAGAAAAAAATTTTCTTTGAAGAAAATTGTTTAAATCTTGTATTATTTTTACAAAATTGTCATAGAAAAGGGATTTATTTATTTTATTATATACATTTTTGCAATAAATATCAAAATTATTAATGAAATAAGGAAAAAAGTACGTGTGAAAAACTTCAGTAATTCTATATGGTTTTTTCCTTGATATGTACTAGCAAAGGAAGAATTATTTTTGGAGAATATTTTTTGTAAAAATTGATGAAATTTTTACTAAATTTTAACGAAAATGTCCTCATATTTTATTAAAAATTAATTTTTGAGCGATTTTCATTTAATTTAGCAAAAATATTTCAATTTTCAAAAATATTACCTTTGACAGTGAATGTTTGTCCATAGGTGGTATACGGTAATGGGAAGATTTTTTTAACTTTTCCAAAGAAATAACTACTTTTTATGAATAATGTTATAATTTGGTGTAAATATACAGATTCTGAAATGTTTTTTAAGAAATTTTTATAAAACTTAATTAGATTTGAGCTTTAAAAATTTCTTTGAAGAAAAACTTTTCTTCATTGAAAATATGCCAACAAGAGGATTTCTGCCGTCTTGGACCACATAAAGATTTTGAATTTTTTTCACAGTGAAAATGTGAAATATGTCAATATTTTAATTTTATCCTAAAGTAAACATATCAGGCTTTATTCTCAAATAGAATTTGGAAAAATATTTTTGAAAAAATTCATAATTTTTTCAAATTTAGTTACAAATTTGTGATTACATTTTTACAATCTGTGAAGTTAAACGCTTATAACTTTTAAACGGATAAAGGAAATTACACCAAATTTTCGTTAAAATATGGCCTGATATCTATACAAGAAATGTGTAAAATATCTTTTATAAAAATATTCAAAGATTCTTCGGAAAAATTAAATTCCTACGAAAACTTTTGTAAAAAATTAAACACGCTTCCACACAATATTTCGAAAAATATAGCTATTGACTACTATGCACTTCTCATCTTTTCAATGTACCTACCATTTTTAAAAATTGCCAATAACAATTTAATAGTACACATAAATTTGTGAGTGTATTTGTGTTACAGTGAAATATAAACATAAAAGTGAATAATCATGTCTGACGCCGCCGTTGTTGAAGCCACCGCCTCCCCAGTTGCCGCTGTTGAGAAAAAGGCACCAAAGAAGGCCGCAGCCAAAGCAAAGAAACCATCAGCTGCCCCTACTCATCCACCAACCCAACAAATGGTTGACGCCGCCATCAAAACATTGAAGGAACGTGGTGGTTCATCATTGCCTGCCATCAAGAAATATTTGGCCAGCACCTACAAGGTTGATGCCCAAAAATTGGCTCCTTTCATCAAGAAATATTTGAAGAGCGCTGTTGCCAGTGGAAAACTCATCCAAACTAAAGGTAAGGGTGCTTCTGGTTCATTCAAATTGTCCGCCTCGGCTTCCAAGGAACCCAAAGCAAAGACTGCTGAAAAGAAGAAGAAGGCCCCAGCTGCTGAGAAGAAGAAGAAGGCTGCCCCTAAAAAGGCCGCCGGTGAAAAGAAAACCGCTGCCAAGAAGCCATCTGCCGCCAAAAAGACCGCTGAGAAGAAGAAGGCTGACAAAACAAAGGCTAAGGCTGCCAAGAAAACCGGTACAGTTAAGGCTAAACCAGCAAAAACCGCCGCTAAAGCATCTGCCACCAAACCAAAGGCACCCAAGGCAAAAACAGCAGCTGCTAAACCCAAAAAAGCCGCCGCACCAAAGAAGCCAGCTGCCAAGAAAGCCGCCGCCAAGAAGTAATTTTTCCCAGAAAGATTACTTGTTGACAACATTTTTCGATATTCGAAAGCATAATATCTAACAGCCCTTTTCAGGGCTACAAATTAAATTCAAAAAGAGAAAATCTTTACTTCAAACTATTTATTATTACTATTTATTGTTTTATTACCTAAATAAATAAGAAAAATACACACGTGTCTGATTTTAGGAAAAATATTACCCTCACTAATTACTTTTCCTATTAGGTAATTAACATTGAGCCTGTTTTATTATGGGCATTCCACAAAATAACACCACAAAGGGATTAAAATTTTAGTCTGGGTCATAAAATAAATGTGACTAATTTTTGTTTGTCTAATTATGGTCATTTTCATCTAATTTCATATTTTTGGAATTTTTCATTTAATCTTCAAAAATGATAATTTTTTCTTTTTGCAAAAATTGTTTGCTGGGTAAAAGGAGATTTTTTTAATCAGGAATGTTTTTCTATTCTAATGAAGTTATGTTGCAACTCTATTTTATTTCTCTTTCTATTTTTTCCATTGAAAAATGTCCCGTTAATTTTTGCGCCACCACCAAAAAAATTTCCCCTTAAAAACGTTTGCGCTTCATATTCGGCATTGGCGTAGTGAAGTATTACAGGCAAAATGCTTATACATGTTTGTTGTTCGTTTATACATTTTCGATATTGGTGGTGACTGCCGACGGCAATACAAAGTAACATCGCACAAGCACACACACATACCCATACAGTGGATGGCGTGTTGTTGTACACACATTACACACATAGAGTAGCCAAGCAAGCAAAAAAGCAATATGAACCACGGCAAAACAAGAGTTGACGGCGTCATTTTAGTAAATACATGGAAATGTATTATTTTTGCTGGAATGTGAGGAATTTTAAAATTTTAAAATAAAAAAGTTTCTTTATTAAAAATGTAAATAATGGAAAAATTAGTGTTTCGACAAAAATTTGATCTCTTTTAAAATGTTTTTTGTGGCCCTGAAAAGGGCCTTTTATGTTTGAATTTCGACGAATTGATGAAAAAATCAAGGCATTTACTTGGAGCTGGTGTATTTAGTAACAGCCTTGGTACCTTCAGAGACAGCGTGCTTAGCCAATTCACCGGGCAACAATAGACGGACAGCGGTTTGGATTTCCCGACTGGTGATGGTAGAGCGCTTGTTGTAGTGGGCCAAACGAGAGGCTTCGGCGGCAATACGTTCGAAGATGTCATTCACGAAACTGTTCATGATGCTCATAGCCTTTGACGAAATACCAGTATCAGGATGGACTTGCTTCAACACTTTGTAAATGTAGATAGCGTAACTCTCCTTACGCTTGGTACGTCTCTTCGACTTATCGCCCTTGGTGATGTTCTTTTGGGCTTTGCCGGCCTTCTTTGCTGCTTTACCACTGGTTTTTGGAGGCATTTTTCACTTTTAGTTTTTTTAATCACACAAACACTTTTAACACTGTTCACAAATGATGAACCTACGGCTTTGCTTTTGCTTTTAAATTAGCTATTTTATTTGTTCAATTTCATTTTACAAAAAATACTTAATAGCTAAAGTATGTGATTTGGTATATTAAATAAATATTCTCATAAATACAGAAATGACTTAAGACTACTATATTAAACATTTATTGTGCTGCAGTTATGTGCTAGCATAGTTCCATTTATACAAAGTTTTGTTTCAAAAATTAGTTTTACAATTCAGTGCCAGAAAAATTTATCCAAAAACTGGTCTTTTTCAAAGATTTTTTAAAAAGGTTATATAAAGAAAACTTACATACTAATAATAATAATGCTAATAAACTTACATACTAAGCCTTATATACTATCTATATACAATATATACAATGATTACTGATCCGTAATGTATACCGGATCAGATCTCCAATCATACCTCTGGTACCGTCTGTGATAATACATTATCCGGTCATCGTCAAACAACAGACCCTCATCTCTAAGCTTAGATAAAGCTGCAGGAGGCAAATGCCTCCTGGAGAGAAGGGCCGTTATATCCTCTTCAATAGTGAGGATATCTTGGACTAAATCATTATCGATATTTTGCAACGTTTCGAGGAACTTTAAGGCCCCCTTGACCATGAACATATCAATTCTATCAAATTGCACAGAAGAATACAATCTTTTGTTTGAAGGTCGTCTAGGGACTCCATTGATATCTAAATTTCGCCCGAGTTCAAGTGCTGAAGTCAGAATTGCTCTCTCAAATTTCCTTATTCTCTCCATCTGCGATGAGGATAAGTCAGCCCACGCAGCAAAGGAATAAGTAATAATTGGTCGAATAATTTGTTTGTAAATGAGGAGTTTCACTTCTTTAGAAAGTGCCCCTCTCTTGGAAAACAATTTCGCATAAGCATGGTATACTTTTTTCGCTTTGGACAGGATGAAGTCCACGTGGCGACAGAATTGAAATTTATTATCGAACAGTATTCCTAGGTACTTCATCCTGTCCGAAACAGCTATTGTATGTTCACCTGCTGTAATATTAGGTATAAATTTTCTTATGTTGGGGCGCGCAGCTCTGGGCTTTCCCTTGAAGACCACTGTCACACATTTTTCTATGTTTAATTTAAAACCCCACTTATTGAAATATTCAAATAACTGATTCATGTATTCGTTTAAACGTCTTTCAATAGTTTTGGCATATCTTCCTCTTAAAGCCAATAAAATATCGTCTGCGTATAACAGTAGCAAGCCCCCTTCTGGTGGGTCAGGGATATCTCTGATAAAAATATTGAACAAGACAGGCCCTAGAAGAGAACCTTGCGGTACCCCCGCCATGACCTGTCTTTGCTCAGATATCTTATCACCAACTCTAACCCTGAATGCTCTACCTTCCAGAAAGCTTGCCACCATTCGCAACGTTTGAGTATTCAGTCCGAACGACTGGAGTTTATATAAAAGGCCTTTGTGCCAAACTGCATCAAAGGCTTTAGAAAAATCTAGGCTAACGGCTATGGTGCCTTGAAATCCCTTAAATCCGTTAACTACATAATTGGAGAACACAGCCAAGGTATGCGTTGTGGAGTGGTTTGCTTTATATCCAAACTGGCGATCTTTTATAATTCTTTTGTCCCCTATGAATCTTTTCAATCTTTTGTAGATCATGCTTTCTAATATTTTGCCGAATGGTGAAAGCAGGGAAATAGGTCTGTAATTGGCACATATTTTTGTGTCTGAGTGTGGTTTACAGATTGGTACAACCAAAGCTTCTTTCCATTTTGTTGGAAAGTACCCTAAATTAAGGCAGTGGTTGAACAATACGGATAAAAATGGGGAAACTACATCTCCAACTTTCTTTACAGCTACATCCGGAATTTTATCAATCCCTGCGGACTTGCGGGAGGGTCTAGCAGCGATAGCAGAGGCAACCATTTCGCTGTCGACGAACCCATTTTCAACCCAACTTAACTCGTTATTGATGGAAGAGCCATCCGCAGAGAAGCCACTGCTGAACTCTACCAGAGGATTCAGAGGGGCAGTCCCCTCTACAGTCTCGGTTACAAGTCTGTAGAAAGAACGATGAACCTACGGCGTCAAACAAGAATATTTCAAGCATTAAATGCTCAAATGTTTCAGGTAGTCACAGTTGCTGTGTGGAATAGTGGCCAAACAACCCCAGTTTTCGATGTGTGTGTATTAAATGAGCGAGAGAAAAGTATAAATAGTACGGGTATATTCGAGTAACGGCATCATTCTGTGTTTTTTCAGTGCTAAGTGAAGTGTTCAAAAAAATATTAAGTGAAAATGTCTGGTCGTGGTAAAGGTGGCAAAGTTAAGGGAAAGGCAAAGTCCCGTTCAAATCGTGCTGGTCTTCAATTCCCCGTCGGTCGTATTCATCGTTTGTTGCGCAAAGGCAACTATGCTGAACGTGTTGGTGCCGGTGCTCCAGTATATTTAGCCGCCGTCATGGAATATTTGGCTGCTGAAGTTTTGGAATTGGCTGGTAATGCTGCCCGTGACAACAAGAAGACTCGTATCATTCCCCGTCACTTGCAATTGGCCATCCGCAACGACGAAGAATTGAACAAATTGCTGTCCGGCGTCACTATTGCTCAAGGTGGTGTATTGCCAAACATTCAAGCTGTTCTCTTGCCCAAGAAGACCGAAAAGAAAGCCTAAATTATCTCGAAAGGTATTATGGAAAAAATACAGACCATCGTATAGAAGAAGAAAATCCATACAAAATTCAACCAATCCGTCCTTTTCAGGACGACAAAATATATTTAAAAAGAGAAAAAATCTATTCAAACTATTAATTTTCATTATTTACATTTTATAGGAAAAGAATAAAAATGACCAAAAATTTTATATTTACATTTTATAGGGAAAAAATAAAAATGCCCAAAAAATAATATATTTCTTAATCGACGACAACCCTTGATTATTTTGCAAATGACATTTTTTCTTTCATATTTCCTTAGAAAATATGTTCGTTTGTTGTAACTGTTTTTCATTTCTACCCCCCAGCAGAATTGTGTTTGTTTTATGTCGCTTTAGTTTTTCACAGAAATAGCGAGACAGATATAGAGAGACAGAGAGAGAGTAAGAAAGAGCGAAAAAGAGATCATTCGTCTCATCGATGATGTTCGCGCCAATATTCGTTCATCGATGTTCCCGCCAATGTTCGTTCATTGTAAGTTGACGATGTCTGTTATGAATGTGTGTGTGTGTGTGGTGTGTTTGTTAGTTAGAATAACCAAATGCCTTTACATACGTTCATGATGATTGTTGATGACGATGATGATGATGGCCGTTGGTGGTGTTGTTGTAGTGGCTGTTAGAGTAAATTATTTAGAAAAACTCTTCTGCCGCCGCGAATTTGGAGGAGAAAAAAGTAACTGTATTTGGAAAGGAAAAAATGCAGAAATGTGCGATTTTGGTGATGTTGTCAGAGCATAAAGTTAGTAATAGAGTGATGACAACATGAAGTGCGCACGGAAAAAATTTTTTATTTTCAAAGGGAAAAAAGTAGAGTTGTGGAAATAAAATGAGGATCATTGTTAGAAAATAACAAAAATACATAAAATAGAAGAAAAATATGTGATTTTTGTGGACATTTAAGAAAAAAATAAATTATTTTTACTGAAAAATAAGAAGAAGAAGAAGAAGAAGAAGAAGATTTTCAATGATTTCAACATGAAGTAAAAGAATTTATGTGATTTTTGGGACGTTTGAGAAAAAATAAAATACTTTTTGGTGAAACATAGGAAGAAGAAGAAGAATTTTTTTTTTTATAATTTCAACATAAAGTAAAAGAAATTTAGAAAATTATGTGATTTTTTTGGTCATTTAAGAAAATGTGATTTAGTGAAATAAGAAGAAGAAGAAAAATTTCAACTAAAGTGAGAGAAATTTAGAAAACTATGTAATTTTTTTGGTCATTTAAGTTAGTGAAACGAGAAGAAGAAGAAAATTCTCAATAATTTCAACATAAAGTGAGGGAAATTTAGAAAATTATGTGATATTTTGGAGGATTATGTGATTTTTGAATAAATAAGTAAAAGATACAATTTTTCTATGCGAGTTCATGAAATATAAGAAGAAGAATTTTTTCAATAATTTCAATATAAAGTGAGAGAAATTTAGAAAATTATGTGATTTTTTGGAGGATTAAGTAAAAGATAAAATATTTTTATGTGAAATCATGAAACATAAGAAGAAGAAGAATTTATTCATAAGCAAATTTTTGAAAAAAGAGATGCTATAAAAATTTTTGGAATATAATTTTGAGAAAAATCGCAGTAAATATTAATAAAATTCAAACTAATTTAATGAAAATTTTTTAAAAAAAGGTAATATTCGTTATACATTTAAAAAATTAATAACATTTTTTAATAATTTCATCACAAAATAACAAACATTTTTACTTGAAGGAAAAAATAAGTACATAACATCGCAGTCAAAGATATTGTTGGCTTGGCATAGCATTGATGTGCGTTAGTTATATGAACAAACACACGCACACACAGACCGACGATAGCGTATACACACATCGTTGTATTATCAAGCAAGCAAGCAGCTACCCTAACAATGAGAGTTGCCGGTAGAACATGTATTAGTGGAAATAAAGGAACATTTTTGTGTATTACGAAAAAGGAATGATCAGAGTTGCCGACGGTAAAACATTTTTGAAGGCAAAAAAAAAGAAGAAGAAGAAAAATTTTAAGAAAAAAGGTAATGATCAGAGTTGCCGACGGCAAACATTTTTGAAGGAAAAAATGGAAAAGTATTTGATGATGAAAAAAATTTATGAAAATAAAATTAAATGGTCAGAGTTGCCGACGGCAAACATTTTTGAAGGAAAAAATGGAAAAGTATTTGATGATGAAAAAAATTTATGAAAATAAATGTAAATGGTCAGAGTTGCCGACGGCATTTATTTTTGAAGGCAAAAGGGAATATTATTTGAAAAAAATTATGAAATGTGGAAAATAAAAGAAAAAAATAAAATGCACTGAAAGAAAATATTTTATGGTTAGTTTTATTTTTCATATATTAAGGTAAGTTTTATTTTTGATATATTTTATTAAATTTTTTTATGTTTTTGTAATTTTCAACAAGAAAATATCTCTTTTTAAATATTTTTTGTGGTCCTGAAAAGGACCGATTGTTTTGTTGTAAAAGAAAAATTCTCCAAATAGCGTCAAGAAAATATTTAACCGCCGAAACCGTACAAAGTACGACCTTGTCTCTTCAAAGCATAGACGACATCCATAGCAGTGACGGTTTTACGCTTAGCATGTTCGGTGTATGTAACGGCGTCACGAATAACGTTTTCCAAAAACACCTTCAGAACACCACGGGTTTCTTCGTAGATGAGGCCAGAGATACGTTTTACACCACCACGGCGAGCCAAACGTCTAATAGCTGGCTTGGTAATACCAATTTCAATTTTTTTTTTCAATTTGCCAAAGGCCATATTTATTTGGATAGAAATCTTACATGCTAACAGAATGGCTTACTTACTGTACTATTTTAAAGAAATCCCGTAGCTACTTCACTACCTACTCCATATATACATATTAGCTGTGGTCATGCCACTAGCAGCAGTTTAACAAATTATAATAAAAATAAAATTCAATTTATGCCCCAAAAAAAATCCAAGAAAAAAGGGCCATATTAACATTTACATGTACTTAAAAACTAAAAACTAAAACTAAGTCTTAAACTAGGAACTACAACTACTATTTACAATATATTTACATGAAAAATTATTGTGCGTTATTATACACAATGCTATTTACATTTAAGGAATTATATCTTCTATGGTAGAAAAGAAGTTCACCATCCACAAACAACAATCCCTCATTAAGTAAGCACAGCAATGCACCTGGAGGCAGGTGACGGCACTCATTTAATCCGTTGATATCTAGGTGACAATTTAAGGCGTTTTCAACAACCCCGTTGTCAGTCATATTACATTTTTGCAGAAATTCAAGGGCCCCCGACACAAGGACCCTGTCAATTCTGTCACCCTCTGCTCTGTCATATATGGCCCTATTAGAGTGACGTCTAATAGTACCATTATCGCCGTAAATAATTCCCCTCATGCCGAGACATGAGGCAAGTACTCTCCGCTCCCATTTCCTAAGCCTCTCCATCTGGTGTGACGATATGTCAAACCAGACAGGAAAGGCATAGGAAATGATGGGTCTAATAATTTGCCTATATATTAGGAGTTTAACATCAGAGGATAGTCCACCCCTCATTTTCAGCAGCCCCTGGTAGCTGAAGAACACTTTTTTCGCTCTGGCCAGGATATAGTCGATGTGCCTGTTGAAGTCAAACCTCTTGTGAAATACGACCCCCAGGTATTTCATCCTGTCCTTTATTTCCACAATATTGAGCCCAATTTGTACAACAGGGCGGTATGTTCTATAACTGGGAAGTACGTGTTGAGTTTTCCCAGTGAACATAACAGCCGTACATTTTTCGCCATTAAGCTTGAGGCCCCAACAGGTGAAATACCGATCGAGGACTGCAAGGTAGTCGTTTATTTTGGCTTCGGCATGGCGGGCCAGTTGGCCCGTCATAGCCACCAACACATCGTCAGCATATGACAGCACAAGGCCTTCCGGAGGAGGCTGTGGCATGTCGCTGACGTATATGTTGTATAACATGGGTCCTAGTAAAGAGCCCTGGGGTACCCCAGCCAAGATGGATCTACGACTTGAGAGTCGTTCTCCAACTTTGACTTTAAAGGATCTCCCAGTGAGAAAACTCTTTACCAGTCTGCACGTTTGGTGATCGAGACCAAAGCGCACCATCTTGGCCAACAACCCATCATGCCAGACAGTGTCGAAGGCTTTGGAGAAGTCAAGACTGAGAGCAATAGTGCCTTGTCTCTTGTTCAGCCCATCAACAACGTAGGACGAAAACGCAGTAAGGGCATGGGCAGTCGATAGGCCTGCCCTGAACCCAAACTGGTTGTCCTTTAGTACACGTTTGTCCTCTACGAGTTTCTTTAATCTTTCCAGAATAAAGTGCTCGTAGAGTTTACCGAAAGCCGATAGCAGGGATATCGGCCTGTAGCTACCACATTGCTCTGGTGGTGAACCCCTTTTGTAGATGGGAACCAGCATGGCTTCTTTCCATGCTTTGGGAAAGTACCCAAGGTTTAGGCAGTGATTAAATAAAACCGCCAGAAAACCAAAAATTACCTCGCCTGCCTTCTTTAAGGCAGCATCGGGTATTTTATCTAGACCACACGATTTTCGTGCTGGTCTGCGAGCTAAAGCCTCGCCCACATTCCTGGGACGTATGAAGCCGCCCTCGTTCCAGCGAGTGGCATCGTCAATTACAGATCCATCTGCAGAGAACGTGCCGGAGAATTCCACCATTGGGGACCGGTCATCGGTCCCCTCAACAGCCCGACTAACTGAGCTGCGGAAGGAACCGAACTCCCCTGGGATCCGATCGATCGGACCACCAGAGAAGCCGCTGGCCGACCCACCAATGGGCCGAAACACTCCCTGCACATGGTCTGCTATGGTTTCTGCCTTAAGACCATCATCGGTGATAATGGCTCCATCACCGTTAACAAGCTGGTCAATGGGATCTTTGACTGCCAAGCCAGCTGCCCTTTTGACTTTGCCAAAAGTCTTCCCATCTACACGTATACTCCCAAGATACGTTTTGAGTCTATCCCTTTCGAATATTCGAATGGAGTCCTCAATGATGTGATCCAGATTTCGGATATCAGCTCTAAGAGCTGGATATCTGTCTGGATCACCAGATCTACGAAGCGTGCGGCATAGCCTGCGACGCTCGCGGATGAAACAGCGAATTCTCATAGGGAGATCCCCCAGAACCTGGTCCCTAACTCTTTGTTTCGGCACCGATTGCTCAATAGCGTGACGAAAAACTTCTCCTAAATTGTCTGCACAAGTGTCTATTTCCTCGACAGTGACATTCCTATCTGAGGGCAATAGACACTCATCCAGACCACGTCTCAGTTCCCTCCTGAAACGTCCCACTTTTGTACGATTAAAGTTCAGATAACTCTGAACTTCTTGTCTTGTAATATTTCCTACATCAATTTGAATCTGGATCGCCCTATGATCCGATTCAAAGTCAAAAGCCATTGACATATTTCCACCACCAACCAGTGGGAGTCCTGGCGTACGAAGAAATATGTCTAAGTATGAGCCGGACGCATCATTAGGCCTAGATGGTATGTCCGACCCTATGACTGAAAAGTCTGGACAGTCAAATAATAGCCTGTCCAGTACTCTCCCACTTGTATTCCTCGTGGTTCCGCCCCACGAGTCATGTTTTGCATTTAGGTCTGCACCGACTAGTACTTCCCCACCATTATAAAGATTCATGACTTCTGTCATGTCTTGAGCCAAAAGATTATCCTGCGGACGAAGGTACAAAGAGACGAAAGCTATAGAGGAGCCATCGTCTCTCCATACCCTCGCCGCACAGGATTCAATGATACCAGTAGAGATAGGTATACGTTCACAACGTATACCTTCTTTAATAGCAACGGCTGTACCGCCAGCGCGTTGCCCATTTCGATATTGAAGGAAGATTTTGTATCCCTCTAAATTAAAATTGTGAGAAGGGTTGAGCCTGTGCTCAGCAATTAGGATTATATCCGGCCTTCTCTCTTCGATAAGAATTTTAAGAAAGTGTCTTTTTGAAATAGACACTAACGAGTTTACATTAATAAAGATTACTTTATAGCCCAACATTACCAGCTATAAAGAGCAACCAGGCAGACATTGCGGCGTCTATGCCCGATTGATTTCTTATCTGCTCAAAGATAGGACCAAATTGCCTAGCCTTTTCACATTTTTGGTTGAAATCAGAACCAAAGTACTGAATAATACTAGAAGTATTATCAGCATTTACATTTGGGGACTGATTTAAGCTAGGGCGAGGGGCGCCACTAGCTGGGTATGAAGGAGGTTGTGGGTATGTACGTCCACCAGAGGTTGCAGCATATGACATGCTAGATCGAATATTAGAAAGTCGCGATGAACGCGCTTCAGCCTTGGCCTTTGTTTGGGCCTTCTGCTGGGTCTTGCGAGACAAAATTGCCATGCGGAGTGGGCAATCACGTGCGCAGGCAGGGTGGCCGACCTTCTCGCAGTTGATGCAAGAAGGTGGCTTAGCTACTTTTTTCACAGTCTCACCTGAAAGCGGATCGTCATATTCGATATACGTTTCCTGCCCTTTAGGCGGAACTGCACAATTGTCAGACTCGTGACTTTCAAGGCACCTGACACAACGGGAAGGCATTTGGCAGTTTGGCGCTATGTGGCCAAACCGCTGGCAGTTGAAACATTGAATAATGGGACGCTTATGATCCTTACGGATCGTAATATTGGCGTTCCCAATCTTTTTTAGGGCGTACAGACCCAAGATATCAGAGCCTTTAGTTACTCTGAGAGTCCAAAGTCGGTATGAAATGTTGTCTAAAGCAACAACTTTAATATTTAACCCCGATTTCCTCTCCAAGAAATCGATGACTTCCTCTCTAGGATAGTCATCGGAGAGTTTTTCTATGACGAGCATATGAGGCCTCAAATGTTTGGGAGTGTGGGTATGAAATCTATACCCACGCTCAGTTAAAATCTGCCTGACTGTATTATAGACGTTAAGACCTTTCGGCTTAACGTTTACTATAGACTTACCAACAAGGGTTGTTGTAAACTCACCTTCTTTTAAGTGCTGGTTCAATATACCGCTTATCTGATGGGAACCCACCTCATATACGGTGATTGCTGGCATGGATTTGCCGTTTGCGTTGTGGTTAGCTTGCACTATTGGGGTGGAAGCAGAATTTTTTGCTGACTTTTCAGCCTTCTTGGGGGTTGGGTGACGGATGTCCTCAGCATTTGTCTCCATCAGGGGTGGTGGTTGACTAGTATTCTCGTTGGTCTCCATCGTAGCAGTTGGTTGACCCTTGGTTTCTTTAGATACATCCTTTAATACATAGCGTACTTTTGGGTTAGCACCTTTCTTCTTCGTTTTCTTGACTTCAGTCCACAGCTGTTCGACTTCAGCCTCTTCCTCATACGCCATACCGGGGGATTCGGCGACCCCGGCAGCCAAAACAGAATTATTGCTGGTCGTGGGGGCATTTACATTGGTTAAAATGCCATGATTTTTCAAAGCCTCTTTGACTGCAGCCAGCTCTGCTATCAGGCTTTCTCGTTCTTTTTCTAAACGAGCAATAGTTGACGTTTGTTGACGAATAATGGCTTCCAGTTTAGGGCTCTGGTTGTCAGTATTGTCCATATTACAGTGGCAGCGTTTGTGTTTGCCTTCACTGGCGACCGAATAGCCGCCATCACTAGCTGCATCATCAAATGTAGCCATATTGGTCGATGTAGGTAAACCAGCCAATATTTCGGTAGTTGATTTACCATTTTTTGCTTTTTTGGCGCCGGCAAGTTGTTTATGATCCGGCACCGGAGTGTCACATTTTTCATTATTATCTGCCATTGTAGTTTTAGCAGAAAAAACACTTTTCACTTTTCCATCGCCGTCAAAATTCATTAGCAGCGACTCCGGAGTGTCGACGGGGTTGAATTTTCCCGCCAGGGGGGTTGATTAGCTGTTTGAAACAACCACCTCTCGATACAGTGTTCTTGTACATTAACAGCCAAAAATAGGGGTTGACTGCCTTCTATGCGGTTCTCACACTTTACACGTAACCACAAGAAATTTTTTAGTTTTTACGCTTTTTGCGTCAGAGATAAAATTTTGTTTTGAATCAAACTTGAGATAAATTTTGTTCAACACTTGGTGAATACAGCACTTGGTAATATTTTCTACCACGACCAGTCTTTTTCACTTTTTTAAAAATCACTTAACACTTCACGAAAGCACAAGAACGAATGTTTTTTCGAAGGCTGGCGGCTTCTATTTATACAAAAATTGGCCTGTTTGACTAACCAAGAGTCTTAATGGAATACACATGTATTTGTGTATGTGTTAGTACACATTTTGGGCGCGCACAGCTGTCTTTACTGGTTTACCCACCCCTAATCATAGCCGCCTCTTCGAAATTTTCTATAAATACCGCTATATGGATGGATGGCACAGTTATTACAGTGTTAACAGTGTTTGTGTGCATACCTAAGTGAAGTGAAAAAACTAAAGTGAAAAATGGCTCGTACTAAGCAAACTGCCCGTAAATCGACTGGTGGAAAGGCTCCTCGTAAGCAATTGGCCACTAAAGCCGCTCGTAAGAGCGCACCAGCCACCGGCGGCGTCAAGAAGCCTCATCGTTTCCGTCCTGGTACTGTTGCCTTGCGTGAAATCCGTCGTTACCAGAAGAGTACTGAATTGTTGATCCGCAAATTGCCCTTCCAACGTTTGGTTCGTGAAATTGCTCAAGATTTCAAAACTGATTTGCGTTTCCAGAGCTCTGCTGTTATGGCCTTGCAAGAAGCCAGTGAAGCCTACTTGGTTGGTCTTTTCGAAGATACAAACTTGTGCGCCATCCATGCTAAACGTGTCACCATCATGCCTAAAGATATTCAATTGGCCAGACGTATCCGTGGAGAACGTGCTTAAATTCTTGACGTTTTAAAAACATTTTTTTTTACAACAAAACAATCGGTCCTTTTCAGGACCACAAAAAATTTATAAAAAAGAGATTATTTTTTCATCAAACTATTTATTATTTTTAACATTTTAAATAAATAAATATTTTTCTTTGTGTTTGTTTCATTTTTGATGCTGATTTAGGAATATTTTAAAATTTTCTTGTATGAGTCATATTTGACGGCGTCAGTAAAAATTTCCCATTAGAAGACACATTTTATTCTTCTTCTTGAAAAAAATATAATATTACAATTTTCCCTTTCAAAGAAACCTTTTGTTCTGCTTCTTTAAAAAAAAATATTAAAATTTGCTTCTATAGGTAATTTTTGACGGCGTCAGTAAAATTTTTCCATTAAATATTTTGTTCTTCTTGAAACAAAAAATATCATTTTTCCCTAAAAAGACACATTTTATTCTTCTTCTTGAACAAACTTATTGAAATTTCCTTCTATATGTAATTTTTGACGGCGTCAGTAAAATTTTCCCATTGAAATGCACATTTGTGTTCTTCTTCTTTCTTTTCTTTGTGTGGTTTTTGATGGCGTCAGTAATATTTTCCTATTAGAATATACATTTATTCTTCTTCTTTCTTTTCTATTGGTCTTTTTGACGGCGTCCGTCCATATTAATTTCTTCTTTAAGGGCAATGTTTTTTCTTCTTCTTCTTATTTTCTTCATAACAAATATTTGTTCTATTGAACTTGTTTTTGTGTGTATACTAATATCCACAAGGCATATGTTCACTAAATTTGGCGCAAAATGTTCTCTGCAATAATGCTCTCACTATTTCTCACTCAATATGGTTGAAATTTTTTGGCGGCAAATGCTCTCTGTTTTGTTTTATTTTTCTTTTCAGATAATGATGAATGAAATATGCAATTTTTTTCTTTTCAGCTATATATTTTTTAATTTAGTAAAATTTAGGATAATTTTTTTAAAAATATTTGTCAAAAATTGTATCACATAGAGATGGCGAATATTTCTTGGCCATTTGAAAGGCGTAATACTACATTTTAGAAAAAAATTTTCTTTGAAGAAAATTGTTTAAATCTTGTATTATTTTTACAAAATTGTCATAGAAAAGGGATTTATTTATTTTATTATATACATTTTTGCAATAAATATCAAAATTATTAATGAAATAAGGAAAAAAGTACGTGTGAAAAACTTCAGTAATTCTATATGGTTTTTTCCTTGATATGTACTAGCAAAGGAAGAATTATTTTTGGAGAATATTTTTTGTAAAAATTGATGAAATTTTTACTAAATTTTAACGAAAATGTCCTCATATTTTATTAAAAATTAATTTTTGAGCGATTTTCATTTAATTTAGCAAAAATATTTCAATTTTCAAAAATATTACCTTTGACAGTGAATGTTTGTCCATAGGTGGTATACGGTAATGGGAAGATTTTTTTAACTTTTCCAAAGAAATAACTACTTTTTATGAATAATGTTATAATTTGGTGTAAATATACAGATTCTGAAATGTTTTTTAAGAAATTTTTATAAAACTTAATTAGATTTGAGCTTTTAAATTTCTTTGAAGAAAAACTTTTCTTCATTGAAAATATGCCAACAAGAGGATTTCTGCCGTCTTGGACCACATAAAGATTTTGAATTTTTTTCACAGTGAAAATGTGAAATATGTCAATATTTTAATTTTATCCTAAAGTAAACATATCAGGCTTTATTCTCAAATAGAATTTGGAAAAATATTTTTGAAAAAATTCATAATTTTTTCAAATTTAGTTACAAATTTGTGATTACATTTTTACAATCTGTGAAGTTAAACGCTTATAACTTTTAAACGGATAAAGGAAATTACACCAAATTTTCGTTAAAATATGGCCTGATATCTATACAAGAAATGTGTAAAATATCTTTTATAAAAATATTCAAAGATTCTTCGGAAAAATTAAATTCCTACGAAAACTTTTGTAAAAAATTAAACACGCTTCCACACAATATTTCGAAAAATATAGCTATTGACTACTATGCACTTCTCATCTTTTCAATGTACCTACCATTTTTAAAAATTGCCAATAACAATTTAATAGTACACATAAATTTGTGAGTGTATTTGTGTTACAGTGAAATATAAACATAAAAGTGAATAATCATGTCTGACGCCGCCGTTGTTGAAGCCACCGCCTCCCCAGTTGCCGCTGTTGAGAAAAAGGCACCAAAGAAGGCCGCAGCCAAAGCAAAGAAACCATCAGCTGCCCCTACTCATCCACCAACCCAACAAATGGTTGACGCCGCCATCAAAACATTGAAGGAACGTGGTGGTTCATCATTGCCTGCCATCAAGAAATATTTGGCCAGCACCTACAAGGTTGATGCCCAAAAATTGGCTCCTTTCATCAAGAAATATTTGAAGAGCGCTGTTGCCAGTGGAAAACTCATCCAAACTAAAGGTAAGGGTGCTTCTGGTTCATTCAAATTGTCCGCCTCGGCTTCCAAGGAACCCAAAGCAAAGACTGCTGAAAAGAAGAAGAAGGCCCCAGCTGCTGAGAAGAAGAAGAAGGCTGCCCCTAAAAAGGCCGCCGGTGAAAAGAAAACCGCTGCCAAGAAGCCATCTGCCGCCAAAAAGACCGCTGAGAAGAAGAAGGCTGACAAAACAAAGGCTAAGGCTGCCAAGAAAACCGGTACAGTTAAGGCTAAACCAGCAAAAACCGCCGCTAAAGCATCTGCCACCAAACCAAAGGCACCCAAGGCAAAAACAGCAGCTGCTAAACCCAAAAAAGCCGCCGCACCAAAGAAGCCAGCTGCCAAGAAAGCCGCCGCCAAGAAGTAATTTTTCCCAGAAAGATTACTTGTTGACAACATTTTTCGATATTCGAAAGCATAATATCTAACAGCCCTTTTCAGGGCTACAAATTAAATTCAAAAAGAGAAAATCTTTACTTCAAACTATTTATTATTACTATTTATTGTTTTATTACCTAAATAAATAAGAAAAATACACACGTGTCTGATTTTAGGAAAAATATTACCCTCACTAATTACTTTTCCTATTAGGTAATTAACATTGAGCCTGTTTTATTATGGGCATTCCACAAAATAACACCACAAAGGGATTAAAATTTTAGTCTGGGTCATAAAATAAATGTGACTAATTTTTGTTTGTCTAATTATGGTCATTTTCATCTAATTTCATATTTTTGGAATTTTTCATTTAATCTTCAAAAATGATAATTTTTTCTTTTTGCAAAAATTGTTTGCTGGGTAAAAGGAGATTTTTTTAATCAGGAATGTTTTTCTATTCTAATGAAGTTATGTTGCAACTCTATTTTATTTCTCTTTCTATTTTTTCCATTGAAAAATGTCCCGTTAATTTTTGCGCCACCACCAAAAAAATTTCCCCTTAAAAACGTTTGCGCTTCATATTCGGCATTGGCGTAGTGAAGTATTACAGGCAAAATGCTTATACATGTTTGTTGTTCGTTTATACATTTTCGATATTGGTGGTGACTGCCGACGGCAATACAAAGTAACATCGCACAAGCACACACACATACCCATACAGTGGATGGCGTGTTGTTGTACACACATTACACACATAGAGTAGCCAAGCAAGCAAAAAAGCAATATGAACCACGGCAAAACAAGAGTTGACGGCGTCATTTTAGTAAATACATGGAAATGTATTATTTTTGCTGGAATGTGAGGAATTTTAAAATTTTAAAATAAAAAAGTTTCTTTATTAAAAATGTAAATAATGGAAAAATTAGTGTTTCGACAAAAATTTGATCTCTTTTAAAATGTTTTTTGTGGCCCTGAAAAGGGCCTTTTATGTTTGAATTTCGACGAATTGATGAAAAAATCAAGGCATTTACTTGGAGCTGGTGTATTTAGTAACAGCCTTGGTACCTTCAGAGACAGCGTGCTTAGCCAATTCACCGGGCAACAATAGACGGACAGCGGTTTGGATTTCCCGACTGGTGATGGTAGAGCGCTTGTTGTAGTGGGCCAAACGAGAGGCTTCGGCGGCAATACGTTCGAAGATGTCATTCACGAAACTGTTCATGATGCTCATGGCCTTTGACGAAATACCAGTATCAGGATGGACTTGCTTCAACACTTTGTAAATGTAGATAGCGTAACTCTCCTTACGCTTGGTACGTCTCTTCGACTTATCGCCCTTGGTGATGTTCTTTTGGGCTTTGCCGGCCTTCTTTGCTGCTTTACCACTGGTTTTTGGAGGCATTTTTCACTTTTAGTTTTTTTAATCACACAAACACTTTTAACACTGTTCACAAATGATGAACCTACGGCGTCAAACAAGAATATTTCAAGCATTAAATGCTCAAATGTTTCAGGTAGTCACAGTTGCTGTGTGGAATAGTGGCCAAACAACCCCAGTTTTCGATGTGTGTGTATTAAATGAGCGAGAGAAAAGTATAAATAGTACGGGTATATTCGAGTAACGGCATCATTCTGTGTTGTGCTACCGAAGTGTGAAGACCTATCTAGTGAATAGTGAAAAGTGACTAACTACGGTGAAAACTACATAGTGCTGATCAAATATTGTGCTAATATATTTGAAACAAAACTTTATCTCCGACGCTAAAAGCGTAACAACTAAGATTTGGATTGTGGTTACGTGCTAACTATGAGAAGCGCATAGAAGGCAGTGATTTTACCTTTTCCTGTTTTACTGGCACAACAATAGAACGAGAAGGGGGTTGTTATCCAACAACATGGAAAATCAACCGCTGGCGGGAAATAGCAACCCCGCCAGCACTCCAGAGCCTGTGCCAACGTCTTTTGACGCCGGCAAAAATGAAATAAGCTGTATTTCAAATAAACCCGCAGGAAAAAATATTCCTGCTAAAATGCCTGAGCTGATGCCAATGTCTCATGACGGCGGCAATACTACAAAGAGTCGAAGTTCTGCCAAAAAAGCTTCGAAAAATGACGCCGATGGATCCGCCAAGAGCGAATCTCGTAAAAGAAGTAATAAACATAGCGACGATGAGTCTACCTATGAATTTATGAAGATGAGTGCTCAAATAGATCAGCTACAACGAGCACTCGCTGTTGCAAACGAGCAAGTCAGTTTTTTGACATTTAAATATGCAGAGCTGATGGAACACTGCAAAAAGAATGCTATTGCTATCAATAGCGGTAATGAGCCGATCGCAACTGAAAAGTCTGTGAGCCATGACTGGTCGGCTGAGGTAGCCAAAAACCTCAGCACTGCGGAGATGGATTATGATACTGCACCGCCGGCAGTATCCAACAAGGCACAGGGCGAGGCCTCATCAACCCCGATTGACGCTGTTAATAAGATGCAGCAACAAACAAAGAAGAAGGCGCAAGCTATTAACACGACAGCAATGAAGACGACACCGAAAGTTACAAAAACCACGAAAGGTGCAAATCCGGTATCAACGACATCAACGAAGAAGGCGACTGCAGCTGATAAAAAAGAAGGACGACTACCGCCATTCACTATTTATGGAGCTGGTACGAAAGAGATAAGGGACTTGTTAGACTACCATATGGGCCGTGGTAAGTTCCTAGTAAAAATGGCTAAAAAAGATTTAACGATAGCTAATGTATTTAGTTTAGATAACTTTCAAAAAACTAAAGATATATTATTGAAGAAGGGCTACAAATTCCATACCCATACCCCAAAAGTTTTGCTACCGTATACCTTATGTATTGATAGGTTATCTAGCGATTTTGTACAAGAAGATATCAAAGACTTCCTCGTCAATGAGTCAGGTGTAAAGATTGAGTATTTAGGGCTACGCAATGTGTCTGCTAGCAGATGGATACTTACAGTAGGTAAAAGTTCTGACATAGAAGGAATTTACAAGATAAAGGACATTTTAGGTTGTAATGTCATTATTCGTAAAGAAAAAGGTAAAGGTTTCATACAATGCTTCCGATGCCAAAGATTTGGACATGTTTCGGCTAACTGTTCCATGCCAGAGCGCTGCGTAAAGTGTAGTGAACACCACGCTGCTGCAAATTGCACTCTGGCATCCAAAGAAGAAGAACTCAGTGGAGAGGTTGAGAAACAGCCCATCCGATGCGTCAACTGCAACACTGAGGGACACACAGCGGGTTCTCCCGACTGTCCGAAGAAGAAGGCCATTATTGCTAAAGCCATGAATAAGAAGGAAGAAACAGCTTTAAGAAATAGAGCTCGTTCTGAAAACCTCAGTTGGGTCCGTGGAAATGTGTCCTTTGCCAAACAGCTGGGGGCACGTCCCTCCACAGTGGTTACACCACCAGTAAATAGAAAGCCGATTGTCCCTCAATCGAGCGCTGGTATACCACAATATAAAGAAGGCTACATGTTTCAAACATGTAAAAAAAGATTTGGTGACTGTTTCTTTGAAACGATGGTCAAGCTTAGAGAGTTTTCCCCACAATTTAGCCGAATTGCGGCTGAGCGTGGGGAAGAAGAAGCAGTGAAGGCCCTACAGTATAGCATGCTATACAATGTCTAGACAAATTAAATGTATATTTATAAACGTTTTCTCTTTGGTATCTAATACAAGGAGACATTATTTAAAAATATTTTTAGAAGAACGCAAACCAGATATATTACTGGTTGCAGAACATAAATTGTCAAATAGACAAAATTTAAATTTTGAAGGTTATAAAATTTTCAGACAAAATAGAGAAGAAGGTGGTGGTGGTGGCACTGCCATTTTTATAAGAGAAAGCTATAGATGTGAGAGATTAAACTTAAACTCTGGAAGCATCGAGAGCTGTGCAGCCAGACTATGGAAGGAAGATGGGACATCTGTGGTTTTTGTATCTCTATACAAACGCCCAAGTGTCCCATTCTCAGTTAATGAATTAGATTCAATATTTGATCTTAGTCATTCTGAAGAAATTGTTATAGGAGGTGACCTAAATGCAAAACACCCGTCCTGGGGTGGAAATATGACGGAAACAAGAGGTAGAGCCATAGATAACCTCCTTGTTAACTATCCAAACTTAAAGCCTCTACCTGCGGATAGACCAACAAGACCCAATGACACCACTGGATCTTATATTGATCTATTTTTCTTAACGCCAGGTATTACCTTGGTACCAAATAGCAGTTATTCTCAAACATTTGACTTTGAATCAGACCATAGGGCTATTCAAATTTCGTTTTTAATAGGGAACATTGATAAAGCATCACCACGAGCATTTTACAACTTCCATCGTATGAATGTTCGTCGGTACCAAAGACAAATAGAAGCCGGTCTAGGGGGATGTACACTCCCCACTAACCGAAATGTCACCACAGATGAAATAGATGCTTGTGTTAGCTCTCTTACAGGCGTTTTCCAACAAGCCATTGATTCATCCGTCCCTAAAAATCGCAAGGGTAGTGATTCTCTAGGTAATTTGCCTCCAAGAATCCTAGGATTTATAAGAGAAAAGCGAAGACTAGTCAGGATTTTGAGAAGATCTACCAACCCTGACAGAATTCCCATTATAAGAGCTGATATTAAAAACATCAGCAAAATTATTGAAGACTCAATCATAATTTTTGAAAGAGATAGGAGGAAAACTTTTCTCCAAAACATAAGAGTCAATAATAGAACTTACTCTAAAGTCAAGATGATGGCAGGTACAGCTTCTAGAGAAGCTGTAGGTGCCTTATTAGACCCGAATAGATCACTAGTATATGATGATCAACAAAAGGCTGAACTTTTAGCCAATCATATGGAAGATGTCTACCAATTAGGAGTCGGTCCTAGTGACCTTAGATTTAGTCAGTCTGTGTCCAACAATGTCATAACATTAGATGACAATTCCCCCATTGTCTCGTTTTCCGAAGACCTACCAGCTGATGGTAGCATCATCTCAGATGCTTCGTCCTGGAGGGAGAATGGTTTCCTTGTCAATGAGGACATTCGGTTCGCCTTAACAAAGCGACCCTCCAAAAAGTCCAGGGGCTTAGATAACATCCCTGATGTTGCGGTAAAGAAGGCAGGCAGTGTACTTTTCACATTTTTAGTGATACTGTTCAACCACTGTCTAAACAATGGATATTTCCCAAAAATGTGGAAAAGTGCGATGATGGTCCCTATTCTTAAACCTAGTTCGGACCCAAAACTTTGTGGCAGCTATCGACCGATATCTCTACTATCGGCCTTTGGTAAACTCTTTGAGTTTTTTATTCTAGCCAGATTAAAGAGATATGCTGAAGATAATGGGATCCTTAAGGACTTCCAATTCGGTTTTAGGCCGCAACACTCGACCTCACATGCCCTGTCTGCTCTAGCAGACTATGTATGTGATGGTCTTAATAGGCGGAAGGGTACCATCGCCGTTGCCTTAGATTTTTCTAAGGCATTTGACACGGTGTGGCACGATGGTATCTTGCATAAACTACTGTCGTTTGGCTTTGACAGACAAACGTGCAGGTTAGTTGCAAGCTTCCTAAAAGAGCGTTCTGTTAGAGTCAGAGTGGGGGAAAATCTCTCTAACCCACGCCCTATTAAAGCTGGTGTACCGCAGGGTTCATTAATAGGACCCATGCTGTACAATATTTATGTCTGTGACATACCCTGTCCACCTCCAGAAGGACTTTTATTAACATACGCCGACGACGTTTTGGTGGCATTACGTGGCCCCAAGGCAAGTCTCATCAACAACCTACTCAACACCTATTTAGAGGAGTTGAACAATTATTTTTCTAAGTGGGCCCTTAGATTAAACATTAGTAAGTGTACTGCAATTATGTTCAAAGGAAAGCCTAAGGTGGCATACCCAAACTTCAAATCTTTCGCGCCGAAATTGAAGATTGGAGGCGAACAAATTGGCAACTCTCAAAGCATTAAATACCTTGGTGTGGTATTTAACGATACTTTTGATTTTTGTAGGCACATCGACTACACCTTGCGTAAGGCAAACGGTCTTTTTCATGCCTACCAAGGCCTTCTAAAAATGAGAGATGGCTTATCTCTTCAAATAAAATTCCTCATCTATCGCCAAATAGTGAGACCAACATTGGCTTACGCATTCCCTGCGTGGTTTGGGATCTCGTCTGCCCAAATGGACAGACTTCGTATATGGGAAAGAAAAGTCCTAAGGTCATGCCTTGGCCTTCACCCCACTATAACATCTGATGGTACCATCAAAAGCCCTTCTTGTAGAAGGATATACGATGGTTATAACTTTGACAGAATAGACAGATTTCTGGTAAACGGGGCCCTACGTTTTCTAGAAAAAAGTAAAGATATTGATAACGAACTTATCACAGAAATGATACGCTGTGATGATGATTTTGAGCAAATCCGTACGTGGAAACACCTACCGCCATCAACACTGACAAAACTTGAAGAGGAAGAATTGATATACAAAGATGGAAAACTTCTATTCTATCATAGAAGATTTAATAGTTTTAATATTAACGATTTAGTTTATATAACAACTCAATAAAAAGCTGGTTTAGGGATTCGTTTGCTACCACGGCCCAAAAACTTTGTAAATATGTAAATATTAGATTTAGTTTGTAAATAGTAGTTTTAAGTTAATTTAGTTTGTATCCACTTAGTATTAAGAAAAAATAGATTCCCTTTTTTTAATTATTCTAATTTTTTTTGGGAAATATAAAAGAAGACATTAATTAATGTATATATATGAAGACATGTTGAGGCTAAAAAGTCCGACATTTTAAACCGATTTTATAAGCCTGAATAATATTAGGCAATATCATAAGATATTTTAGATTTTAGGAGTAAGTCACATCTCCTGTTAATTATAAGTTTTTTGAATAAATAAATGTGGCTAAGCCAAAATGCAAAATGAGTAACGGCATCATTCTGTGTTTTTTCAGTGCTAAGTGAAGTGTTCAAAAAAATATTAAGTGAAAATGTCTGGTCGTGGTAAAGGTGGCAAAGTTAAGGGAAAGGCAAAGTCCCGTTCAAATCGTGCTGGTCTTCAATTCCCCGTCGGTCGTATTCATCGTTTGTTGCGCAAAGGCAACTATGCTGAACGTGTTGGTGCCGGTGCTCCAGTATATTTAGCCGCCGTCATGGAATATTTGGCTGCTGAAGTTTTGGAATTGGCTGGTAATGCTGCCCGTGACAACAAGAAGACTCGTATCATTCCCCGTCACTTGCAATTGGCCATCCGCAACGACGAAGAATTGAACAAATTGCTGTCCGGCGTCACTATTGCTCAAGGTGGTGTATTGCCAAACATTCAAGCTGTTCTCTTGCCCAAGAAGACCGAAAAGAAAGCCTAAATTATCTCGAAAGGTATTATGGAAAAAATACAGACCATCGTATAGAAGAAGAAAATCCATACAAAATTCAACCAATCCGTCCTTTTCAGGACGACAAAATATATTTAAAAAGAGAAAAAATCTATTCAAACTATTAATTTTCATTATTTACATTTTATAGGAAAAGAATAAAAATGACCAAAAATTTTATATTTACATTTTATAGGGAAAAAATAAAAATGCCCAAAAAATAATATATTTCTTAATCGACGACAACCCTTGATTATTTTGCAAATGACATTTTTTCTTTCATATTTCCTTAGAAAATATGTTCGTTTGTTGTAACTGTTTTTCATTTCTACCCCCCAGCAGAATTGTGTTTGTTTTATGTCGCTTTAGTTTTTCACAGAAATAGCGAGACAGATATAGAGAGACAGAGAGAGAGTAAGAAAGAGCGAAAAAGAGATCATTCGTCTCATCGATGATGTTCGCGCCAATATTCGTTCATCGATGTTCCCGCCAATGTTCGTTCATTGTAAGTTGACGATGTCTGTTATGAATGTGTGTGTGTGTGTGGTGTGTTTGTTAGTTAGAATAACCAAATGCCTTTACATACGTTCATGATGATTGTTGATGACGATGATGATGATGGCCGTTGGTGGTGTTGTTGTAGTGGCTGTTAGAGTAAATTATTTAGAAAAACTCTTCTGCCGCCGCGAATTTGGAGGAGAAAAAAGTAACTGTATTTGGAAAGGAAAAAATGCAGAAATGTGCGATTTTGGTGATGTTGTCAGAGCATAAAGTTAGTAATAGAGTGATGACAACATGAAGTGCGCACGGAAAAAATTTTTTATTTTCAAAGGGAAAAAAGTAGAGTTGTGGAAATAAAATGAGGATCATTGTTAGAAAATAACAAAAATACATAAAATAGAAGAAAAATATGTGATTTTTGTGGACATTTAAGAAAAAAATAAATTATTTTTACTGAAAAATAAGAAGAAGAAGAAGAAGAAGAAGAAGAAGATTTTCAATGATTTCAACATGAAGTAAAAGAATTTATGTGATTTTTGGGACGTTTGAGAAAAAATAAAATACTTTTTGGTGAAACATAGGAAGAAGAAGAAGAATTTTTTTTTTTATAATTTCAACATAAAGTAAAAGAAATTTAGAAAATTATGTGATTTTTTTGGTCATTTAAGAAAATGTGATTTAGTGAAATAAGAAGAAGAAGAAAAATTTCAACTAAAGTGAGAGAAATTTAGAAAACTATGTAATTTTTTTGGTCATTTAAGTTAGTGAAACGAGAAGAAGAAGAAAATTCTCAATAATTTCAACATAAAGTGAGGGAAATTTAGAAAATTATGTGATATTTTGGAGGATTATGTGATTTTTGAATAAATAAGTAAAAGATACAATTTTTCTATGCGAGTTCATGAAATATAAGAAGAAGAATTTTTTCAATAATTTCAATATAAAGTGAGAGAAATTTAGAAAATTATGTGATTTTTTGGAGGATTAAGTAAAAGATAAAATATTTTTATGTGAAATCATGAAACATAAGAAGAAGAAGAATTTATTCATAAGCAAATTTTTGAAAAAAGAGATGCTATAAAAATTTTTGGAATATAATTTTGAGAAAAATCGCAGTAAATATTAATAAAATTCAAACTAATTTAATGAAAATTTTTTAAAAAAAGGTAATATTCGTTATACATTTAAAAAATTAATAACATTTTTTAATAATTTCATCACAAAATAACAAACATTTTTACTTGAAGGAAAAAATAAGTACATAACATCGCAGTCAAAGATATTGTTGGCTTGGCATAGCATTGATGTGCGTTAGTTATATGAACAAACACACGCACACACAGACCGACGATAGCGTATACACACATCGTTGTATTATCAAGCAAGCAAGCAGCTACCCTAACAATGAGAGTTGCCGGTAGAACATGTATTAGTGGAAATAAAGGAACATTTTTGTGTATTACGAAAAAGGAATGATCAGAGTTGCCGACGGTAAAACATTTTTGAAGGCAAAAAAAAAGAAGAAGAAGAAAAATTTTAAGAAAAAAGGTAATGATCAGAGTTGCCGACGGCAAACATTTTTGAAGGAAAAAATGGAAAAGTATTTGATGATGAAAAAAATTTATGAAAATAAAATTAAATGGTCAGAGTTGCCGACGGCAAACATTTTTGAAGGAAAAAATGGAAAAGTATTTGATGATGAAAAAAATTTATGAAAATAAATGTAAATGGTCAGAGTTGCCGACGGCATTTATTTTTGAAGGCAAAAGGGAATATTATTTGAAAAAAATTATGAAATGTGGAAAATAAAAGAAAAAAATAAAATGCACTGAAAGAAAATATTTTATGGTTAGTTTTATTTTTCATATATTAAGGTAAGTTTTATTTTTGATATATTTTATTAAATTTTTTTATGTTTTTGTAATTTTCAACAAGAAAATATCTCTTTTTAAATATTTTTTGTGGTCCTGAAAAGGACCGATTGTTTTGTTGTAAAAGAAAAATTCTCCAAATAGCGTCAAGAAAATATTTAACCGCCGAAACCGTACAAAGTACGACCTTGTCTCTTCAAAGCATAGACGACATCCATAGCAGTGACGGTTTTACGCTTAGCATGTTCGGTGTATGTAACGGCGTCACGAATAACGTTTTCCAAAAACACCTTCAGAACACCACGGGTTTCTTCGTAGATGAGGCCAGAGATACGTTTTACACCACCACGGCGAGCCAAACGTCTAATAGCTGGCTTGGTAATACCTTGGATATTATCACGTAACACTTTACGGTGACGTTTAGCGCCACCTTTTCCCAAGCCTTTGCCACCTTTACCACGACCAGTCATTTTTCACTTTTTTTTTTAAATCACTTAACACTTCACGAAAGCACAAGAACGAATGTTTTTTCGAAGGCTGGCGGCTTCTATTTATACAAAAATTGGCCTGTTTGACTAACCAAGAGTCTTAATGGAATACACATGTATTTGTGTATGTGTTAGTACACATTTTGGGCGCGCACAGCTGTCTTTACTGGTTTACCCACCCCTAATCATAGCCGCCTCTTCGAAATTTTCTATAAATACCGCTATATGGATGGATGGCACAGTTATTACAGTGTTAACAGTGTTTGTGTGCATACCTAAGTGAAGTGAAAAAACTAAAGTGAAAAATGGCTCGTACTAAGCAAACTGCCCGTAAATCGACTGGTGGAAAGGCTCCTCGTAAGCAATTGGCCACTAAAGCCGCTCGTAAGAGCGCACCAGCCACCGGCGGCGTCAAGAAGCCTCATCGTTTCCGTCCTGGTACTGTTGCCTTGCGTGAAATCCGTCGTTACCAGAAGAGTACTGAATTGTTGATCCGCAAATTGCCCTTCCAACGTTTGGTTCGTGAAATTGCTCAAGATTTCAAAACTGATTTGCGTTTCCAGAGCTCTGCTGTTATGGCCTTGCAAGAAGCCAGTGAAGCCTACTTGGTTGGTCTTTTCGAAGATACAAACTTGTGCGCCATCCATGCTAAACGTGTCACCATCATGCCTAAAGATATTCAATTGGCCAGACGTATCCGTGGAGAACGTGCTTAAATTCTTGACGTTTTAAAAACATTTTTTTTTTACAACAAAACAATCGGTCCTTTTCAGGACCACAAAAAATTTATAAAAAAGAGATTATTTTTTCATCAAACTATTTATTATTTTTAACATTTTAAATAAATAAATATTTTTCTTTGTGTTTGTTTCATTTTTGATGCTGATTTAGGAATATTTTAAAATTTTCTTGTATGAGTCATATTTGACGGCGTCAGTAAAAATTTCCCATTAGAAGACACATTTTATTCTTCTTCTTGAAAAAAATATAATATTACAATTTTCCCTTTCAAAGAAACCTTTTGTTCTGCTTCTTTAAAAAAAAATATTAAAATTTGCTTCTATAGGTAATTTTTGACGGCGTCAGTAAAATTTTTCCATTAAATATTTTGTTCTTCTTGAAACAAAAAATATCATTTTTCCCTAAAAAGACACATTTTATTCTTCTTCTTGAACAAACTTATTGAAATTTCCTTCTATATGTAATTTTTGACGGCGTCAGTAAAATTTTCCCATTGAAATGCACATTTGTGTTCTTCTTCTTTCTTTTCTTTGTGTGGTTTTTGATGGCGTCAGTAATATTTTCCTATTAGAATATACATTTATTCTTCTTCTTTCTTTTCTATTGGTCTTTTTGACGGCGTCCGTCCATATTAATTTCTTCTTTAAGGGCAATGTTTTTTCTTCTTCTTCTTATTTTCTTCATAACAAATATTTGTTCTATTGAACTTGTTTTTGTGTGTATACTAATATCCACAAGGCATATGTTCACTAAATTTGGCGCAAAATGTTCTCTGCAATAATGCTCTCACTATTTCTCACTCAATATGGTTGAAATTTTTTGGCGGCAAATGCTCTCTGTTTTGTTTTATTTTTCTTTTCAGATAATGATGAATGAAATATGCAATTTTTTTCTTTTCAGCTATATATTTTTTAATTTAGTAAAATTTAGGATAATTTTTTTAAAAATATTTGTCAAAAATTGTATCACATAGAGATGGCGAATATTTCTTGGCCATTTGAAAGGCGTAATACTACATTTTAGAAAAAAATTTTCTTTGAAGAAAATTGTTTAAATCTTGTATTATTTTTACAAAATTGTCATAGAAAAGGGATTTATTTATTTTATTATATACATTTTTGCAATAAATATCAAAATTATTAATGAAATAAGGAAAAAAGTACGTGTGAAAAACTTCAGTAATTCTATATGGTTTTTTCCTTGATATGTACTAGCAAAGGAAGAATTATTTTTGGAGAATATTTTTTGTAAAAATTGATGAAATTTTTACTAAATTTTAACGAAAATGTCCTCATATTTTATTAAAAATTAATTTTTGAGCGATTTTCATTTAATTTAGCAAAAATATTTCAATTTTCAAAAATATTACCTTTGACAGTGAATGTTTGTCCATAGGTGGTATACGGTAATGGGAAGATTTTTTTAACTTTTCCAAAGAAATAACTACTTTTTATGAATAATGTTATAATTTGGTGTAAATATACAGATTCTGAAATGTTTTTTAAGAAATTTTTATAAAACTTAATTAGATTTGAGCTTTTAAATTTCTTTGAAGAAAAACTTTTCTTCATTGAAAATATGCCAACAAGAGGATTTCTGCCGTCTTGGACCACATAAAGATTTTGAATTTTTTTCACAGTGAAAATGTGAAATATGTCAATATTTTAATTTTATCCTAAAGTAAACATATCAGGCTTTATTCTCAAATAGAATTTGGAAAAATATTTTTGAAAAAATTCATAATTTTTTCAAATTTAGTTACAAATTTGTGATTACATTTTTACAATCTGTGAAGTTAAACGCTTATAACTTTTAAACGGATAAAGGAAATTACACCAAATTTTCGTTAAAATATGGCCTGATATCTATACAAGAAATGTGTAAAATATCTTTTATAAAAATATTCAAAGATTCTTCGGAAAAATTAAATTCCTACGAAAACTTTTGTAAAAAATTAAACACGCTTCCACACAATATTTCGAAAAATATAGCTATTGACTACTATGCACTTCTCATCTTTTCAATGTACCTACCATTTTTAAAAATTGCCAATAACAATTTAATAGTACACATAAATTTGTGAGTGTATTTGTGTTACAGTGAAATATAAACATAAAAGTGAATAATCATGTCTGACGCCGCCGTTGTTGAAGCCACCGCCTCCCCAGTTGCCGCTGTTGAGAAAAAGGCACCAAAGAAGGCCGCAGCCAAAGCAAAGAAACCATCAGCTGCCCCTACTCATCCACCAACCCAACAAATGGTTGACGCCGCCATCAAAACATTGAAGGAACGTGGTGGTTCATCATTGCCTGCCATCAAGAAATATTTGGCCAGCACCTACAAGGTTGATGCCCAAAAATTGGCTCCTTTCATCAAGAAATATTTGAAGAGCGCTGTTGCCAGTGGAAAACTCATCCAAACTAAAGGTAAGGGTGCTTCTGGTTCATTCAAATTGTCCGCCTCGGCTTCCAAGGAACCCAAAGCAAAGACTGCTGAAAAGAAGAAGAAGGCCCCAGCTGCTGAGAAGAAGAAGAAGGCTGCCCCTAAAAAGGCAGCCGGTGAAAAGAAAACCGCTGCCAAGAAGCCATCTGCCGCCAAAAAGACCGCTGAGAAGAAGAAGGCTGACAAAACAAAGGCTAAGGCTGCCAAGAAAACCGGTACAGTTAAGGCTAAACCAGCAAAAACCGCCGCTAAAGCATCTGCCACCAAACCAAAGGCACCCAAGGCAAAAACAGCAGCTGCTAAACCCAAAAAAGCCGCCGCACCAAAGAAGCCAGCTGCCAAGAAAGCCGCCGCCAAGAAGTAATTTTTCCCAGAAAGATTACTTGTTGACAACATTTTTCGATATTCGAAAGCATAATATCTAACAGCCCTTTTCAGGGCTACAAATTAAATTCAAAAAGAGAAAATCTTTACTTCAAACTATTTATTATTACTATTTATTGTTTTATTACCTAAATAAATAAGAAAAATACACACGTGTCTGATTTTAGGAAAAATATTACCCTCACTAATTACTTTTCCTATTAGGTAATTAACATTGAGCCTGTTTTATTATGGGCATTCCACAAAATAACACCACAAAGGGATTAAAATTTTAGTCTGGGTCATAAAATAAATGTGACTAATTTTTGTTTGTCTAATTATGGTCATTTTCATCTAATTTCATATTTTTGGAATTTTTCATTTAATCTTCAAAAATGATAATTTTTTCTTTTTGCAAAAATTGTTTGCTGGGTAAAAGGAGATTTTTTTAATCAGGAATGTTTTTCTATTCTAATGAAGTTATGTTGCAACTCTATTTTATTTCTCTTTCTATTTTTTCCATTGAAAAATGTCCCGTTAATTTTTGCGCCACCACCAAAAAAATTTCCCCTTAAAAACGTTTGCGCTTCATATTCGGCATTGGCGTAGTGAAGTATTACAGGCAAAATGCTTATACATGTTTGTTGTTCGTTTATACATTTTCGATATTGGTGGTGACTGCCGACGGCAATACAAAGTAACATCGCACAAGCACACACACATACCCATACAGTGGATGGCGTGTTGTTGTACACACATTACACACATAGAGTAGCCAAGCAAGCAAAAAAGCAATATGAACCACGGCAAAACAAGAGTTGACGGCGTCATTTTAGTAAATACATGGAAATGTATTATTTTTGCTGGAATGTGAGGAATTTTAAAATTTTAAAATAAAAAAGTTTCTTTATTAAAAATGTAAATAATGGAAAAATTAGTGTTTCGACAAAAATTTGATCTCTTTTAAAATGTTTTTTGTGGCCCTGAAAAGGGCCTTTTATGTTTGAATTTCGACGAATTGATGAAAAAATCAAGGCATTTACTTGGAGCTGGTGTATTTAGTAACAGCCTTGGTACCTTCAGAGACAGCGTGCTTAGCCAATTCACCGGGCAACAATAGACGGACAGCGGTTTGGATTTCCCGACTGGTGATGGTAGAGCGCTTGTTGTAGTGGGCCAAACGAGAGGCTTCGGCGGCAATACGTTCGAAGATGTCATTCACGAAACTGTTCATGATGCTCATGGCCTTTGACGAAATACCAGTATCAGGATGGACTTGCTTCAACACTTTGTAAATGTAGATAGCGTAACTCTCCTTACGCTTGGTACGTCTCTTCGACTTATCGCCCTTGGTGATGTTCTTTTGGGCTTTGCCGGCCTTCTTTGCTGCTTTACCACTGGTTTTTGGAGGCATTTTTCACTTTTAGTTTTTTTAATCACACAAACACTTTTAACACTGTTCACAAATGATGAACCTACGGCGTCAAACAAGAATATTTCAAGCATTAAATGCTCAAATGTTTCAGGTAGTCACAGTTGCTGTGTGGAATAGTGGCCAAACAACCCCAGTTTTCGATGTGTGTGTATTAAATGAGCGAGAGAAAAGTATAAATAGTACGGGTATATTCGAGTAACGGCATCATTCTGTGTTTTTTCAGTGCTAAGTGAAGTGTTCAAAAAAATATTAAGTGAAAATGTCTGGTCGTGGTAAAGGTGGCAAAGTTAAGGGAAAGGCAAAGTCCCGTTCAAATCGTGCTGGTCTTCAATTCCCCGTCGGTCGTATTCATCGTTTGTTGCGCAAAGGCAACTATGCTGAACGTGTTGGTGCCGGTGCTCCAGTATATTTAGCCGCCGTCATGGAATATTTGGCTGCTGAAGTTTTGGAATTGGCTGGTAATGCTGCCCGTGACAACAAGAAGACTCGTATCATTCCCCGTCACTTGCAATTGGCCATCCGCAACGACGAAGAATTGAACAAATTGCTGTCCGGCGTCACTATTGCTCAAGGTGGTGTATTGCCAAACATTCAAGCTGTTCTCTTGCCCAAGAAGACCGAAAAGAAAGCCTAAATTATCTCGAAAGGTATTATGGAAAAAATACAGACCATCGTATAGAAGAAGAAAATCCATACAAAATTCAACCAATCCGTCCTTTTCAGGACGACAAAATATATTTAAAAAGAGAAAAAATCTATTCAAACTATTAATTTTCATTATTTACATTTTATAGGAAAAGAATAAAAATGACCAAAAATTTTATATTTACATTTTATAGGGAAAAAATAAAAATGCCCAAAAAATAATATATTTCTTAATCGACGACAACCCTTGATTATTTTGCAAATGACATTTTTTCTTTCATATTTCCTTAGAAAATATGTTCGTTTGTTGTAACTGTTTTTCATTTCTACCCCCCAGCAGAATTGTGTTTGTTTTATGTCGCTTTAGTTTTTCACAGAAATAGCGAGACAGATATAGAGAGACAGAGAGAGAGTAAGAAAGAGCGAAAAAGAGATCATTCGTCTCATCGATGATGTTCGCGCCAATATTCGTTCATCGATGTTCCCGCCAATGTTCGTTCATTGTAAGTTGACGATGTCTGTTATGAATGTGTGTGTGTGAGTGTGTGGTGTTGTGTGTTTGTTAGTTAGAATAACCAAATGCCTTTACTGACGTTGATCATGATGATTGTTGATGTTGTTGTAGTGGCTGTTAGAGTAAATTATTCAGAAATAAACTTCTGCCGCCGCGAATTTGGAGGAGAAAAAAAGTAACTGTATTTGGAAAGGAAAAAATGCAGAAATGTGTGATTTTGGTAATGTTTTCAGAGCATAGAGTTAGTAATAGAGTGATGACAACATGAAGTGCGCACGGAAAAAATTTTTATTTTCAAAGGGAAAAAAGTAGAGTTGTGGAAATGAAATGAGGATCATTGTTAGAAAATAACAAAAATACATAAAATAGAAGATAATTATGTGATTTTTGTGGACATTTAAGAAAAAAATAAATTATTTTTAGTGAAAAATAAGAAGAAGAAGAAGAAAATTTTCAATGATTTCAACATAAAGTAAAAGAATTTATGTGATTTTTGGGACAATATTTGAAGAGCGCTGTTGCCAGTGGAAAACTCATCCAAACTAAAGGTAAGGGTGCTTCTGGTTCATTCAAATTGTCCGCCTCGGCTTCCAAGGAACCCAAAGCAAAGACTGCTGAAAAGAAGAAGAAGGCCCCAGCTGCTGAGAAGAAGAAGAAGGCTGCCCCTAAAAAGGCTGCCGGTGAAAAGAAAACCGCTGCCAAGAAGCCATCTGCCGCCAAAAAGACCGCTGAGAAGAAGAAGGCTGACAAAACAAAGGCTAAGGCTGCCAAGAAAACCGGTACAGTTAAGGCTAAACCAGCAAAAACCGCCGCTAAAGCATCTGCCACCAAACCAAAGGCACCCAAGGCAAAAACAGCAGCTGCTAAACCCAAAAAAGCCGCCGCACCAAAGAAGCCAGCTGCCAAGAAAGCCGCCGCCAAGAAGTAATTTTTCCCAGAAAGATTACTTGTTGACAACATTTTTCGATATTCGAAAGCATAATATCTAACAGCCCTTTTCAGGGCTACAAATTAAATTCAAAAAGAGAAAATCTTTACTTCAAACTATTTATTATTACTATTTATTGTTTTATTACCTAAATAAATAAGAAAAATACACACGTGTCTGATTTTAGGAAAAATATTACCCTCACTAATTACTTTTCCTATTAGGTAATTAACATTGAGCCTGTTTTATTATGGGCATTCCACAAAATAACACCACAAAGGGATTAAAATTTTAGTCTGGGTCATAAAATAAATGTGACTAATTTTTGTTTGTCTAATTATGGTCATTTTCATCTAATTTCATATTTTTGGAATTTTTCATTTAATCTTCAAAAATGATAATTTTTTCTTTTTGCAAAAATTGTTTGCTGGGTAAAAGGAGATTTTTTTAATCAGGAATGTTTTTCTATTCTAATGAAGTTATGTTGCAACTCTATTTTATTTCTCTTTCTATTTTTTCCATTGAAAAATGTCCCGTTAATTTTTGCGCCACCACCAAAAAAATTTCCCCTTAAAAACGTTTGCGCTTCATATTCGGCATTGGCGTAGTGAAGTATTACAGGCAAAATGCTTATACATGTTTGTTGTTCGTTTATACATTTTCGATATTGGTGGTGACTGCCGACGGCAATACAAAGTAACATCGCACAAGCACACACACATACCCATACAGTGGATGGCGTGTTGTTGTACACACATTACACACATAGAGTAGCCAAGCAAGCAAAAAAGCAATATGAACCACGGCAAAACAAGAGTTGACGGCGTCATTTTAGTAAATACATGGAAATGTATTATTTTTGCTGGAATGTGAGGAATTTTAAAATTTTAAAATAAAAAAGTTTCTTTATTAAAAATGTAAATAATGGAAAAATTAGTGTTTCGACAAAAATTTGATCTCTTTTAAAATGTTTTTTGTGGCCCTGAAAAGGGCCTTTTATGTTTGAATTTCGACGAATTGATGAAAAAATCAAGGCATTTACTTGGAGCTGGTGTATTTAGTAACAGCCTTGGTACCTTCAGAGACAGCGTGCTTAGCCAATTCACCGGGCAACAATAGACGGACAGCGGTTTGGATTTCCCGACTGGTGATGGTAGAGCGCTTGTTGTAGTGGGCCAAACGAGAGGCTTCGGCGGCAATACGTTCGAAGATGTCATTCACGAAACTGTTCATGATGCTCATGGCCTTTGACGAAATACCAGTATCAGGATGGACTTGCTTCAACACTTTGTAAATGTAGATAGCGTAACTCTCCTTACGCTTGGTACGTCTCTTCGACTTATCGCCCTTGGTGATGTTCTTTTGGGCTTTGCCGGCCTTCTTTGCTGCTTTACCACTGGTTTTTGGAGGCATTTTTCACTTTTAGTTTTTTTAATCACACAAACACTTTTAACACTGTTCACAAATGATGAACCTACGGCGTCAAACAAGAATATTTCAAGCATTAAATGCTCAAATGTTTCAGGTAGTCACAGTTGCTGTGTGGAATAGTGGCCAAACAACCCCAGTTTTCGATGTGTGTGTATTAAATGAGCGAGAGAAAAGTATAAATAGTACGGGTATATTCGAGTAACGGCATCATTTGTGAAACAGTGCTTGTGAAGTGAACATCAAGAAATAAGTAAAAAGTGAAAGTTCTCAAGTGAATAATTAAAATTAAAATTGTATTGAGATAATACATTTTGTTTCAAACTTGGGATAAAATTTTGTGTTTTGTTGAGTTAAAGCAACATAAACACTTGGCGTCGGCGGTGAATTTTTTGCCGCCGGCATGGCGTCAGAAAAAGAAGAAGAAGTATTGCCTGAATGCAATATGAACAACGACGAAAACAATATTTGTGTCGATGAAGTCATTTTAATGACTGATAATCATGAAGGCACAACAAGTGAAAATAAAGAAGAAGACCAATTTCCAGTTATCCATATAAAACGTGGAAAAAAGAGAATTGGCGCCGACGCTAAGTCCACTGAAAACAAGAAGAGGAATAGTACGGACGGAAATTCCTCCATTGAGGAAGCTTTTGAAGCACGCTTTAAAGCAATGGAAAATGAAATTGCCCGATTGAAAAAGTTGCAAGACGAATCTGCCAGGCAACTTTCCAACGCCGCTTCTAAAGAAAATAGTTTTAGAAGGGTAATTAAGGAATTGCAAGATAAACTTGCAACATATGAGAAAAATAGTGTTACGCCGTTATCCAATAACATTGATGGAGAAACTGATGTTGTGCTAGACGAACCAGCGCAACAGTCCGGAGCCGCATCCACACAAAAATTACCGCTGAGCACAAGCCTAACGCCAGCGCAGCAGGCATTCAAGAAGCCCATATTGCCTGAGGCGAAGAAGAAGAATGACAAAGCAGCAAAACAGTCAACATTTAGTACTCAACATCATCAACAACAGCAAACAAAAACTGCAGCATCAGATGCATCAACGAAGGTATTGACAGTAGGCACAAAACAAGATCAACATCTGTCACAACAACTAAAGCAACAAGCAAATCTTGAATCTTCAACTTCATCAGCAGCAGCAAAGAAGGCCGCAGCAGCGAAGAAAACGGTAGATGGAGGTAAACCACAGGTAACAAAAAAACCCAACAGTGGAAAAAGTACTCCCGCAATTACTGTATATGATGTAGGACTTACATTCCTAACAGACTTATTAGAAAACGAAATTAAAGATATAGATTTCACCTTTAAAGTAATTACATCAACCATATTGTCTTTACGAGTCATTGGACTTGAACATTTTGAACAAGTCAAAAATTTGTTAGTTAGCAATAAAATCAAATTTCACACAAAAACTCCTAGGGCTTTGGTCCCATATAGTGTGAAGGTTGTGGGCCTCTCCAACCAGTACTCCTCAGATATGGTCAAGAATTTTCTTGAAAACCAAAATTTTAAGGTAGATGTTTTACACTGTAAAAATATAGGTTTCAAAGTATGGATTTTGCGCCTTGGGCGCACTACAGATATACTAAAATTATATAAATTAAAGAAAATTTATCGATGTGACGTAAGCTGGGAAAAATACCTAGGGAGAGAAATAGCACAATGCTATAATTGCCAGAGATATGGACACGTTCTCAGCAACTGCAACATGCCGACCAGGTGTGTGAAGTGTGGTGAGAATCATGAGCCTAAAGACTGTCTTATACCAAACAAGGAAGTACGTGAGGCAAATGAAAATATAGATAACAACACAGAGTACCCAATTTTTTGCATCAATTGCAAAGTTAGTGGTCATGTGGCCAGTTCTCCAGAATGTCCTAAACGGAAAAATATAATAGAAAAGAAATTATTGCATAGAGAAACAGTAAAAAATAAACGAATAACATCATCAATTAGACGGACAGGCGTGTTATATTCTTCGGCGGTTAAGCCAACTCAGACAGTTGCAACACCAGCAACAAAAACAACAGTAAGCAATAGCTCCAATTCAAATAATAGAGCCCAATCAGGATTTGGTCAATCCGTACTTAGTGATTGCATTAATACTTTCGGCAAAAGCTTTGAAGAATTATTAATAGACCTAGAAAATTACGCCCCCCGTTTTCAGGAGAGCGAACGAGCACTAGGAAGAATTGCGGCCGTTCTCGACCTGCTGATGCACATTAAAGGTTATTAATGGCTAAGTGCATGTTTCTAAATATTAACTCTTTAGTGTCTCTTTCAAAGAGGCATTACTTACAGCAATTCATCCATGAACATAGTCCTGATATTCTTCTTATTGCCGAACATAAGTTGGCAGAAAGATATAACATTCGTTATGATGGGTATAATATTTATCGACAAAATAGAATAGGCCGCCCCGGAGGCGGAACTGCAGTTTTTGTGAAAGAAAAATACAAATCAGAACAGATAACTTTTGATTCCGGAAATATAGAATCTTGTGCGGTAAAACTGTATAAAAGAGATGGTTCTACAATCACTTTTATATCTATGTATTTACGCCCTTCTGAACACATAAGAATTGCAGATTTGCAACCAATAATAGACTACAGCGCATCTAATGAATTACTCATTGGATGTGATTTAAACGCAAAACACTCTGATTGGGGTGGAAGCACAATCACCACCAAGGGAAGAGAATTATTTGAAATCCTCCTCTCATGTCCGAGTCTTATTGTCTGTCCGACTACAGAGCCGACACGAACAACAAATACAACCGAGTCTTATATCGACTTTTTCATTCGCTCATCTGGTGTTATTCCGGTTGAAAATGGGCTTCTAACAACCCACGAATTTGAGTCAGACCACAAAGCCGTGGAAATAAATATTTCGCTTACTGAGCTAATGAATGGTGAAATAAGCACATTTTATAACTTTAATAGAATGAATATTCCAAGATTCAGAAGATGTCTACATGATAGGCTACATGGATATATTCTGCCAACAAATCAAAGTGTAGCCATAGCGGAAATAGATGAAAGTATTCAAGGACTTAGTTCCGTTTTCAAACATGCAATAGACGTTAGTGTACCAGTCATATCGACCAACCGTAGTTTGTTAGGAAAATTACCGCCTAATGTTTTGAGACTCATTCGTGAAAGGCGAAAACTAAAACAAATACTTAAAAGATCTGCTGACCCTGAAAGGCATTCTATTCTTAGGGCAGATATATACAATTTAGGGCGAATTATTGAAGGGCAAATTTATAACTTTCAACGAAATAGATATAAGAATTATCTAGAAAATATTAGGGTTAGCCCCAAAACTTATAGTAAGGTGAAAAGGGCAGCAGGGCTAGCTCACAGAGATCCAGTGGCGTCACTCAGTGACGAGACAGGCTCTGTCATTTCATGTAACCAGCAAAAAGCCGAGCTGATTGCACAACACTATAGTAATATCGATTGTCCTATGGGGTCTCCTGCTGTCGATTCTCATGATGGCCTGGTCGCACAGGCCATGGTGAGGATTGGGGGTAGAGAGCCTATGGTGACCTTCGATGAAAATTTCACAGCAAATGGAGATGCTGTTAGTGATGTGTCAGTGTGGGAACAAGGAGGTTTTGTAAAGCCATACCAAATAAATATGGCTCTACAAAAGAGACCATCCAAAAAATCCTGCGGAATGGACGGCATTCCCGACGTAGCCCTCAAAAAAGCAGGGGATGTTATATTAACTTTCCTAACTATACTGTTTAACCATTGTCTTAATATTGGATACTTTCCAACTGCGTGGAAAGAAGCGCTGGTGGTACCTATATTGAAACCAACACAAAATCCAAATTCTTGTAGCAGCTATAGACCCATTTCTCTACTATCGCCATTTGCAAAACTTTTTGAGTATTTCATTATGGCCAAAATAAGGCGAACTTTGGACCGGCGGAATATTCTAAAGGACCATCAGTTTGGTTTTAAACCACAGCATTGTACCACACATGCTCTAGTCGCTCTTTCTGACTATGTGGCATCTGGATTCAAAACCAAATTAGGGACAATAGCAGTAAGCCTTGACCTTGCCAAGGCTTTCGATACTGTTTGGCAGGACGGGCTATTGTACAAACTCCAAACCTTCGGATTCGATGCACAGACATGTAGGTTGGTAGCAGACTTCCTTAAGGACAGAAGCTTTAGGGTAAAAGTTGATAAGTGTATGTCTGAACGGAAACAGGTACTAGCGGGAGTCCCACAGGGATCCATGCTGGGGCCTGTTCTGTTCAACATATACGTCAGCGACATCCCTGAGGCACCTGAGGGGGGTCTGTTGCTAACCTACGCTGATGATGTCTTGTTCGCTCTCCGAGGCAGATATGGTAGAACAATTGAAAGAAAGTTACAGGAATATTTGGACAGCTTAAACCAATATTTCAAGAAATGGAAATTAACCCTCAATGTTGAAAAATGTGTGGCAGTTGTTTTCCATGGAAAAACAGGGACATCATACAAAAACATGAAAAGATATGTACCAACATTCAAGGTTGACCAACAATTTATATGTATATCTGACAGAGTGAAATATTTAGGTATTGTATTTCACAACAATTTCGATTTTTGTAGACAGGTCGACTACACACTTAGCAAGGCAAAACGAATATATTTCTCTTACATTAAGCTTTTTAGAATGAGAGGTGGAATCTCCAATGAAATTAAATTACTTGTCTATCAACAAGTTGTTAGACCCATGATATCGTACGCTTTTCCCGCCTGGTCGGACATCTCCTCAGCTCAGATGGAGAGATTAAGGGTGTGGGAAAGACGTATACTCCTCCCCAGCCTAGGTATCAAACCTAGGCACTTGGTGGATGGAGTATACAAATGTACTGCAAATAGGAAGATTTATGAAGGTATAAATTTCAAACGAATTGATGCCTTCATGATAGACTCAGCATTGCGTTTTCTCGAAAATTGTCAGTATATCGAAAATGATATTATAAAAGAATCTGTGACATATAATGAAAATATGAGCACTTTAACAAGAAGAAAACATCTACCTCCTGCAGCACTCATAAAGCTACGAGATGAGGGATTATTGTATGATGGAGAGGCCCTCATCTATTACCATAGGAGATACCACAAATTTGATCCCAAAGAAAATCCAGTATATAATACTGCACAATGAATGTAAATATATAACCCAGTATAAAATACTGCACAATGTTTGTAAATATGTAAATAGTAATTTTAAGTTAGTTTTTAAGAATAGATTTTAAGATAGTATGTAAGCACTTTTATATGAAATTAAAATATTGCCCTTTTTTTTATAAATAATTTTTTTAGGGTAAAAAATTACAAATGTATGTAAGAAAATAAACTAAAATAATTGATTAGCTGACAAATGAAATATTGCAGCACATTTAAAACATAATTTGGTAGTCTCTAAAAGTATGTGTAAATACAAGAGAATAAATGTTCATAATTATTATTACTTTTAAGCCTTTTCTGTAACAAATGTAAACTGAAACGAATTGAATTAATAAAAAATGGCTTTTTGAAAAATGAAAAAAAATGAAAATGCGAGTAACGGCATCATTCTGTGTTTTTTCAGTGCTAAGTGAAGTGTTCAAAAAAATATTAAGTGAAAATGTCTGGTCGTGGTAAAGGTGGCAAAGTTAAGGGAAAGGCAAAGTCCCGTTCAAATCGTGCTGGTCTTCAATTCCCCGTCGGTCGTATTCATCGTTTGTTGCGCAAAGGCAACTATGCTGAACGTGTTGGTGCCGGTGCTCCAGTATATTTAGCCGCCGTCATGGAATATTTGGCTGCTGAAGTTTTGGAATTGGCTGGTAATGCTGCCCGTGACAACAAGAAGACTCGTATCATTCCCCGTCACTTGCAATTGGCCATCCGCAACGACGAAGAATTGAACAAATTGCTGTCCGGCGTCACAATTGCCCAAGGTGGTGTATTGCCAAACATCCAAGCTGTTCTCTTGCCCAAGAAGACCGAAAAGAAAGCCTAAATTATCTCGAAAGGTATTATGGAAAAAATACAGACCATCGTATAAGAAGAAGAAAATCCATACAAAATTCAACCAATCCGTCCTTTTCAGGACGACAAAAAATATTTAAAAAGAGAAAAAATCTATTCAAACTATTAATTTTCATTATTTACATTTTATAGGGAAAGAATAAAAATGACCAAAAATTTTATATTTACATTTTATAGGGAAAAAATAAAAATGCCCAAAAAATGATATTTTCCTTAATCGACGACAACCCTTGATTATTTGCAAATGACATTTTTTCTTTCATATTTCCTTAGAAAATATGTTCGTTTGTTGTAACTGTTTTTCATTTCTACCCCCCAGCAGAATTGTGTTTGTTTTGTGTCGCTTTAGTTTTTCACAGAAATAGCGAGACAGATATAGAGAGACAGAGAGAGAGTAAGAAAGAGCGAAAAAGAGATCATTCGTCTCATCGATGATGTTCGCGCCAATATTCGTTCATCGATGTTGCCGCCAATGTTCGTTCATCGTATGTTGACGATGTCTGTTATGAATGTGTGTGTGTGTGTGTGTGTGTGTGTGTGGTGTTGTGTGTTTGTTAGTTAGAATAACCAAATGCCTTTACTTACGATGATGATGGTTGTTGATGTTGTTGTAGTGGCTGTTAGAGTAAATTATTAAGAAAAAGTGTTCTGCCGCCGCGAATTTTGAGGAGAAAAAAAGTAACTGTATTTGGAAAGGAAAAAATGCAGAAATGTGCGATTTTAGTAATGTTTCCAGAGCATAGAGTTAGTAATAGAGTGATGACAACATGAAGTGCGCACGGAAAAAATTTTTATTTTCAAAGGGAAAAAAGTAGAGTTGTGGAAATAAAATGAGGATCATTGTTAGTAACTAACAAAAAATACATAAAATAGAAGATAATTATGTGAATTTTGTGGACATTTAAGAAAAAATAAATTATTTTTAGTGAAAGATAAGAAGAAGAAGAAGAAGAAGAAAAAATTTTCAATGATTTCAACATAAAGTAAAAGAATTTATGTGATTTTTGGGACGTTTGAGAAAAAATAAAATATTTTTAGTGAAACATAGGAAGAAGAAGAAGACATTTTTTAATAATTTAGAAAATTATGTGATTTTTTGGTCATTTAAGAAAATGTGATTTAGTGAAACAAGAAGAAGAAGAAGAAGAAAATTTTCAATAATTTCAACTAAAGTGAGAGAAATTTAGAAAACTATGTAATTTTTTTTTGGTCATTTAAGAAAATTTGAGTTAGTGAAACGAGAAGAAGAAGAAAATTCTCAATAATTTCAACATAAAGTGAGAGAAATTTAGAAAATTATGTGATTTTTTGGACATTTAAGAAAAAATAAATTATTTTTAGTGAAAAATAAGAAGAAGAATAAATTTTTCAATAATTTGAACATAAAATAAAACAAATTTAGATCATTATGTGATTTTTTGGACATTTAAGAAAAAATATATATTTTTTTTTTAGGGAAACATAAGGAGGAGAAGAAGAAGAATTTTTCAATAATTTCAACATAAAGTGAGAGAAATTTAGAAAATTATGTGATTTTTTGGAGGATTAAGTAAAAGATAAAATATTTTTATGTGAAATCATGAAACATAAGAAGAAGAAGAATTTATTCATAACCAAATTTTTGAAAAAAGAGATGCTATAAAAATTTTTGGAATATAATTTTGAGAAAAATCGCAGTAAATATTTACAAAATTCAAACTAATTTAATGAAAATGTTTTAAAAAAGGTAATTTTCATTATACTTTTAAACAATTTAATACCAATTTTTAATAATTTCATCACAAAATAACAAAAATTTTTACTTGAAGGAAAAAATAAGTACATAACATCGCAGTCAAAGATATTGTTCGCTTGGCATAGCATTGATGTGCGTTAGTTATATGAACAAACAAACACACGCACACACAGAGCGACGCTAGCGTATACACACATCAAGCAAGCAAGCAGCTACCCTAACAATGAGAGTTGCCGGTAGAACATGTATTAGTGGAAATAAAGGAACATTTTTGTGTATTACGAAAAAGGAATGATCAGAGTTACCGACGGCAAACATTTTTGAAGGCAAAAGGGAAGATTATTTGAAAAATTTTATGAAATTTGGAAAATGAAAGAAAAAATAAAATGCACTGAAAAAAGTAATATGAAAGAAAATATTTTATGGTTAGTTTTATTTTTCATATATTAAGGTAAGTATTATTTTTGGTATATTTTATTAAATTTTTTCATGTTTTTGTAATTTTCAACAAGAAAATATCTCTTTTTAAATATTTTTTGTGGTCCTGAAAAGGACCGATTGTTTTGTTGTAAAAGAAAAATTCTCCAAATAGCGTCAAGAAAATATTTAACCGCCGAAACCGTACAAAGTACGACCTTGTCTCTTCAAAGCATAGACGACATCCATAGCAGTGACGGTTTTACGCTTAGCATGTTCGGTGTATGTAACGGCGTCACGAATAACGTTTTCCAAAAACACCTTCAGAACACCACGGGTTTCTTCGTAGATGAGACCAGAGATACGTTTTACACCACCACGGCGAGCCAAACGTCTAATAGCTGGCTTGGTAATACCCTGGATATTATCACGTAACACTTTACGGTGACGTTTAGCGCCACCTTTTCCCAAGCCTTTGCCACCTTTACCACGACCAGTCATTTTTCACTTTTTTTTTAATTCACTTTTACACTTCACGAAATCACAAGACAGAATGTTTTTTCCAAGTTAGGTTCAGTTGTATTTATACAAAAATTGGCCTGTTTGAATAACTAAGAGTCTTTATGAAATGTATAGGTATTTGTGTATGTGTGAGTACACATTTTGTGCGCGCACAGCTGTCTTTACTGTTTTACCCACCCCTAATCATAGCCGCTTCTTCGAAATTTTCTATAAATACCGCTATATGGTATTTGGGCACAGTTATTACAGTGTTAACAGTGTTTGTGTGCATACCTAAGTGAAGTGAAAAAAATTAAAGTGAAAAATGGCTCGTACTAAGCAAACTGCCCGTAAATCAACTGGTGGAAAGGCTCCTCGTAAGCAATTGGCCACTAAAGCTGCTCGTAAGAGTGCACCAGCCACCGGCGGCGTCAAGAAGCCTCATCGTTTCCGTCCTGGTACTGTTGCCTTGCGTGAAATCCGTCGTTACCAGAAGAGTACTGAATTGTTGATCCGCAAATTGCCCTTCCAACGTTTGGTTCGTGAAATTGCTCAAGATTTCAAAACTGATTTGCGTTTCCAGAGCTCTGCTGTTATGGCCTTGCAAGAAGCCAGCGAAGCATACTTGGTCGGTCTTTTCGAAGATACTAACTTGTGCGCCATCCATGCTAAACGTGTCACCATCATGCCTAAAGATATTCAATTGGCCAGACGTATCCGTGGAGAACGTGCTTAAATTCTTGACGTTTTAAAAACATATTTTTTACAACAAAACAATCGGTCCTTTTCAGGACCACAAAAAATTTATAAAAAAGAGATTATTTTTTCATCAAACTATTTAGCATTTTTAACATTTTAAATAAATATTTTTCTTTGTTTTTTTTTTTATTTTTGAGGCTGATTTTAGGAATATTTGAACATTTTCTTGTATGAGTCATATTTGACGGCGTCAGTAAAAATTTCCCATTAGAAGACACATTTTATTCTTCTTCTTGAAAAAAATATAATACAATTTTCTCTTTCTTTTCTATGTGTGTTTTTTGATGGCGTCAGTGATATTTTCCTATTAGAATATACATTTATTCTTCTTCTTTCTTTTCTATTGGTCTTTTTATCGTCCATATTAATTTCTTCTTTAAAGGCAATGTTTCTTCTTCTTATTATTTTCTTCATAACAAATATTTGTTCTATTGAACTTCTTTTTGTGTGTATACTAATGTCCACGAGGCATATGTTCAATAAATTTGGCGCGAAATGTTCTCTGCAATAATGCTCTCACTATTTCTCACTCAATATGGTTGAAAATTTTTGGCGGAAAATGCTCTCTGTTTTGTTTTATTTTTTCTTTTCAGATAATGATGAATGAAATATGCAATTTTTTCTTTTCAGATATATTAATTTTTTTTTTTTTTAATTTAGTAAAGTCTTACGATAATTTTGTAAAATTATTATTTTTTAAAAATATTTATCAAAAATTGTCTCACATAGAGTGGCGAATATTTCTTGGCCATTTGAAAGGCCTAATACTACATTTTAGAAAAACATTTTCTTTTAAAAAAGTTGTTTAAATCTTGTATTATTTTTACTAAATTGTCATAGAGAAGGGATTTATTTATTTTATTTTATACATTTTTGCAATAAATATCTAAATTTTTAATGAAATCAGGAAAAAAAGTACGTGTGAAAAACTTCAGTAATTCTATATGGTTTTTTCCTTGATATTATTATTTTTGAAGAATATTTTTTGTAAAAATTGATGAAATTTTTACTAAATTTTAACGAAAATGTCCTCATGTTTTATTAAAAATTAATTTTTGAGCGATTTTCATTTAATTTAGCAAAAATATTCCAATTTTCAAAAATATTACCTTTGACAGTGAATGTTTGTCCATAGGTGGTATACGGTAATGGAAAGATTTTTTTAACTTTTCCAAAGAAATAACTACTTTTTATGAATAATGTTATAATTTGGTGTAAATATACAGATTCTGAAATGTTTATAAAACTCAATTAGATTTGAGCTTTTAAATTTCTTTGAAGAAAAACTTTTCTTCATTGAAAATATGCCCACAAGAGGATTTCTGCCGTCTTGGACCACATAAAGATTTTGATTTTTTTTTCATAGTGCAAATGTAAAATTTTTCAATATTTTAATTTTATCCTAAAGTAAACATATCAGGCTTTATTCTCAAACAGAATTTGGAAAAATATTTTTGAAAAAATTCATAATTCACACATAAAGATTTTGATTTTTTTTCATAGTGCAAATGTAAAATTTTTCAATATTTTAATTTTATCCTAAAGTAAACATATCAGGCTTTATTCTCAAACAGAATTTGGAAAAATATTTTTGAAAAAATTCATAATTTTTTCAAATTTAGTTACAAATTTGTGATAACATTTTTACAATCTGTGAAGTTAAACGCTTATAACTCTTAAACGGATAACGGAAATTACACCAAATTTTCGCTAAAATATGGCCTGATATCTATACAAGAAATGTGTAAAATATCTTCTATAAAAATAATCAAAGACTCCTCAGAAAAATTAAATTTCTACCAAAACTTTTGTAAAAAGTTAAACACGATTCCACACAATATTTCGAAAAATATAGCTATTGACTACTATGCACTTCTCAACTTTTCAATGTACCTACCATTTTTAAAAATTGCCAATAACAATTTAATAGTACACATAAATTTGTGAGTGTATTTGTGTTACAGTGAAATATAAACATAAAATTGAATAATCATGTCTGACGCCGCCGTTGTTGAAGCCACCGCCTCCCCAGTTGCCGCTGTTGAGAAAAAGGCACCAAAGAAGGCTGCAGCCAAAGCGAAGAAACCATTAGCTGCCCCTACTCATCCACCAACCCAACAAATGGTTGACGCCGCCATCAAATCATTGAAGGAACGTGGTGGTTCATCATTGCCTGCCATCAAGAAATATTTGGCCAGCACCTACAAGGTTGATGCCCAAAAATTGGCTCCTTTCATCAAGAAGTATTTGAAGAGCGCTGTTGCCAGTGGAAAACTCATCCAAACTAAAGGTAAGGGTGCTTCTGGTTCATTCAAATTGTCCGCCTCGGCTTCCAAGGAACCCAAAGCAAAGACTGCTGAAAAGAAGAAGAAGGCCCCAGCTGCTGAGAAGAAGAAGAAGGCTGCCCCTAAAAAGGCTGCCGGTGAAAAGAAAACCGCTGCCAAGAAGCCATCTGCCGCCAAAAAGACCGCTGAGAAGAAGAAGGCTGACAAAACAAAGGCTAAGGCTGCCAAGAAAACCGGTACAGTTAAGGCTAAGCCAGCAAAAACCGCCGCTAAAGCATCTGCCACCAAACCAAAGGCACCCAAGGCAAAAACAGCAGCTGCTAAACCCAAAAAAGCCGCCGCACCAAAGAAGCCAGCTGCCAAGAAAGCCGCCGCCAAGAAGTAATTTTTCCCAGAAAGATTACTTGTTGACAACATTTTTCGATATTGGAAAGCATAATATCTAACAGCCCTTTTCAGGGCTACAAATTAAATTCAAAAAGAGAAAATCTTTATTTCAAACTATTTATTATTACTACTATTTATTGTTTTATTACCTAAATAAATAAGAAAAATACACACGTGTCTGATTTTAGGAAAATTTTACCCTCACTCATTACTTTTTCTATTAGGTAATTAACATTGAGCCTGTTTTATTATGGGCATTCCACAAAATAACACCACAAAGGGATTAAAATTTTAGTCTGGGTCATAAAATAAATGTGACTAATTTTTGTTTGTCTAATTATGGTCATTTTCATCTAATTTCATATTTTTGGAATTTTTCATTTAATCTTCAAAAATGATAATTTTTTTCTCTTTGCAAAAATTGTTTGCTGGGTAAAAGGAGATTATTTTAATCGGGAATGTTTTTCTATTCTAATGAAGTTATGTTGCAACTCTATTTTATTTCTCATTCTATTTTTTCCATTGAAAAATGTCCCGTTAATTTTTGCGCCACCACCAAACAAATTTCCCCTTAAAAATGTTCGCGCTTCATATTTGGCATTGGCGTAGTGAAGTATTACAGGCAAAATGCTTGTTGTTCGTTTATACATTTTTCGATATGGTGGTGACTGCCGACGGTAATACAAAGTAACATCGCACAAGCACACACACATACCCATACATTGGATGGCGTGTTGTTGTACACACATAGAGTAGCCAAGCAAGCAAAAAAGCAATATGAACCACGGCAAAACAAGAGTTGACGGCGTCATTTAGTAAATACATGGGAAAAATATTATTTTTGCTAGAATATGAGTTTTTTAAGAATTTTAAAATTATTTTGGTAAGTTTTTTATTTAAAAAATGTAAATAATGGAAAATAAGTGTTTCGACAAAAATTTGATCTCTTTTAAAATGTTTTTTGTGGCCCTGAAAAGGGCCTTTTATGGTTGAATTTCGACGAAATATGAAAAAATCAAGGCATTTACTTGGAGCTGGTGTATTTAGTAACAGCCTTGGTACCTTCAGAGACAGCGTGCTTAGCCAATTCACCGGGCAACAATAGACGGACAGCAGTTTGGATTTCCCGACTGGTGATGGTAGAGCGCTTGTTGTAGTGGGCCAAACGAGAGGCTTCGGCGGCAATACGTTCGAAGATGTCATTCACAAAACTGTTCATGATGCTCATGGCCTTTGACGAAATACCAGTATCAGGATGGACTTGCTTCAACACTTTGTAAATGTAGATAGCGTAACTCTCCTTACGCTTGGTACGTCTCTTCGACTTATCGCCCTTGGTGATGTTCTTTTGGGCTTTGCCGGCCTTCTTTGCTGCTTTACCACTGGTTTTTGGAGGCATTTTTCACTTTTAATTTTTTGAATCACACAAACACTGTTCACAAATGATAAAAACCCAGTACCCAAACAGAATATTTCAAGCATTATGTGCTCAAATGTTTCAGGTAATCGCAGTTGTTGTGTAGAATAGTGGCCAAACAACCCCAGTTTTCGATGTGTGTGTATTAAATGAGCGAGAGAAAAGTATAAATAGTAGGGGTTCAAGCGAGTAACGGCATCATTCTGTGTTTTTTCAGTGCTAAGTGAAGTGTTCAAAAAAATATTAAGTGAAAATGTCTGGTCGTGGTAAAGGTGGCAAAGTTAAGGGAAAGGCAAAGTCCCGTTCAAATCGTGCTGGTCTTCAATTCCCCGTCGGTCGTATTCATCGTTTGTTGCGCAAAGGCAACTATGCTGAACGTGTTGGTGCCGGTGCTCCAGTATATTTAGCCGCCGTCATGGAATATTTGGCTGCTGAAGTTTTGGAATTGGCTGGTAATGCTGCCCGTGACAACAAGAAGACTCGTATCATTCCCCGTCACTTGCAATTGGCCATCCGCAACGACGAAGAATTGAACAAATTGCTGTCCGGCGTCACAATTGCCCAAGGTGGTGTATTGCCAAACATCCAAGCTGTTCTCTTGCCCAAGAAGACCGAAAAGAAAGCCTAAATTATCTCGAAAGGTATTATGGAAAAAATACAGACCATCGTATAAGAAGAAGAAAATCCATACAAAATTCAACCAATCCGTCCTTTTCAGGACGACAAAAAATATTTAAAAAGAGAAAAAATCTATTCAAACTATTAATTTTCATTATTTACATTTTATAGGGAAAGAATAAAAATGACCAAAAATTTTATATTTACATTTTATAGGGAAAAAATAAAAATGCCCAAAAAATGATATTTTCCTTAATCGACGACAACCCTTGATTATTTGCAAATGACATTTTTTCTTTCATATTTCCTTAGAAAATATGTTCGTTTGTTGTAACTGTTTTTCATTTCTACCCCCCAGCAGAATTGTGTTTGTTTTGTGTCGCTTTAGTTTTTCACAGAAATAGCGAGACAGATATAGAGAGACAGAGAGAGAGTAAGAAAGAGCGAAAAAGAGATCATTCGTCTCATCGATGATGTTCGCGCCAATATTCGTTCATCGATGTTGCCGCCAATGTTCGTTCATCGTATGTTGACGATGTCTGTTATGAATGTGTGTGTGTGTGTGTGTGTGTGTGTGTGGTGTTGTGTGTTTGTTAGTTAGAATAACCAAATGCCTTTACTTACGATGATGATGGTTGTTGATGTTGTTGTAGTGGCTGTTAGAGTAAATTATTAAGAAAAAGTGTTCTGCCGCCGCGAATTTTGAGGAGAAAAAAAGTAACTGTATTTGGAAAGGAAAAAATGCAGAAATGTGCGATTTTAGTAATGTTTCCAGAGCATAGAGTTAGTAATAGAGTGATGACAACATGAAGTGCGCACGGAAAAAATTTTTATTTTCAAAGGGAAAAAAGTAGAGTTGTGGAAATAAAATGAGGATCATTGTTAGTAACTAACAAAAAATACATAAAATAGAAGATAATTATGTGAATTTTGTGGACATTTAAGAAAAAATAAATTATTTTTAGTGAAAGATAAGAAGAAGAAGAAGAAGAAAAAATTTTCAATGATTTCAACATAAAGTAAAAGAATTTATGTGATTTTTGGGACGTTTGAGAAAAAATAAAATACTTTTAGTGAAACATAGGAAGAAGAAGAAGACATTTTTTAATAATTTAGAAAATTATGTGATTTTTTGGTCATTTAAGAAAATGTGATTTAGTGAAACAAGAAGAAGAAGAAGAAGAAAATTTTCAATAATTTCAACTAAAGTGAGAGAAATTTAGAAAACTATGTAATTTTTTTTTGGTCATTTAAGAAAATTTGAGTTAGTGAAACGAGAAGAAGAAGAAAATTCTCAATAATTTCAACATAAAGTGAGAGAAATTTAGAAAATTATGTGATTTTTTGGACATTTAAGAAAAAATAAATTATTTTTAGTGAAAAATAAGAAGAAGAATAAATTTTTCAATAATTTGAACATAAAATAAAACAAATTTAGATCATTATGTGATTTTTTGGACATTTAAGAAAAAATATATATTTTTTTTTTAGGGAAACATAAGGAGGAGAAGAAGAAGAATTTTTCAATAATTTCAACATAAAGTGAGAGAAATTTAGAAAATTATGTGATTTTTTGGAGGATTAAGTAAAAGATAAAATATTTTTATGTGAAATCATGAAACATAAGAAGAAGAAGAATTTATTCATAACCAAATTTTTGAAAAAAGAGATGCTATAAAAATTTTTGGAATATAATTTTGAGAAAAATCGCAGTAAATATTTACAAAATTCAAACTAATTTAATGAAAATGTTTTAAAAAAGGTAATTTTCATTATACTTTTAAACAATTTAATACCAATTTTTAATAATTTCATCACAAAATAACAAAAATTTTTACTTGAAGGAAAAAATAAGTACATAACATCGCAGTCAAAGATATTGTTCGCTTGGCATAGCATTGATGTGCGTTAGTTATATGAACAAACAAACACACGCACACACAGAGCGACGCTAGCGTATACACACATCAAGCAAGCAAGCAGCTACCCTAACAATGAGAGTTGCCGGTAGAACATGTATTAGTGGAAATAAAGGAACATTTTTGTGTATTACGAAAAAGGAATGATCAGAGTTACCGACGGCAAACATTTTTGAAGGCAAAAGGGAAGATTATTTGAAAAATTTTATGAAATTTGGAAAATGAAAGAAAAAATAAAATGCACTGAAAAAAGTAATATGAAAGAAAATATTTTATGGTTAGTTTTATTTTTCATATATTAAGGTAAGTATTATTTTTGGTATATTTTATTAAATTTTTTCATGTTTTTGTAATTTTCAACAAGAAAATATCTCTTTTTAAATATTTTTTGTGGTCCTGAAAAGGACCGATTGTTTTGTTGTAAAAGAAAAATTCTCCAAATAGCGTCAAGAAAATATTTAACCGCCGAAACCGTACAAAGTACGACCTTGTCTCTTCAAAGCATAGACGACATCCATAGCAGTGACGGTTTTACGCTTAGCATGTTCGGTGTATGTAACGGCGTCACGAATAACGTTTTCCAAAAACACCTTCAGAACACCACGGGTTTCTTCGTAGATGAGACCAGAGATACGTTTTACACCACCACGGCGAGCCAAACGTCTAATAGCTGGCTTGGTAATACCCTGGATATTATCACGTAACACTTTACGGTGACGTTTAGCGCCACCTTTTCCCAAGCCTTTGCCACCTTTACCACGACCAGTCATTTTTCACTTTTTTTTTAATTCACTTTTACACTTCACGAAATCACAAGACAGAATGTTTTTTCCAAGTTAGGTTCAGTTGTATTTATACAAAAATTGGCCTGTTTGAATAACTAAGAGTCTTTATGAAATGTATAGGTATTTGTGTATGTGTGAGTACACATTTTGTGCGCGCACAGCTGTCTTTACTGTTTTACCCACCCCTAATCATAGCCGCTTCTTCGAAATTTTCTATAAATACCGCTATATGGTATTTGGGCACAGTTATTACAGTGTTAACAGTGTTTGTGTGCATACCTAAGTGAAGTGAAAAAAATTAAAGTGAAAAATGGCTCGTACTAAGCAAACTGCCCGTAAATCAACTGGTGGAAAGGCTCCTCGTAAGCAATTGGCCACTAAAGCTGCTCGTAAGAGTGCACCAGCCACCGGCGGCGTCAAGAAGCCTCATCGTTTCCGTCCTGGTACTGTTGCCTTGCGTGAAATCCGTCGTTACCAGAAGAGTACTGAATTGTTGATCCGCAAATTGCCCTTCCAACGTTTGGTTCGTGAAATTGCTCAAGATTTCAAAACTGATTTGCGTTTCCAGAGCTCTGCTGTTATGGCCTTGCAAGAAGCCAGCGAAGCATACTTGGTCGGTCTTTTCGAAGATACTAACTTGTGCGCCATCCATGCTAAACGTGTCACCATCATGCCTAAAGATATTCAATTGGCCAGACGTATCCGTGGAGAACGTGCTTAAATTCTTGACGTTTTAAAAACATATTTTTTACAACAAAACAATCGGTCCTTTTCAGGACCACAAAAAATTTATAAAAAAGAGATTATTTTTTCATCAAACTATTTAGCATTTTTAACATTTTAAATAAATATTTTTCTTTGTTTTTTTTTTTATTTTTGAGGCTGATTTTAGGAATATTTGAACATTTTCTTGTATGAGTCATATTTGACGGCGTCAGTAAAAATTTCCCATTAGAAGACACATTTTATTCTTCTTCTTGAAAAAAATATAATACAATTTTCTCTTTCTTTTCTATGTGTGTTTTTTGATGGCGTCAGTGATATTTTCCTATTAGAATATACATTTATTCTTCTTCTTTCTTTTCTATTGGTCTTTTTATCGTCCATATTAATTTCTTCTTTAAAGGCAATGTTTCTTCTTCTTATTATTTTCTTCATAACAAATATTTGTTCTATTGAACTTCTTTTTGTGTGTATACTAATGTCCACGAGGCATATGTTCAATAAATTTGGCGCGAAATGTTCTCTGCAATAATGCTCTCACTATTTCTCACTCAATATGGTTGAAAATTTTTGGCGGAAAATGCTCTCTGTTTTGTTTTATTTTTTCTTTTCAGATAATGATGAATGAAATATGCAATTTTTTCTTTTCAGATATATTAATTTTTTTTTTTTTTAATTTAGTAAAGTCTTACGATAATTTTGTAAAATTATTATTTTTTAAAAATATTTATCAAAAATTGTCTCACATAGAGTGGCGAATATTTCTTGGCCATTTGAAAGGCCTAATACTACATTTTAGAAAAACATTTTCTTTTAAAAAAGTTGTTTAAATCTTGTATTATTTTTACTAAATTGTCATAGAGAAGGGATTTATTTATTTTATTTTATACATTTTTGCAATAAATATCTAAATTTTTAATGAAATCAGGAAAAAAAGTACGTGTGAAAAACTTCAGTAATTCTATATGGTTTTTTCCTTGATATTATTATTTTTGAAGAATATTTTTTGTAAAAATTGATGAAATTTTTACTAAATTTTAACGAAAATGTCCTCATGTTTTATTAAAAATTAATTTTTGAGCGATTTTCATTTAATTTAGCAAAAATATTCCAATTTTCAAAAATATTACCTTTGACAGTGAATGTTTGTCCATAGGTGGTATACGGTAATGGAAAGATTTTTTTAACTTTTCCAAAGAAATAACTACTTTTTATGAATAATGTTATAATTTGGTGTAAATATACAGATTCTGAAATGTTTATAAAACTCAATTAGATTTGAGCTTTTAAATTTCTTTGAAGAAAAACTTTTCTTCATTGAAAATATGCCCACAAGAGGATTTCTGCCGTCTTGGACCACATAAAGATTTTGATTTTTTTTCATAGTGCAAATGTAAAATTTTTCAATATTTTAATTTTATCCTAAAGTAAACATATCAGGCTTTATTCTCAAACAGAATTTGGAAAAATATTTTTGAAAAAATTCATAATTCACACATAAAGATTTTGATTTTTTTTTCATAGTGCAAATGTAAAATTTTTCAATATTTTAATTTTATCCTAAAGTAAACATATCAGGCTTTATTCTCAAACAGAATTTGGAAAAATATTTTTGAAAAAATTCATAATTTTTTCAAATTTAGTTACAAATTTGTGATAACATTTTTACAATCTGTGAAGTTAAACGCTTATAACTCTTAAACGGATAACGGAAATTACACCAAATTTTCGCTAAAATATGGCCTGATATCTATACAAGAAATGTGTAAAATATCTTCTATAAAAATAATCAAAGACTCCTCAGAAAAATTAAATTTCTACCAAAACTTTTGTAAAAAGTTAAACACGATTCCACACAATATTTCGAAAAATATAGCTATTGACTACTATGCACTTCTCAACTTTTCAATGTACCTACCATTTTTAAAAATTGCCAATAAGAAGAATAATAAAAAATAAGAACAAAAAGTGAATCGTAATACAAAGTGAAAAGTGAAGAAGTACATTGTGTATACAAAGTGAAAAGTTAAAGTGCCAAAAATTCTGTAGAGGACACAATAGATGTCTTCATACGAGACAGGATTTTTGTTCCAACACCTCTTCAACTGGCGAACGTGTTCTTCCCAACGGCACCATGCAGTCGGCAGACCTACCTGCCGCCGGCAAACCTCAACCAGCGGGAAGACAACCACCTGCCATCATAGTGACTGCTAGCCCAACAGTAGTCAACGACAACAACGCTTCAAGCAGCAACACTGCAGAGCCGATGGAGCAAAAAACAACTGACTCATCAGCTGACTGGAAGGTAGTCACACACAACAGGCCGTCGTTCAAACGCAAAGGCTCACCGTGTGACCAACAACTACAGGCTCTCGTTAGCCAGCTACAGCAAAAAATGTCGCTGTTAGAGAAAAGAAACGAGCTATTGGATGCCGAACTTGCTAAACTCAAAACCATGCAAGATGAGTCGGCCCAAAAACTCACATACGCACACTCGCGGGAATCGAGCTACAAACGCCACATCGGTCGGCTCGAAGGAGAAATCGCTCTGTTGAAAGGCAACAAGAGCAGCACATCAAAGCAAGGTAATGCCAATGTATTGATGGAAGCCACTGTCACGCAGCCAAAGCAGCAATCAGCGGGCATACCACCAGTACCAACACCGCGCATTAATGTCCGGAGCGCATCCCAAGCTCCAGAGAAGACAAAAATTAAGAAGGATGTTCCTGCTGTTAATTCACCTGTACAAACATCCAGCAGCACCGTACCACCAGCAAGTAATACGGTAGAGAATGTAGCCGTCTCAACAAACTGCGACGACAAGAAGAAGAAGAAGAAACCGAGGCGTAAAGTCAGAATAATTCCCCAGAATGAAACGATGGACACGTCTGAGGAGAATATAATAACCACCAAGGATGCTTCATCGGCTGATGGAAAAAATGGTAAGTCAACTCCATCTATTTTGACTTTTAATATAAATGTTAAAGATATGACGAATGACATTAAGGCAATGTTAGGGCATGATGACTTTTCCATATCAGTCATAAACAAGAAAAGGGCATACTTCAAGCTAGAATCTACTGACGAGCATGAGAAAGTTAGAGCGCTTTTCGTTGAAAAAGGGGTAGAATTTTTCACGTTTACTCCAAAAGACCAATCTCCACAATCCGTTATTTTGTCGAGACTGACCTCAACTTACGAACAAGTTGACGTAGAAGCAGGTCTGGCTAGTCTTGACATAAAACTCGATGTGAAACGGGTTGTAAAGTTAGGATTTCAAAAATGGCTTATTCATCTTGGGAAGGGGTCAGAAATAAATCGACTATTTAAGGTAAAGAAATTCTTAAATTGCAATGTCAGTTGGAGAAAGGACAAAAGAAAGGGCCTAACGCAATGCCGCAATTGCCAACGATACGGTCACGTATCGAACAATTGCGGTATGCCGTATAGGTGTGTTAAGTGTGGCGAGTCCCATGGACCAGCCAATTGCCATATTCCCAAAGGCACTTATAAACCCAAAATGATTCCCATAGAAGATTCAGAGACGGGTAAAATAGTAATGCAGCCTGAGTTTACACTTAAATGTGTGAACTGTAACAAGTTCGGGCATTCGGCAAACGCTCGTCAATGTCCCATAAGGCAGGCTCTCCTTGCCAAGGCTAATGAAGCCAAGACAAAAAAAGTTGAGGCTAGAAGAAGAAATACTTTTCCAATTAATAGTGGTAAAGTAAAGCCAGGACAATCGTACGCCAGCACTTCAGGTGAAAAGGCCAACGAAATTCCACCAAAACGAATACCGGTAAACTCTGTGGAGGAACCAATTAATGCAGCTATGGGCTCGTTCGATATTTTCGACGAGATTTGCAAAAACACCTTTGGTAAAGATTTCTTTACCTGCGTCACGAAAGTCCGAAAATATTCCAAGGGCATTAGAAGTCTAGATAAGGAGAGCCAAGCAAAAGCCATGGTTGGCATCCTAACATCTTTGAGTTTCGATGATTAGACAGCTTAAATGCATATTTGCTAATATCAACTCTTTAGTGTCGAGGCGAAAGAAACATTTCTTACGCTTGTTTCTTAACGAACATCGGCCTGAGGTGATGATGTTAGCGGAGCATATGGTGCCTGTTCATCAAAACTTGGAGATGGAGGGGTACAAATCATTTATGCAGAGGAGAGGGGACGGTTCAGGTCGCGGTACTGCCATCCTTATTAAGGACGACATTAGATGCGAGAAAATCGATATCGACTCCGGAATTATAGAAAGTACGTGTATCAGATTGTATAGGGCTGATGGGACATCTCTCCATTTGGTGAGCATGTATTGTAGACCCACAGATACCTTAGGAACAACTGATCTCGAATGTCTCAGATTTCTCGCCAGAAACGGCGATGTACTAGTGGGTGCCGACCTCAACGCGAGGCACATAAGCTGGGGTAGTGCCACGACATGCTCCAAAGGTAGAAAGGTGTATGACTTTATTCTAGGTTGCCCGGACCTAATAGTCATCCCAACCGACGGACCAACCAGGGTTAGCAGAGAGTCCCAGTCCTATATCGACATATGTTTCGCCTCCCCAGGCCTAACTATTGACGATAACGGTGGCAGGGGTTTAAGCACTGCAGATTGTAATTCGGACCACTTGGCCATAGTCATGAAGGTCCTTGAGATTACGCCAGAGCGTCGAGAAATTCAAACTTTCTACGACTATAAACGCTTAAATAAAAGGCGACTCAACAGAATCTTAGCAGAAGAACTGCCATCGTGCATTCTGCCTATAGATAGGAATGTCACAACATCAGACATTGACCAAGGAATTGACAATATGGCAGATATCTTTCAAAGAGCCATGGAAGACTCAATCCCCAAAATACGACCAGGTAGCAGGGGTTTAAGACCACTACCACCAGATATTCTGAACCTTATCAGACAGAAAAAACGGCTCAGGCGAACTCTTTTTCGCACGGGAAACCCTGGTAGATTTGACACTATTAGGGCAGATATAACAAATCTGGACAGAATTATTCAGGGTGCCATTGCGCAACATGAAAGCGAAGAATGGAAAAAGTTCCTGAATAATATTGAAATGAATGATCGGGTATATAGCAAAGTCAAGGCCGCTGCGGGTATAAAACGCAACGTTATGCCCGACCTAATTGACAATAACGGTGTCCGTATATCCCTCGAAAATAATAAGGCTAATGCAATTGCCGACTCGATTCAGGGTAGAGAAGTACCACCGGAACCTCCAGACAATACTATAAATAGCATTGAACTTGAGTATGACAACAGGTCTCCCCTGATACAATTTTCCCAATATTGTTCAGCGGACGGCATAAACCCGAGTCCAATACAACAACTCAGGCTTATATCGCTAGACGACATAGGTTCTGCAGTTAAAAGAAGACCAAATCGCAAATCCAGTGGACCTGACAGGGTCCCCGAGATAGTCCTAAAAGCCACCGACAGGTCGACTTGGAAGACTCTTGCCGTTATTTTTAACCACTGTTTAAATTTGGGGTATTTTCCAAACGCTTGGAAAATTGCCATAACGGTACCCATACTTAAACCCGGTAAAGACCCTACAAAGGCAGACAGTTATAGGCCAATTAGTCTCCTATCTGCATTTGGGAAACTTTTTGAATATTTCATTTTACGGAATATTTCAAATGAGCTAGAGGACAGGGAACTACTCCCTGATAACCAATTTGGCTTTAGGAGAGGCCTATCCACAACACATGCACTCACTGTGCTGGGTGACCACGTGGGTAGGGCCCTGAACAACAGGCAAATCACAATTGGGGTTAGTCTGGACTTCTCCGGTGCCTTTGACAATGTCTGGCACAATGCCATTGTTTACAAAATGACGAGAATGAATTTTAGTCATAACACCTGCAGAATAATAGCAAATTTTCTCAAATCCAGAAAATTCAAAATAAAGGTTGGAGAATCTTTCTCAACCTCTAGAAACATATTTACAGGGGTCCCGCAGGGTTCCCTTTTAGGACCTGTCCTGTTTAATATATTCTTAAGCGACATCCCCCAACCACCAGAGGGAGATCTACTGCTTATATACGCTGACGATATTTTCATCGCTGCGTCAGGAGCTCACGCCACAAATACAAACGTGCGTTTGAATACATACCTCCAGGTTCTCCACAGGTATTTTTGTAAATGGAAGATGTGTCTGAACATTAGCAAATGCGAAGGCATAGTTTTCAAAGGGCTGAAAAAGTACTTATTCCCTAGCTCTAGGGGATTTGAAGCCACACTCGATATTGGGGGTCAGGCAATTAGTATGTCCGACAGACTTAAATACTTAGGGGTAGTTTTTACATCCAACTTCCAGTTTGTCGGACACATAGACTATATACTTGGAAAAGCCAAGAAACTGTTTTGGACGTACCAACGAATAATTTGCAGATCAGGTGGTCTTACCCTCGCGGTTAAGCTACTGATCTATAAACAAATTATTCGACCGATCTTGGCCTACGCCTTCCCTGTGTGGTACGGAATCTCCTCCAGTCAAATGGAGAGAATTCGTATCTGGGAGAGAGGAGTACTAAGATCGTGTCTAGATCTGAAACCTATACAAGGTGATGATGGAATATGGCGTTTGCCACCCAACTCCCTAGTATACCACGACACCCCTTTTAAAAGGATTGATGTCTTTTTAATGAAGAGCGCTCTCAACTTTCTCGAAAAGTCCGCATATTGCGAAAATACTCTTGTTATTGACAGCCTTTCTGACAGTTTCAACAGTATAGATGGCCTTTTGGAGGCAAACTATCACCCTCCAAATTGCCTTACAATGTTAAATAGGGAAGGTCTATTATATGAGAATGACCAACTCATGTTTTATCACCGACGGTATAAAACATTCGACATTTACAACACCGTCTACCAGTCAGCCCAGTAGCCGATGAAGCATCCTGTACATATGTAAATAATTTATATTTATTTAGTTTGTAAGTAGATAATAAGACAAAAAATAAAAATGCTTAGAGACTCCTTTTTTAAGATTCTTTTTTCAGGAGAATAAGAATAATATTCTTGCATAATAGTCTATAAGAGAACAATAAATTAATTTAATTAATTTAACTTTCTCAGTATTAAGGATATGTTGCATACGTGCTGCAACATATGTATTTATGTACATGTATTATACAGATAAATTTAGAAAAATAATTTTATGCTAAATAGACCTAAGAATTAATGTTAGACGTAAGTCATATGAAAATGTTTAAGGATTTGAATCTAAATAAAATTGAATTGAATTGAATTGAAATTGCCAATAACAATTTAATAGTACACATAAATTTGTGAGTGTATTTGTGTTACAGTGAAATATAAACATAAAAGTGAATAATCATGTCTGACGCCGCCGTTGTTGAAGCCACCGCCTCCCCAGTTGCCGCTGTTGAGAAAAAGGCACCAAAGAAGGCTGCAGCCAAAGCGAAGAAACCATTAGCTGCCCCTACTCATCCACCAACCCAACAAATGGTTGACGCCGCCATCAAATCATTGAAGGAACGTGGTGGTTCATCATTGCCTGCCATCAAGAAATATTTGGCCAGCACCTACAAGGTTGATGCCCAAAAATTGGCTCCTTTCATCAAGAAGTATTTGAAGAGCGCTGTTGCCAGTGGAAAACTCATCCAAACTAAAGGTAAGGGTGCTTCTGGTTCATTCAAATTGTCCGCCTCGGCTTCCAAGGAACCCAAAGCAAAGACTGCTGAAAAGAAGAAGAAGGCCCCAGCTGCTGAGAAGAAGAAGAAGGCTGCCCCTAAAAAGGCTGCCGGTGAAAAGAAAACCGCTGCCAAGAAGCCATCTGCCGCCAAAAAGACCGCTGAGAAGAAGAAGGCTGACAAAACAAAGGCTAAGGCTGCCAAGAAAACCGGTACAGTTAAGGCTAAGCCAGCAAAAACCGCCGCTAAAGCATCTGCCACCAAACCAAAGGCACCCAAGGCAAAAACAGCAGCTGCTAAACCCAAAAAAGCCGCCGCACCAAAGAAGCCAGCTGCCAAGAAAGCCGCCGCCAAGAAGTAATTTTTCCCAGAAAGATTACTTGTTGACAACATTTTTCGATATTGGAAAGCATAATATCTAACAGCCCTTTTCAGGGCTACAAATTAAATTCAAAAAGAGAAAATCTTTATTTCAAACTATTTATTATTACTACTATTTATTGTTTTATTACCTAAATAAATAAGAAAAATACACACGTGTCTGATTTTAGGAAAATTTTACCCTCACTCATTACTTTTTCTATTAGGTAATTAACATTGAGCCTGTTTTATTATGGGCATTCCACAAAATAACACCACAAAGGGATTAAAATTTTAGTCTGGGTCATAAAATAAATGTGACTAATTTTTGTTTGTCTAATTATGGTCATTTTCATCTAATTTCATATTTTTGGAATTTTTCATTTAATCTTCAAAAATGATAATTTTTTTCTCTTTGCAAAAATTGTTTGCTGGGTAAAAGGAGATTATTTTAATCGGGAATGTTTTTCTATTCTAATGAAGTTATGTTGCAACTCTATTTTATTTCTCATTCTATTTTCCCCTAATTCTATTTTTTCCATTGAAAAATGTCCCGTTAATTTTTGCGCCACCACCAAACAAATTTCCCCTTAAAAATGTTCGCGCTTCATATTTGGCATTGGCGTAGTGAAGTATTACAGGCAAAATGCTTGTTGTTCGTTTATACATTTTTCGATATGGTGGTGACTGCCGACGGTAATACAAAGTAACATCGCACAAGCACACACACATACCCATACATTGGATGGCGTGTTGTTGTACACACATAGAGTAGCCAAGCAAGCAAAAAAGCAATATGAACCACGGCAAAACAAGAGTTGACGGCGTCATTTAGTAAATACATGGGAAAAATATTATTTTTGCTAGAATATGAGTTTTTTAAGAATTTTAAAATTATTTTGGTAAGTTTTTTATTTAAAAAATGTAAATAATGGAAAATAAGTGTTTCGACAAAAATTTGATCTCTTTTAAAATGTTTTTTGTGGCCCTGAAAAGGGCCTTTTATGGTTGAATTTCGACGAAATATGAAAAAATCAAGGCATTTACTTGGAGCTGGTGTATTTAGTAACAGCCTTGGTACCTTCAGAGACAGCGTGCTTAGCCAATTCACCGGGCAACAATAGACGGACAGCAGTTTGGATTTCCCGACTGGTGATGGTAGAGCGCTTGTTGTAGTGGGCCAAACGAGAGGCTTCGGCGGCAATACGTTCGAAGATGTCATTCACAAAACTGTTCATGATGCTCATGGCCTTTGACGAAATACCAGTATCAGGATGGACTTGCTTCAACACTTTGTAAATGTAGATAGCGTAACTCTCCTTACGCTTGGTACGTCTCTTCGACTTATCGCCCTTGGTGATGTTCTTTTGGGCTTTGCCGGCCTTCTTTGCTGCTTTACCACTGGTTTTTGGAGGCATTTTTCACTTTTAATTTTTTGAATCACACAAACACTGTTCACAAATGATAAAAACCCAGTACCCAAACAGAATATTTCAAGCATTATGTGCTCAAATGTTTCAGGTAATCGCAGTTGTTGTGTAGAATAGTGGCCAAACAACCCCAGTTTTCGATGTGTGTGTATTAAATGAGCGAGAGAAAAGTATAAATAGTAGGGGTTCAAGCGAGTAACGGCATCATTCTGTGTTTTTTCAGTGCTAAGTGAAGTGTTCAAAAAAATATTAAGTGAAAATGTCTGGTCGTGGTAAAGGTGGCAAAGTTAAGGGAAAGGCAAAGTCCCGTTCAAATCGTGCTGGTCTTCAATTCCCCGTCGGTCGTATTCATCGTTTGTTGCGCAAAGGCAACTATGCTGAACGTGTTGGTGCCGGTGCTCCAGTATATTTAGCCGCCGTCATGGAATATTTGGCTGCTGAAGTTTTGGAATTGGCTGGTAATGCTGCCCGTGACAACAAGAAGACTCGTATCATTCCCCGTCACTTGCAATTGGCCATCCGCAACGACGAAGAATTGAACAAATTGCTGTCCGGCGTCACAATTGCCCAAGGTGGTGTATTGCCAAACATCCAAGCTGTTCTCTTGCCCAAGAAGACCGAAAAGAAAGCCTAAATTATCTCGAAAGGTATTATGGAAAAAATACAGACCATCGTATAAGAAGAAGAAAATCCATACAAAATTCAACCAATCCGTCCTTTTCAGGACGACAAAAAATATTTAAAAAGAGAAAAAATCTATTCAAACTATTAATTTTCATTATTTACATTTTATAGGGAAAGAATAAAAATGACCAAAAATTTTATATTTACATTTTATAGGGAAAAAATAAAAATGCCCAAAAAATGATATTTTCCTTAATCGACGACAACCCTTGATTATTTGCAAATGACATTTTTTCTTTCATATTTCCTTAGAAAATATGTTCGTTTGTTGTAACTGTTTTTCATTTCTACCCCCCAGCAGAATTGTGTTTGTTTTGTGTCGCTTTAGTTTTTCACAGAAATAGCGAGACAGATATAGAGAGACAGAGAGAGAGTAAGAAAGAGCGAAAAAGAGATCATTCGTCTCATCGATGATGTTCGCGCCAATATTCGTTCATCGATGTTGCCGCCAATGTTCGTTCATCGTATGTTGACGATGTCTGTTATGAATGTGTGTGTGTGTGTGTGTGTGTGTGTGTGGTGTTGTGTGTTTGTTAGTTAGAATAACCAAATGCCTTTACTTACGATGATGATGGTTGTTGATGTTGTTGTAGTGGCTGTTAGAGTAAATTATTAAGAAAAAGTGTTCTGCCGCCGCGAATTTTGAGGAGAAAAAAAGTAACTGTATTTGGAAAGGAAAAAATGCAGAAATGTGCGATTTTAGTAATGTTTCCAGAGCATAGAGTTAGTAATAGAGTGATGACAACATGAAGTGCGCACGGAAAAAATTTTTATTTTCAAAGGGAAAAAAGTAGAGTTGTGGAAATAAAATGAGGATCATTGTTAGTAACTAACAAAAAATACATAAAATAGAAGATAATTATGTGAATTTTGTGGACATTTAAGAAAAAATAAATTATTTTTAGTGAAAGATAAGAAGAAGAAGAAGAAGAAGAAGAAAAAATTTTCAATGATTTCAACATAAAGTAAAAGAATTTATGTGATTTTTGGGACGTTTGAGAAAAAATAAAATATTTTTAGTGAAACATAGGAAGAAGAAGAAGACATTTTTTAATAATTTAGAAAATTATGTGATTTTTTGGTCATTTAAGAAAATGTGATTTAGTGAAACAAGAAGAAGAAGAAGAAGAAAATTTTCAATAATTTCAACTAAAGTGAGAGAAATTTAGAAAACTATGTAATTTTTTTTTGGTCATTTAAGAAAATTTGAGTTAGTGAAACGAGAAGAAGAAGAAAATTCTCAATAATTTCAACATAAAGTGAGAGAAATTTAGAAAATTATGTGATTTTTTGGACATTTAAGAAAAAATAAATTATTTTTAGTGAAAAATAAGAAGAAGAATAAATTTTTCAATAATTTGAACATAAAATAAAACAAATTTAGATCATTATGTGATTTTTTGGACATTTAAGAAAAAATATATATTTTTTTTTTAGGGAAACATAAGGAGGAGAAGAAGAAGAATTTTTCAATAATTTCAACATAAAGTGAGAGAAATTTAGAAAATTATGTGATTTTTTGGAGGATTAAGTAAAAGATAAAATATTTTTATGTGAAATCATGAAACATAAGAAGAAGAAGAATTTATTCATAACCAAATTTTTGAAAAAAGAGATGCTATAAAAATTTTTGGAATATAATTTTGAGAAAAATCGCAGTAAATATTTACAAAATTCAAACTAATTTAATGAAAATGTTTTAAAAAAGGTAATTTTCATTATACTTTTAAACAATTTAATACCAATTTTTAATAATTTCATCACAAAATAACAAAAATTTTTACTTGAAGGAAAAAATAAGTACATAACATCGCAGTCAAAGATATTGTTCGCTTGGCATAGCATTGATGTGCGTTAGTTATATGAACAAACAAACACACGCACACACAGAGCGACGCTAGCGTATACACACATCAAGCAAGCAAGCAGCTACCCTAACAATGAGAGTTGCCGGTAGAACATGTATTAGTGGAAATAAAGGAACATTTTTGTGTATTACGAAAAAGGAATGATCAGAGTTACCGACGGCAAACATTTTTGAAGGCAAAAGGGAAGATTATTTGAAAAATTTTATGAAATTTGGAAAATGAAAGAAAAAATAAAATGCACTGAAAAAAGTAATATGAAAGAAAATATTTTATGGTTAGTTTTATTTTTCATATATTAAGGTAAGTATTATTTTTGGTATATTTTATTAAATTTTTTCATGTTTTTGTAATTTCAACAAGAAAATATCTCTTTTTAAATATTTTTTGTGGTCCTGAAAAGGACCGATTGTTTTGTTGTAAAAGAAAAATTCTCCAAATAGCGTCAAGAAAATATTTAACCGCCGAAACCGTACAAAGTACGACCTTGTCTCTTCAAAGCATAGACGACATCCATAGCAGTGACGGTTTTACGCTTAGCATGTTCGGTGTATGTAACGGCGTCACGAATAACGTTTTCCAAAAACACCTTCAGAACACCACGGGTTTCTTCGTAGATGAGACCAGAGATACGTTTTACACCACCACGGCGAGCCAAACGTCTAATAGCTGGCTTGGTAATACCCTGGATATTATCACGTAACACTTTACGGTGACGTTTAGCGCCACCTTTTCCCAAGCCTTTGCCACCTTTACCACGACCAGTCATTTTTCACTTTTTTTTTAATTCACTTTTACACTTCACGAAATCACAAGACAGAATGTTTTTTCCAAGTTAGGTTCAGTTGTATTTATACAAAAATTGGCCTGTTTGAATAACTAAGAGTCTTTATGAAATGTATAGGTATTTGTGTATGTGTGAGTACACATTTTGTGCGCGCACAGCTGTCTTTACTGTTTTACCCACCCCTAATCATAGCCGCTTCTTCGAAATTTTCTATAAATACCGCTATATGGTATTTGGGCACAGTTATTACAGTGTTAACAGTGTTTGTGTGCATACCTAAGTGAAGTGAAAAAAATTAAAGTGAAAAATGGCTCGTACTAAGCAAACTGCCCGTAAATCAACTGGTGGAAAGGCTCCTCGTAAGCAATTGGCCACTAAAGCTGCTCGTAAGAGTGCACCAGCCACCGGCGGCGTCAAGAAGCCTCATCGTTTCCGTCCTGGTACTGTTGCCTTGCGTGAAATCCGTCGTTACCAGAAGAGTACTGAATTGTTGATCCGCAAATTGCCCTTCCAACGTTTGGTTCGTGAAATTGCTCAAGATTTCAAAACTGATTTGCGTTTCCAGAGCTCTGCTGTTATGGCCTTGCAAGAAGCCAGCGAAGCATACTTGGTCGGTCTTTTCGAAGATACTAACTTGTGCGCCATCCATGCTAAACGTGTCACCATCATGCCTAAAGATATTCAATTGGCCAGACGTATCCGTGGAGAACGTGCTTAAATTCTTGACGTTTTAAAAACATATTTTTTACAACAAAACAATCGGTCCTTTTCAGGACCACAAAAAATTTATAAAAAAGAGATTATTTTTTCATCAAACTATTTAGCATTTTTAACATTTTAAATAAATATTTTTCTTTGTTTTTTTTTTTATTTTTGAGGCTGATTTTAGGAATATTTGAACATTTTCTTGTATGAGTCATATTTGACGGCGTCAGTAAAAATTTCCCATTAGAAGACACATTTTATTCTTCTTCTTGAAAAAAATATAATACAATTTTCTCTTTCTTTTCTATGTGTGTTTTTTGATGGCGTCAGTGATATTTTCCTATTAGAATATACATTTATTCTTCTTCTTTCTTTTCTATTGGTCTTTTTATCGTCCATATTAATTTCTTCTTTAAAGGCAATGTTTCTTCTTCTTATTATTTTCTTCATAACAAATATTTGTTCTATTGAACTTCTTTTTGTGTGTATACTAATGTCCACGAGGCATATGTTCAATAAATTTGGCGCGAAATGTTCTCTGCAATAATGCTCTCACTATTTCTCACTCAATATGGTTGAAAATTTTTGGCGGAAAATGCTCTCTGTTTTGTTTTATTTTTTCTTTTCAGATAATGATGAATGAAATATGCAATTTTTTCTTTTCAGATATATTAATTTTTTTTTTTTTTAATTTAGTAAAGTCTTACGATAATTTTGTAAAATTATTATTTTTTAAAAATATTTATCAAAAATTGTCTCACATAGAGTGGCGAATATTTCTTGGCCATTTGAAAGGCCTAATACTACATTTTAGAAAAACATTTTCTTTTAAAAAAGTTGTTTAAATCTTGTATTATTTTTACTAAATTGTCATAGAGAAGGGATTTATTTATTTTATTTTATACATTTTTGCAATAAATATCTAAATTTTTAATGAAATCAGGAAAAAAAGTACGTGTGAAAAACTTCAGTAATTCTATATGGTTTTTTCCTTGATATTATTATTTTTGAAGAATATTTTTTGTAAAAATTGATGAAATTTTTACTAAATTTTAACGAAAATGTCCTCATGTTTTATTAAAAATTAATTTTTGAGCGATTTTCATTTAATTTAGCAAAAATATTCCAATTTTCAAAAATATTACCTTTGACAGTGAATGTTTGTCCATAGGTGGTATACGGTAATGGAAAGATTTTTTTAACTTTTCCAAAGAAATAACTACTTTTTATGAATAATGTTATAATTTGGTGTAAATATACAGATTCTGAAATGTTTATAAAACTCAATTAGATTTGAGCTTTTAAATTTCTTTGAAGAAAAACTTTTCTTCATTGAAAATATGCCCACAAGAGGATTTCTGCCGTCTTGGACCACATAAAGATTTTGATTTTTTTTCATAGTGCAAATGTAAAATTTTTCAATATTTTAATTTTATCCTAAAGTAAACATATCAGGCTTTATTCTCAAACAGAATTTGGAAAAATATTTTTGAAAAAATTCATAATTCACACATAAAGATTTTGATTTTTTTTCATAGTGCAAATGTAAAATTTTTCAATATTTTAATTTTATCCTAAAGTAAACATATCAGGCTTTATTCTCAAACAGAATTTGGAAAAATATTTTTGAAAAAATTCATAATTTTTTCAAATTTAGTTACAAATTTGTGATAACATTTTTACAATCTGTGAAGTTAAACGCTTATAACTCTTAAACGGATAACGGAAATTACACCAAATTTTCGCTAAAATATGGCCTGATATCTATACAAGAAATGTGTAAAATATCTTCTATAAAAATAATCAAAGACTCCTCAGAAAAATTAAATTTCTACCAAAACTTTTGTAAAAAGTTAAACACGATTCCACACAATATTTCGAAAAATATAGCTATTGACTACTATGCACTTCTCAACTTTTCAATGTACCTACCATTTTTAAAAATTGCCAATAACAATTTAATAGTACACATAAATTTGTGAGTGTATTTGTGTTACAGTGAAATATAAACATAAAAGTGAATAATCATGTCTGACGCCGCCGTTGTTGAAGCCACCGCCTCCCCAGTTGCCGCTGTTGAGAAAAAGGCACCAAAGAAGGCTGCAGCCAAAGCGAAGAAACCATTAGCTGCCCCTACTCATCCACCAACCCAACAAATGGTTGACGCCGCCATCAAATCATTGAAGGAACGTGGTGGTTCATCATTGCCTGCCATCAAGAAATATTTGGCCAGCACCTACAAGGTTGATGCCCAAAAATTGGCTCCTTTCATCAAGAAGTATTTGAAGAGCGCTGTTGCCAGTGGAAAACTCATCCAAACTAAAGGTAAGGGTGCTTCTGGTTCATTCAAATTGTCCGCCTCGGCTTCCAAGGAACCCAAAGCAAAGACTGCTGAAAAGAAGAAGAAGGCCCCAGCTGCTGAGAAGAAGAAGAAGGCTGCCCCTAAAAAGGCTGCCGGTGAAAAGAAAACCGCTGCCAAGAAGCCATCTGCCGCCAAAAAGACCGCTGAGAAGAAGAAGGCTGACAAAACAAAGGCTAAGGCTGCCAAGAAAACCGGTACAGTTAAGGCTAAGCCAGCAAAAACCGCCGCTAAAGCATCTGCCACCAAACCAAAGGCACCCAAGGCAAAAACAGCAGCTGCTAAACCCAAAAAAGCCGCCGCACCAAAGAAGCCAGCTGCCAAGAAAGCCGCCGCCAAGAAGTAATTTTTCCCAGAAAGATTACTTGTTGACAACATTTTTCGATATTGGAAAGCATAATATCTAACAGCCCTTTTCAGGGCTACAAATTAAATTCAAAAAGAGAAAATCTTTATTTCAAACTATTTATTATTACTACTATTTATTGTTTTATTACCTAAATAAATAAGAAAAATACACACGTGTCTGATTTTAGGAAAATTTTACCCTCACTCATTACTTTTTCTATTAGGTAATTAACATTGAGCCTGTTTTATTATGGGCATTCCACAAAATAACACCACAAAGGGATTAAAATTTTAGTCTGGGTCATAAAATAAATGTGACTAATTTTTGTTTGTCTAATTATGGTCATTTTCATCTAATTTCATATTTTTGGAATTTTTCATTTAATCTTCAAAAATGATAATTTTTTTCTCTTTGCAAAAATTGTTTGCTGGGTAAAAGGAGATTATTTTAATCGGGAATGTTTTTCTATTCTAATGAAGTTATGTTGCAACTCTATTTTATTTCTCATTCTATTTTCCCCTAATTCTATTTTTTCCATTGAAAAATGTCCCGTTAATTTTTGCGCCACCACCAAACAAATTTCCCCTTAAAAATGTTCGCGCTTCATATTTGGCATTGGCGTAGTGAAGTATTACAGGCAAAATGCTTGTTGTTCGTTTATACATTTTTCGATATGGTGGTGACTGCCGACGGTAATACAAAGTAACATCGCACAAGCACACACACATACCCATACATTGGATGGCGTGTTGTTGTACACACATAGAGTAGCCAAGCAAGCAAAAAAGCAATATGAACCACGGCAAAACAAGAGTTGACGGCGTCATTTAGTAAATACATGGGAAAAATATTATTTTTGCTAGAATATGAGTTTTTTAAGAATTTTAAAATTATTTTGGTAAGTTTTTTATTTAAAAAATGTAAATAATGGAAAATAAGTGTTTCGACAAAAATTTGATCTCTTTTAAAATGTTTTTTGTGGCCCTGAAAAGGGCCTTTTATGGTTGAATTTCGACGAAATATGAAAAAATCAAGGCATTTACTTGGAGCTGGTGTATTTAGTAACAGCCTTGGTACCTTCAGAGACAGCGTGCTTAGCCAATTCACCGGGCAACAATAGACGGACAGCAGTTTGGATTTCCCGACTGGTGATGGTAGAGCGCTTGTTGTAGTGGGCCAAACGAGAGGCTTCGGCGGCAATACGTTCGAAGATGTCATTCACAAAACTGTTCATGATGCTCATGGCCTTTGACGAAATACCAGTATCAGGATGGACTTGCTTCAACACTTTGTAAATGTAGATAGCGTAACTCTCCTTACGCTTGGTACGTCTCTTCGACTTATCGCCCTTGGTGATGTTCTTTTGGGCTTTGCCGGCCTTCTTTGCTGCTTTACCACTGGTTTTTGGAGGCATTTTTCACTTTTAATTTTTTGAATCACACAAACACTGTTCACAAATGATAAAAACCCAGTACCCAAACAGAATATTTCAAGCATTATGTGCTCAAATGTTTCAGGTAATCGCAGTTGTTGTGTAGAATAGTGGCCAAACAACCCCAGTTTTCGATGTGTGTGTATTAAATGAGCGAGAGAAAAGTATAAATAGTAGGGGTTCAAGCGAGTAACGGCATCATTCTGTGTTTTTTCAGTGCTAAGTGAAGTGTTCAAAAAAATATTAAGTGAAAATGTCTGGTCGTGGTAAAGGTGGCAAAGTTAAGGGAAAGGCAAAGTCCCGTTCAAATCGTGCTGGTCTTCAATTCCCCGTCGGTCGTATTCATCGTTTGTTGCGCAAAGGCAACTATGCTGAACGTGTTGGTGCCGGTGCTCCAGTATATTTAGCCGCCGTCATGGAATATTTGGCTGCTGAAGTTTTGGAATTGGCTGGTAATGCTGCCCGTGACAACAAGAAGACTCGTATCATTCCCCGTCACTTGCAATTGGCCATCCGCAACGACGAAGAATTGAACAAATTGCTGTCCGGCGTCACAATTGCCCAAGGTGGTGTATTGCCAAACATCCAAGCTGTTCTCTTGCCCAAGAAGACCGAAAAGAAAGCCTAAATTATCTCGAAAGGTATTATGGAAAAAATACAGACCATCGTATAAGAAGAAGAAAATCCATACAAAATTCAACCAATCCGTCCTTTTCAGGACGACAAAAAATATTTAAAAAGAGAAAAAATCTATTCAAACTATTAATTTTCATTATTTACATTTTATAGGGAAAGAATAAAAATGACCAAAAATTTTATATTTACATTTTATAGGGAAAAAATAAAAATGCCCAAAAAATGATATTTTCCTTAATCGACGACAACCCTTGATTATTTGCAAATGACATTTTTTCTTTCATATTTCCTTAGAAAATATGTTCGTTTGTTGTAACTGTTTTTCATTTCTACCCCCCAGCAGAATTGTGTTTGTTTTGTGTCGCTTTAGTTTTTCACAGAAATAGCGAGACAGATATAGAGAGACAGAGAGAGAGTAAGAAAGAGCGAAAAAGAGATCATTCGTCTCATCGATGATGTTCGCGCCAATATTCGTTCATCGATGTTGCCGCCAATGTTCGTTCATCGTATGTTGACGATGTCTGTTATGAATGTGTGTGTGTGTGTGTGTGTGTGTGTGTGTGTGTTGTGTGTTTGTTAGTTAGAATAACCAAATGCCTTTACTTACGATGATGATGGTTGTTGATGTTGTTGTAGTGGCTGTTAGAGTAAATTATTAAGAAAAAGTGTTCTGCCGCCGCGAATTTTGAGGAGAAAAAAAGTTGTATTTGGAAAGGAAAAAATGCAGAAATGTGCGATTTTAGTAATGTTTCCAGAGCATAGAGTTAGTAATAGAGTGATGACAACATGAAGTGCGCACGGAAAAAATTTTTATTTTCAAAGGGAAAAAAGTAGAGTTGTGGAAATAAAATGAGGATCATTGTTAGTAACTAACAAAAAATACATAAAATAGAAGATAATTATGTGAATTTTGTGGACATTTAAGAAAAAATAAATTATTTTTAGTGAAAGATAAGAAGAAGAAGAAGAAGAAGAAAAAATTTTCAATGATTTCAACATAAAGTAAAAGAATTTATGTGATTTTTGGGACGTTTGAGAAAAAATAAAATATTTTTAGTGAAACATAGGAAGAAGAAGAAGACATTTTTTAATAATTTAGAAAATTATGTGATTTTTTGGTCATTTAAGAAAATGTGATTTAGTGAAACAAGAAGAAGAAGAAGAAGAAAATTTTCAATAATTTCAACTAAAGTGAGAGAAATTTAGAAAACTATGTAATTTTTTTTTGGTCATTTAAGAAAATTTGAGTTAGTGAAACGAGAAGAAGAAGAAAATTCTCAATAATTTCAACATAAAGTGAGAGAAATTTAGAAAATTATGTGATTTTTTGGACATTTAAGAAAAAATAAATTATTTTTAGTGAAAAATAAGAAGAAGAATAAATTTTTCAATAATTTGAACATAAAATAAAACAAATTTAGATCATTATGTGATTTTTTGGACATTTAAGAAAAAATATATATTTTTTTTTTAGGGAAACATAAGGAGGAGAAGAAGAAGAATTTTTCAATAATTTCAACATAAAGTGAGAGAAATTTAGAAAATTATGTGATTTTTTGGAGGATTAAGTAAAAGATAAAATATTTTTATGTGAAATCATGAAACATAAGAAGAAGAAGAATTTATTCATAACCAAATTTTTGAAAAAAGAGATGCTATAAAAATTTTTGGAATATAATTTTGAGAAAAATCGCAGTAAATATTTACAAAATTCAAACTAATTTAATGAAAATGTTTTAAAAAAGGTAATTTTCATTATACTTTTAAACAATTTAATACCAATTTTTAATAATTTCATCACAAAATAACAAAAATTTTTACTTGAAGGAAAAAATAAGTACATAACATCGCAGTCAAAGATATTGTTCGCTTGGCATAGCATTGATGTGCGTTAGTTATATGAACAAACAAACACACGCACACACAGAGCGACGCTAGCGTATACACACATCAAGCAAGCAAGCAGCTACCCTAACAATGAGAGTTGCCGGTAGAACATGTATTAGTGGAAATAAAGGAACATTTTTGTGTATTACGAAAAAGGAATGATCAGAGTTACCGACGGCAAACATTTTTGAAGGCAAAAGGGAAGATTATTTGAAAAATTTTATGAAATTTGGAAAATGAAAGAAAAAATAAAATGCACTGAAAAAAGTAATATGAAAGAAAATATTTTATGGTTAGTTTTATTTTTCATATATTAAGGTAAGTATTATTTTTGGTATATTTTATTAAATTTTTTCATGTTTTTGTAATTTTCAACAAGAAAATATCTCTTTTTAAATATTTTTTGTGGTCCTGAAAAGGACCGATTGTTTTGTTGTAAAAGAAAAATTCTCCAAATAGCGTCAAGAAAATATTTAACCGCCGAAACCGTACAAAGTACGACCTTGTCTCTTCAAAGCATAGACGACATCCATAGCAGTGACGGTTTTACGCTTAGCATGTTCGGTGTATGTAACGGCGTCACGAATAACGTTTTCCAAAAACACCTTCAGAACACCACGGGTTTCTTCGTAGATGAGACCAGAGATACGTTTTACACCACCACGGCGAGCCAAACGTCTAATAGCTGGCTTGGTAATACCCTGGATATTATCACGTAACACTTTACGGTGACGTTTAGCGCCACCTTTTCCCAAGCCTTTGCCACCTTTACCACGACCAGTCATTTTTCACTTTTTTTTTAATTCACTTTTACACTTCACGAAATCACAAGACAGAATGTTTTTTCCAAGTTAGGTTCAGTTGTATTTATACAAAAATTGGCCTGTTTGAATAACTAAGAGTCTTTATGAAATGTATAGGTATTTGTGTATGTGTGAGTACACATTTTGTGCGCGCACAGCTGTCTTTACTGTTTTACCCACCCCTAATCATAGCCGCTTCTTCGAAATTTTCTATAAATACCGCTATATGGTATTTGGGCACAGTTCGACCTCATTCTGTGTTGTGTGCTCTAAGTGAAAGGTTGTGTCTAGCTAACAAGTGAACAAGCTTAACAGTAAAATAGTGTGAAGTGACTGTTCTACAGCAAGTTGTTAGCTGTTCGACTGGAAACAGCGAAGAGATAAAATTTTGTTTTCGTGAACAAGTGACGCAACCCGTACAGCTGGCGGGAAAACTTGAACCCGCTAGCAATCCAGAGCCGTCGTCATTACTTTCTGACGGCGGCAAACCAACGATGGACGAGTTATCTGAGGATAATAAAGCTGCGTCTGCAACGGAAAATAATGATAGTATGTTTTCTGCAGACGATGGTGAATCGACGGTTGATGCAAATAATGTGGATGCATACTCTCGACAGATAGTGCAGAGTTTGAAGCTAAGAAGAAGAAAGGAAAAAAGCGCCGAGGCAGCCGTGATGCTGCTTCTTCTTATAAAACTATGAAATTGGAAGCTACCATCACTCAGCTTCAAAATGCCCTTGCTCGTATACAGCATCTGGAGGAGTTAAACAAAAAATTAACGGAAGAACTAGCTGCCGTTAAACAAAATATTGATCATCGTGGTACGGTTAGTGCGGACGGCACTCCTATCACAGTAAATGCTGAACATACTTCTGGTGCAACTGCAGTCCTTGGTTGCAATACTGAAGATGATGGTGTTACGCCGTTAGCACCGAGTGGCGGCTCAGACAAATTACCAAACTCCGTCAATAGCGCTGATAACACTCCCTGGCGGGAGGCGACATCGAAGAAGAATAAGCCAAAGATGCTTAAACCAGCTGATGAAAATACTCATTTGAAGAAAACTCTTCATGATACAACACAAAGGTTGACTCAAGCCATTGGTCGTGAAGGTGCTTTCCACCGTGTCATTGGCAACTTACAAAAGCAAGTATCCGATTTAAGTGGTGTTAAACTCAAAAATACCTCAGAAGAACTATCGGCGAAATCTTTAGTTGGCACCCCTAAATTGGTCCAACCATTTAATAAGCCAGATGACTGGGCTGTTGAGGTAGCCGGAGACCTCGACATGGCGAAGGATGTTGACATGCCGTCAACTGATTTAAATACCGATGCTTCGAAAGGTACTTTACCAAAGAAGAAGGCGATTCCTGGTACTTCTACAACATACATAAAGATGCCGAACAATACCAGAAACATGAAGGAAACTGAACGTGATGCTGCTGCTAATAAGGCCACTTCATCTAGTAAACCTGCTGCTGGCAAATCAATGCCTGCATTTACCATTTATGACGTAAGCGTCCGTGAGCTCTCGGGGATTCTTAGGCAGCGATATCAACCAGGTGAGTTTGGTATTACATACATTCGGCAATCTGTCTTGTCTCTCAAAGTGAAAGGCCTAGAAATATTTAATGAAGTTAGGATCATGCTAAATGAACGTGGGTACAAATTTCATACCCACACCCTAGATCTGTGTTACCCTTCATGCTAGTCATAAATAGACTTCCTAGTGAATTCCCAAGAGATGATGTCAAATATTTTCTCGAAAATCATTTGCAATTCCCTGTTGAAGTAGTAGGGCTAACCAACATAACCCATGAGAAATGGCTCCTTAGAGTCTCAAGACAGTCAGATATTCATAGCCTTTACAAGCTTAAATTTATCTATGATTGCAATATTTATATCACTAAAGATAAGGGTCGCGACATAATTCAATGTTTTAACTGTCAGCGATTTGGTCACGTATTGGCCAACTGTACAATGCCGACCCGTTGTGTTAAATGTGGCGAAAACCACCAGCCTAAAGAGTGTCCTATCCCACCAAAGGATAAAAAACAAGTGGTAGTAACTCCAGACCCCATTACTGGAGAGCCAGTTACATCGCCTGCTCCACCTTGCAGTTGTGTCAACTGTGGTGTGTCTGGTCACCCGGCTTCTGCCCGCGATTGCCCACGCCGCTTGGCTATTTTGACTAGAAAAGCTAACAACAAAGCTGAAATTCAGGCCAAAGCTGAGGCCCGGTCCCAACGTTTGTCGGCTGTTCGTAATGGTTGTCATACTCTGCAGCCTCAAAAAATAGCGCTATCTCTACCAGACCAGTTCGTCCTTCTCAGCCGGCTTCTTCAAGCCAGGGTACTGGCACTGGTATGAATAATGTCGTTCAGTTTTTCGGATCGGACTTCAATTCGAAGTGCGATAAAGCCAGAACTTTTGGTCCAATTTTCAATGAAATAAAAGCCAAAGCTGGTTTAGAAGCCGCCATGTCTGCATGGCTTATTTTTATTGCTGGAGATGCGCAGTTTTAAAGTTATTTTTTTTAAACGCTAATTCTTTAATTTCTCTTACAAGGAGACATTATTTAATGAATTTTATTAGAGAGAGGCGACCCGATATATTACTTTTGGCTGAGCATAAGCTCAATCGCACTCATAATTTTCGCATAGATGGATATAAGTGTTTCTTACAGTTCAGGGAGGGTGGAGGTGGAGGTGGGACCGCGGTGTTAGTTAAAGATAACTTTCGCTGCGACCGCATCCCCATTTCTACAGGCTGTATTGAATCATGTGTTGTTAAGATTTGGAAGGAGGATGGTTCCTCAATATTTTTTGCGGCTCTATATTGTCGTCCCACGATTGATTTTCACCCAACTGACCTGCAACCACTGGTGGACCTCCAGGGCCAGGGCGAGGTTTGTTGGGTGGTGACCTCAATGCCAAGCATACATCTTGGGGAGGCTCTGATATCGACTCCAGAGGTAGACGCTTGTTCACGTATTTGGCAAACTGTCCCAATTTTGAAATTTTTTCCTCCGGCATTCCAACTAGGCCCAATGGAAGCGGTGGCTCCTTCATTGACGTCTTTTTGTGTACTCCTGGCATGTCTTTGGTCGGGGGTAGCAGATTAGCTACTGCCCATTATTTCGAATCTGATCATAGAGCGATCGAAATACTTTTAAATATTGGTACTTTTCAGCTTAGGGAGGCCAAAACTGTCTATCTGTATGATCGTATTGACCTTGGATCTTTTAGGGGCAAATTAAGACAAGGATTATCCGCTAGCTCTTTACCCATTAATAGAAACGTTACCGTTGGAGAAATCGACACTGCTGTTGACAAATTGGAGTCAGTATTTCGGAATGCTATTGAGGCTGCTGTCCCAAAAGTTAAACCCCGCAATAAATCCTTGGGGGTTCTCCCTCAAAGAATTCAGAGTTTTATAAGGGAAAAACGTAGGCTCACTAGGACCCTTAGGAGATCATTGGATCCCTCTAGATTTCCGGCTCTCAGGGCTGACATAAGAAATCTAGATCGAATCATTGAAGACTCAATACGTATTTTCGAGCAGGAACGATATTGCAATTTTTTGGAGAATATAAATGTCAACAACAAAACATTTAGACAGGTTAAAACTGCTGCCGGTCTTTCAGTTAGGGACCCTGTTGGTGATTTGGTGGATGCCTCGGGCGTTCGCATCGTCGATGATAACATGAAAGCCGAGTCCATTGCTGATCACGTTGAGGGAGCGTTACGACCCATGGTTGGACCGATTGATCATTCGCTACACAGCTTGGTACACCGAGGTGTAGAGGGGATGGACGATCGATCCCCCTTGGTTACCTTCTGTGACGCGTTCACGGCGGACGGTTCTGCAATCGGCGACGAAACCAGATGGAGGGAGGCTGGTTTCGTAAATTCTGAGGATATCGGCGGTGCGATTGCCCGCAGACCCAATAAAAAGTCTAGTGGAATCGACAGAATCCCCGACACCGCCCTAAAAAGGCCGGCTCTGTCGTCTTTGGATTCTTGTGTATTTTATTTAACCATTGTTTTAATGTAGGTTACTTTCCTAAGGCTTGGAAGGAGGCCATGGTTGTGCCTATTTTGAAAAGAGATGCTTCGCCTGAAAACTGTGGCAGTTATCGGCCAATCTCAATACTCTCGGCATTCGGTAAATTATTCGAATCATTTATTCTGAGCCGTATTAGGGTTCAGGCCGAGGATAAACGAATTTTGAAAGACAACCAATTTGGTTTTCGCTGGGGACATTCCACGTCTCACGCGTTAACTGTATTTTCTTCTTTCGTAATTAAAGGGTTCGAAAGGCGCTACGGCACAGTTGCTGTTAGCCTCGATGTTGCTAGGGCGTTTGACTCGGTGTGGCATGAAGGCATTCTCTTTAAAATGAAACATTTGGCTTCGATGCGCATACATGTAGATTAGTAGCAAGTTTCCTTGTGGATAGGCATTTTAAAGTAAAGGTAGGAGATCGACTTTCGAGCCGAAGATCAGTAAGAGCAGGGGTCCCACAGGGTTCACTTTTGGGCCCTATGCTCTATAACATATTTGTTAGCGACATTCCTGAGCCTCCCCAGGGAGGCTTGCTTCTGTCTTACGCCGACGATGTCATTCTGGCGGTTTCTGGCTCTAGAGCTAATTCTCTGGGACAATGCCTTAATATATATCTGGACGAACTACACAGGTATTTCACAAAGTGGCGCCTTAAACTTAATGCAGAGAAATGCTCAGCCATTGTCTTCAAAGGCAAATCCAAGATTGTTTATCCTAATTTTAATTCGTATGCACCTGTTCTTAAAATTGGGAATGAAACTATTAAAGTCACGGATAAAATCAGGTACCTAGGTGTTATTTTCTGTGAGAAGCTAGAGTTCATCCGACACTTGGATTTTATACTCGATAGAGCGAAAAAAATATACTTTGGCTACCATAGTGTTCTGCGTCATACCGGGGGTCTGGCCAACAGAATTAAACTATTAGTGTACAAACAGGTCATTAGACCCGTAGTCTCATATGCCTTCCCAGTATGGTTTACCATATCATCTGCTCAAATGGAGCGGCTAAGGCGATGGGAACGGTCTATTTTGACATATTGCTTGGGATTAAAACCTACCACCAGTGATGATGGAACAATTAAAAAACCCTCATGCAGGGTAACATATGATCTAGCTGGTATAGAAAGAATTGATAGATTTTAATAAGAGGTGCCTTAAACTTTGTCGAGGCGGCTAACCATCTGGACAACTCGCTGGTTGAGAGATCCCTGGATTGCTCCCTTGACTCCGAAACACTACGCACGCGCAGACATCTACCTCCTGCCGCGTTACCTAAGCTCAAAGATGAGGGTCTTTTGTATAATAATAATGACAAATTGATGTTCTATCATAGAAGATACAACAAAATGGATTTGACTGACACTGTATATATCACAAGTCAGTAATTGCATTGTAAATATTTGTAAATAGTAGCTTTAAGTCGTAGTAATAAGTAGTTTTAAGTTCTAGTATAAGTATTTTAAACTGAATTTGCCTTTTTTAAATTGATTTTTTGGGCGTTTAAATATTCTGATATCGAATTTGTAATGTTAATGATAGTTTGCTAGTGGCCTCACCACAGCATAAATTTTAGGATTTAAGAAGGCGGCGCATTGTCGCATGTTTACTTTTCTATTAATATAGCAGTAAGCCATTCTGTTTAGCAATAAGATTTATTCAATAAAAATGGCTTTAGCCAAAAATGAAAATGAAATTTGGGCACAGTTATTACAGTGTTAACAGTGTTTGTGTGCATACCTAAGTGAAGTGAAAAAAAATTAAAGTGAAAAATGGCTCGTACTAAGCAAACTGCCCGTAAATCAACTGGTGGAAAGGCTCCTCGTAAGCAATTGGCCACTAAAGCTGCTCGTAAGAGTGCACCAGCCACCGGCGGCGTCAAGAAGCCTCATCGTTTCCGTCCTGGTACTGTTGCCTTGCGTGAAATCCGTCGTTACCAGAAGAGTACTGAATTGTTGATCCGCAAATTGCCCTTCCAACGTTTGGTTCGTGAAATTGCTCAAGATTTCAAAACTGATTTGCGTTTCCAGAGCTCTGCTGTTATGGCCTTGCAAGAAGCCAGCGAAGCATACTTGGTCGGTCTTTTCGAAGATACTAACTTGTGCGCCATCCATGCTAAACGTGTCACCATCATGCCTAAAGATATTCAATTGGCCAGACGTATCCGTGGAGAACGTGCTTAAATTCTTGACGTTTTAAAAAACATATTTTTTACAACAAAACAATCGGTCCTTTTCAGGACCACAAAAAATTTATAAAAAAGAGATTATTTTTTCATCAAACTATTTAGCATTTTTAACATTTTAAATAAATATTTTTCTTTGTTTTTTTTTTTATTTTTGAGGCTGATTTTAGGAATATTTGAACATTTTCTTGTATGAGTCATATTTGACGGCGTCAGTAAAAATTTCCCATTAGAAGACACATTTTATTCTTCTTCTTGAAAAAAATATAATACAATTTTCTCTTTCTTTTCTATGTGTGTTTTTTGATGGCGTCAGTGATATTTTCCTATTAGAATATACATTTATTCTTCTTCTTTCTTTTCTATTGGTCTTTTTATCGTCCATATTAATTTCTTCTTTAAAGGCAATGTTTCTTCTTCTTATTATTTTCTTCATAACAAATATTTGTTCTATTGAACTTCTTTTTGTGTGTATACTAATGTCCACGAGGCATATGTTCAATAAATTTGGCGCGAAATGTTCTCTGCAATAATGCTCTCACTATTTCTCACTCAATATGGTTGAAAATTTTTGGCGGAAAATGCTCTCTGTTTTGTTTTATTTTTTCTTTTCAGATAATGATGAATGAAATATGCAATTTTTTCTTTTCAGATATATTAATTTTTTTTTTTTTTAATTTAGTAAAGTCTTACGATAATTTTGTAAAATTATTATTTTTTAAAAATATTTATCAAAAATTGTCTCACATAGAGTGGCGAATATTTCTTGGCCATTTGAAAGGCCTAATACTACATTTTAGAAAAACATTTTCTTTTAAAAAAGTTGTTTAAATCTTGTATTATTTTTACTAAATTGTCATAGAGAAGGGATTTATTTATTTTATTTTATACATTTTTGCAATAAATATCTAAATTTTTAATGAAATCAGGAAAAAAAGTACGTGTGAAAAACTTCAGTAATTCTATATGGTTTTTTCCTTGATATTATTATTTTTGAAGAATATTTTTTGTAAAAATTGATGAAATTTTTACTAAATTTTAACGAAAATGTCCTCATGTTTTATTAAAAATTAATTTTTGAGCGATTTTCATTTAATTTAGCAAAAATATTCCAATTTTCAAAAATATTACCTTTGACAGTGAATGTTTGTCCATAGGTGGTATACGGTAATGGAAAGATTTTTTTAACTTTTCCAAAGAAATAACTACTTTTTATGAATAATGTTATAATTTGGTGTAAATATACAGATTCTGAAATGTTTATAAAACTCAATTAGATTTGAGCTTTTAAATTTCTTTGAAGAAAAACTTTTCTTCATTGAAAATATGCCCACAAGAGGATTTCTGCCGTCTTGGACCACATAAAGATTTTGATTTTTTTTCATAGTGCAAATGTAAAATTTTTCAATATTTTAATTTTATCCTAAAGTAAACATATCAGGCTTTATTCTCAAACAGAATTTGGAAAAATATTTTTGAAAAAATTCATAATTCACACATAAAGATTTTGATTTTTTTTTCATAGTGCAAATGTAAAATTTTTCAATATTTTAATTTTATCCTAAAGTAAACATATCAGGCTTTATTCTCAAACAGAATTTGGAAAAATATTTTTGAAAAAATTCATAATTTTTTCAAATTTAGTTACAAATTTGTGATAACATTTTTACAATCTGTGAAGTTAAACGCTTATAACTCTTAAACGGATAACGGAAATTACACCAAATTTTCGCTAAAATATGGCCTGATATCTATACAAGAAATGTGTAAAATATCTTCTATAAAAATAATCAAAGACTCCTCAGAAAAATTAAATTTCTACCAAAACTTTTGTAAAAAGTTAAACACGATTCCACACAATATTTCGAAAAATATAGCTATTGACTACTATGCACTTCTCAACTTTTCAATGTACCTACCATTTTTAAAAATTGCCAATAACAATTTAATAGTACACATAAATTTGTGAGTGTATTTGTGTTACAGTGAAATATAAACATAAAAGTGAATAATCATGTCTGACGCCGCCGTTGTTGAAGCCACCGCCTCCCCAGTTGCCGCTGTTGAGAAAAAGGCACCAAAGAAGGCTGCAGCCAAAGCGAAGAAACCATTAGCTGCCCCTACTCATCCACCAACCCAACAAATGGTTGACGCCGCCATCAAATCATTGAAGGAACGTGGTGGTTCATCATTGCCTGCCATCAAGAAATATTTGGCCAGCACCTACAAGGTTGATGCCCAAAAATTGGCTCCTTTCATCAAGAAGTATTTGAAGAGCGCTGTTGCCAGTGGAAAACTCATCCAAACTAAAGGTAAGGGTGCTTCTGGTTCATTCAAATTGTCCGCCTCGGCTTCCAAGGAACCCAAAGCAAAGACTGCTGAAAAGAAGAAGAAGGCCCCAGCTGCTGAGAAGAAGAAGAAGGCTGCCCCTAAAAAGGCTGCCGGTGAAAAGAAAACCGCTGCCAAGAAGCCATCTGCCGCCAAAAAGACCGCTGAGAAGAAGAAGGCTGACAAAACAAAGGCTAAGGCTGCCAAGAAAACCGGTACAGTTAAGGCTAAGCCAGCAAAAACCGCCGCTAAAGCATCTGCCACCAAACCAAAGGCACCCAAGGCAAAAACAGCAGCTGCTAAACCCAAAAAAGCCGCCGCACCAAAGAAGCCAGCTGCCAAGAAAGCCGCCGCCAAGAAGTAATTTTTCCCAGAAAGATTACTTGTTGACAACATTTTTCGATATTGGAAAGCATAATATCTAACAGCCCTTTTCAGGGCTACAAATTAAATTCAAAAAGAGAAAATCTTTATTTCAAACTATTTATTATTACTACTATTTATTGTTTTATTACCTAAATAAATAAGAAAAATACACACGTGTCTGATTTTAGGAAAATTTTACCCTCACTCATTACTTTTTCTATTAGGTAATTAACATTGAGCCTGTTTTATTATGGGCATTCCACAAAATAACACCACAAAGGGATTAAAATTTTAGTCTGGGTCATAAAATAAATGTGACTAATTTTTGTTTGTCTAATTATGGTCATTTTCATCTAATTTCATATTTTTGGAATTTTTCATTTAATCTTCAAAAATGATAATTTTTTTCTCTTTGCAAAAATTGTTTGCTGGGTAAAAGGAGATTATTTTAATCGGGAATGTTTTTCTATTCTAATGAAGTTATGTTGCAACTCTATTTTATTTCTCATTCTATTTTCCCCTAATTCTATTTTTTCCATTGAAAAATGTCCCGTTAATTTTTGCGCCACCACCAAACAAATTTCCCCTTAAAAATGTTCGCGCTTCATATTTGGCATTGGCGTAGTGAAGTATTACAGGCAAAATGCTTGTTGTTCGTTTATACATTTTTCGATATGGTGGTGACTGCCGACGGTAATACAAAGTAACATCGCACAAGCACACACACATACCCATACATTGGATGGCGTGTTGTTGTACACACATAGAGTAGCCAAGCAAGCAAAAAAGCAATATGAACCACGGCAAAACAAGAGTTGACGGCGTCATTTAGTAAATACATGGGAAAAATATTATTTTTGCTAGAATATGAGTTTTTTAAGAATTTTAAAATTATTTTGGTAAGTTTTTTATTTAAAAAATGTAAATAATGGAAAATAAGTGTTTCGACAAAAATTTGATCTCTTTTAAAATGTTTTTTGTGGCCCTGAAAAGGGCCTTTTATGGTTGAATTTCGACGAAATATGAAAAAATCAAGGCATTTACTTGGAGCTGGTGTATTTAGTAACAGCCTTGGTACCTTCAGAGACAGCGTGCTTAGCCAATTCACCGGGCAACAATAGACGGACAGCAGTTTGGATTTCCCGACTGGTGATGGTAGAGCGCTTGTTGTAGTGGGCCAAACGAGAGGCTTCGGCGGCAATACGTTCGAAGATGTCATTCACAAAACTGTTCATGATGCTCATGGCCTTTGACGAAATACCAGTATCAGGATGGACTTGCTTCAACACTTTGTAAATGTAGATAGCGTAACTCTCCTTACGCTTGGTACGTCTCTTCGACTTATCGCCCTTGGTGATGTTCTTTTGGGCTTTGCCGGCCTTCTTTGCTGCTTTACCACTGGTTTTTGGAGGCATTTTTCACTTTTAATTTTTTGAATCACACAAACACTGTTCACAAATGATAAAAACCCAGTACCCAAACAGAATATTTCAAGCATTATGTGCTCAAATGTTTCAGGTAATCGCAGTTGTTGTGTAGAATAGTGGCCAAACAACCCCAGTTTTCGATGTGTGTGTATTAAATGAGCGAGAGAAAAGTATAAATAGTAGGGGTTCAAGCGAGTAACGGCATCATTCTGTGTTTTTTCAGTGCTAAGTGAAGTGTTCAAAAAAATATTAAGTGAAAATGTCTGGTCGTGGTAAAGGTGGCAAAGTTAAGGGAAAGGCAAAGTCCCGTTCAAATCGTGCTGGTCTTCAATTCCCCGTCGGTCGTATTCATCGTTTGTTGCGCAAAGGCAACTATGCTGAACGTGTTGTTTCAAGTTTCAAGTTTCAAGTTTATATTTTCATCAAAATTCTAGACAAAGTTGTTTAATAACTTATTTTCTAACAATAATTCTTAAGTCTATAACTTAAATATCTACTTAGCATAAGTTCTTATTTTTCTAAGTTTATCTATATAATACTCTATAGGAGTGTGTGCTGCAGTGTGGCTGCAGCCTATCATTAATACTAAATTATAATTACATTAATACATATAATGTAAACTAATGGTACATTATTTGTCCTCCTAAAAAAAGATGAATAAAAAAGGAGACCCTAACGAATTTTATATTTATAATCTTACATACTAAATTTATATCTAATTAATATAATTCTACAAACTACTATTTACAAAACTTAAACTAATTTAATAAACTAATATTTACAGTATTTACATGGAAGGGCGTTACACCGGCTATTGCGCTACCTGATAGACTGTATCGTCAATGTCTAACGTACCAAACCTACGATGATAGAAGAGGAGTTTATCCTCTCTGTAGAGAAGACCTTCTACATCAAGTGTAACTAAACTACTCGGTGGCCTATAATTGGCCCGAATCAGCCCTTGAACGTCCCTTTCGTGCAATAGGCTATCTCTAACTAAGTTATTATCTAAAGTAGCAGCTCTGTCTAGGAACTTTAGAGCGCTTGCCATTAGAAAATTGTCTATGCGGCTGAAGTCAATTGAATCATATACCACCCTGTTGGGTGGTAGGCGCCAGATCCCATCCTCCCCTTGTGTTGGCCTTAAGCCCAAGCAGGACCTAAGAATCCGCCTTTCCCAAATACGGAGCCTTTCCATTTGGTGGGAAGAAATCCCGAACCAAATGGGGAAGGCGTACGCAATTAGTGGCCTGATAATCTGTTTGTAGATTAGTAACCTAACCTCAACAGTTAGCCCCCCAGTGGCACTAATAGTACGCTGGTAGGTCCAATATATTCCCTTGACCTTTCTTAAAAGATAGTCAATATGTCGAACGAATTCAAATTTGCTATGCAAAATAACGCCCAGATATTTAACCTGGTCTGAATTTCGGATAGCTTGGCCTCCAATTTCAAGAGTAGGCTCATACTGCCTGGCGCTGCGGTATAAGTATTTCTTCTTGCCTTTAAAGGTTATCGCTTCACACTTATCGACATTTAAATGCATTTTCCATGTTTGGAAGTATTCAGAGAGTTGCTCCAAATATGCATTTAATCTGTTATTAGTATTCCCTGCGTGAGCTCCTGCTGCAGCGACAAAGATGTCATCTGCATAAATCAGGAGTAGGTGCCCTTCGGGCGCACGAGGTATATCACTAATAAATATGTTGAAGAGGACAGGTCCCAGGAGTGATCCTTGTGGAACCCCAGCATTGACAGCCCTTTCTGAAGAAAGGTCCTCTTCAACTTTTACCACAAAACTTCTTTCCGCAAGGAAACTAGTCACTAGCCTGCATATATTAAATTCGAAGCCTAGCCTTCTCATTTTATATATGATTGCGTTTTGCCAGACGTTGTCGAATGCTCTGGCAAAGTCCAAACTAACAGCGATAGTTATGCGCTTGTTATTTAGAGCTCTAGTCACATATTCCCCTAAGACCATCAGGGCATGTGACGTTGAATGACCCTGCCTGAAGCCAAATTGACTGTCAGATAGGATTGCTCCATCCTCTAACTTCTCTCTTATTTCAGAGAGTATAAAATACTCAAATAGCTTCCCGAACGCTGAGAGTAAGCTAATTGGCCTATAACTACCGCATAATGTCGGGTCCTTACCAGGTTTCAGGATGGGTATTGTAATTGCCCTTTTCCATGAAACCGGAAAATAGCCCAGGCTTATACAGTGGTTGAAGATAATCGCAATATGTTTCCAAGCAGCACCATCAGTTCTCCTTAACACAATGTCAGGGATTCCATCCGGTCCTGCGGATTTGCGATTAGATCTTCTTTTTAACCCTGCCCCAATATTTGAAGCTTTAAGGAATTTATTCTGTCGCCATATATTTTCCTCACTTATTACGGTTCCATCTGCAGAAAAGTTTTCTGAAAATGTAACCAGTGGGGACGGATCACTAAACACAGATACATCACTTCTGACAGTGTTACTGATAGAAGATGTATCATTGGCATCGGCTTGTCCTTGGACAATATCCGCTAACATGTTAGCCTTATCGCTAGACATGACTGCCGTGCTCCCATCGTTACCGATGAGATCCGGGATTTTGGCATAGCGTTTGATACCCGCGGCTGCCTTAACCCTACCGTACATACGATCGTTCACCTGGATTTCACTGAGGAATCTCACCCATTGAACTGACTCGTATTCCGCAATCGCGCCTTGGATAATTCTATCGGCGTTGCGAATTTCCGCCCTGAGAGTTGAATACCTTTCAGGGTTTTGTGTACGGTGTAATCTTCTCCGTAGAACTTTCTTTTGCCGGATAAGGTCTAATATATCTGGCGAAAGTCTACGGGGTCCTCTAGGCCCAGAAGTTGTTCTGGGAATAGCGGACTCCATGGCGTTCCGGAATACCTCGCCCGTGGCCTCGATGCATGCATCGATTTCGGAGTGAGTAACATTCCGGTCAATAGGAAGCTGACAATTGGGAAGATCCTCTGCCAATTTCCTATTAAATAATCTTCTGTCCATTCGTCTGTAGTCGAAGAACGTCCGTCTAGGTCTACGTTCAGGTTCGTCCCCGTAAACCGTCATTTTAAGCGCTCTGTGGTCGGAATTGCAATCCAAAGTTTCAATTCCTCGACCTCCATTATCATCAATATGAATGCCGGATGATACCAAACATATATCAATATAGGACTGAGATCCCATACTAACTCTGGTTGGACCATCTGTAGGCATAACATTTAAATCAGGACAGCCGATTAAAAAATCTAAAACTATCCTCCCTCTTAAACACGTTTGGTCATCCCCCCAGCTAATGTGTCTAGCATTAAGGTCTGCCCCAATAACTACTTCCCCAGATCTAGCTAAATCCCAAAGAGGTTCTAAACTAGCAATATCAAATCTATCCCCCGGCCTGCAGTACATAGCCACTACATATAGTGGTGACCCGCCGGCCCTATAGATCCTAACACAAGTGCACTCGACTACTCCCAAATCAAGCGGTACCTGTTCGCATCTAATATCGTCCCTTACCAGTATACCTGTACCTCTACCTGGTCCTTCCCGTCTATACTGTAGGAAACTAACATACCCGCCCATCTCAAATCTGTGATTTTGAGATAATCTGTGTTCAGCCAACATCATGACCTCCGGCTTATGCTCATCGAGGAATAAGCGGAGGTAGTGCCTCTTATGCCTAGATATAATGGAGTTGATGTTGGCAAATATAAATGTAGATATTCTATCCATTTATACCCAACATACCAACCAAGGATGCCATGGCTTTAGCCTGGCTCGCCTTGTCCTTACTCTTCAATTCATCCGAATATTGACGAACTTGCGTGACAGATGTCAAGAAATCTTTACCAAAGATTTCCATACAAATTTCGTCAAATAAGGTGAATTCAGCAACAGCTGACCCCAATGATTGTTGGCCCAAAGTTTGATTAGCTTTGGGTGGAGTTGAGGTCTTAGGTGCGGAGGCAGTAGCGAAAGACGTACCTGGACGTACTTTGCCACTGCCACGAGCAAACGTAGCCTTTGGCTGGGTTACAGCCTTTTTAGCCTTAGCTTCTTTAATCTGAGCTAAGAGCTTTTGTCTAATTGGACAACTGCGGGCATTTGCAGAATGTCCATTTTTGTCACAGTTCACACATTTCAGTGTGAACTCTGGCTTCATAGTCACCTGCCCAGTAACTGTATCCTTTACAGCTACCGATTTTGGCTTGGGAGTGCCAGCAGGTATTGTGCACATGCGGGGGCCATGTCCACCACCACATTTGACACACCGGAAGGGCATGCCACAATTGGTTGACACGTGACCATAACGTTGGCAGTTATGACACTGTGTCAACCCCTTTTTCTGGTCCTTGCGAACCACTATGTTGCTTGTAAACAAGCGCTTTAGTTTATAGAGTCCGTCCAAGTCCGAATCTCTTTCTAAATGTACTAGCCATTTACTACCCCCTAACTTGACTACACGTCGAATATTGAGATGAATTGGCAGTGCCGCCAAACCTGCCTCTACATCTGCCTGACTATAATTGTCAGTCAATCTTTCTATGACAACCGAATACATCGATTGCCCTTTTGGTGTATAGGTATAAAAGTTTATACCCTTCTCCACCAACAATTCCCGGACAGTCTGGTGTTCTTCCACAGTCAACACTTGGAAATTACTAATCTTTCTATTTACCCATGAAATAGTAAAATTTTCATGTCCTAATTTCCCTATAACTAGGTCATTCACTGCCTTAACGTTAGCGTTATATACCGAAATAGCCGGTGGAAGTGATGACTTACCTGTCGTTTTCGGTGTAACGCCCTTTTGCTGACTAGAGCCAGCATTATTAGCATTAGAGCTAGCCTTCTTGCTGGGTTTCGCCTTTGAAGTAGCTGCTTTGTTGGTGGTTGCTGCAGCTTTTGATGTTGAAGCAGCTTCCCCCTTCTTTCCCCCAGGTAGTATGGGCTTCTTGCGTACCTGTGATGGCGCACGGCTTGCTACCATCGTAACCTGTGGCCCTGGCGGTGTGACCACGGAGTGCTCTACTAGCGGCGTAGTAGCACCTTCCACCTCCATGGTGGGAACATCCATATCTTTAGATGATACTGTATTAGTATCATCGATTTTTAAGGAGTTTTTCTTCTCCAACCTTTCAATTTCGCGTTTATACGAACTTTCGCGCATAAACATGGCTTGTAACGCCGACGAATTTTGCTCCATTTTTTCCTTCAGGGCATTGAAGTCTGCCAACAGAGCCGCATATTTCTGCTCCATCGCCGATAAAGCATTTTGAAGCTGTATGTTACCAGCTTCCAATTTAATCAGCTCATATGCTGAGTCGTTGCGGTCGTTTTTGCGTTTTTTAGCTGAACGCTTTTTCTCCTTACGCTTGGGTGACAACATTGCTTGACCGTCGCTAATGTTGCCCAAATCGTTGCCTACTTCTGGGCGCCCACTTTGCGCCATAGTGTCAGAGGCAGCATCCATATCGCTGTCGTTGTAGGCAGCATCCACTTCGTTGTTGGAGGGTTGTTTGTCGGCAACGACGTCACCGACCGCACCACCACCACCAACATCATCCATACCGACAGCAAATCAAAAACTTGAAATGCCGACGGCAAAATGGTGTTTCGTTATACCGACGGCAAATGATGAAAATCAAATGCCGACGGCAAAACACAAAATCACTTCTTCTTCTTCTTTAGTGGCCAAAGTTTAAAACACTAAGTTTGAATTTTATCTCTTATTGGCCACTAACACTTTTATTCTTATTTTCACTTTTTCACTTTCCGATGTACGTCTTCACACGACCACGGCACAACACAGCTGAACGTGTTGGTGCCGGTGCTCCAGTATATTTAGCCGCCGTCATGGAATATTTGGCTGCTGAAGTTTTGGAATTGGCTGGTAATGCTGCCCGTGACAACAAGAAGACTCGTATCATTCCCCGTCACTTGCAATTGGCCATCCGCAACGACGAAGAATTGAACAAATTGCTGTCCGGCGTCACAATTGCCCAAGGTGGTGTATTGCCAAACATCCAAGCTGTTCTCTTGCCCAAGAAGACCGAAAAGAAAGCCTAAATTATCTCGAAAGGTATTATGGAAAAAATACAGACCATCGTATAAGAAGAAGAAAATCCATACAAAATTCAACCAATCCGTCCTTTTCAGGACGACAAAAAATATTTAAAAAGAGAAAAAATCTATTCAAACTATTAATTTTCATTATTTACATTTTATAGGGAAAGAATAAAAATGACCAAAAATTTTATATTTACATTTTATAGGGAAAAAATAAAAATGCCCAAAAAATGATATTTTCCTTAATCGACGACAACCCTTGATTATTTGCAAATGACATTTTTTCTTTCATATTTCCTTAGAAAATATGTTCGTTTGTTGTAACTGTTTTTCATTTCTACCCCCCAGCAGAATTGTGTTTGTTTTGTGTCGCTTTAGTTTTTCACAGAAATAGCGAGACAGATATAGAGAGACAGAGAGAGAGTAAGAAAGAGCGAAAAAGAGATCATTCGTCTCATCGATGATGTTCGCGCCAATATTCGTTCATCGATGTTGCCGCCAATGTTCGTTCATCGTATGTTGACGATGTCTGTTATGAATGTGTGTGTGTGTGTGTGTGTGTGTGTGTGGTGTTGTGTGTTTGTTAGTTAGAATAACCAAATGCCTTTACTTACGATGATGATGGTTGTTGATGTTGTTGTAGTGGCTGTTAGAGTAAATTATTAAGAAAAAGTGTTCTGCCGCCGCGAATTTTGAGGAGAAAAAAAGTAACTGTATTTGGAAAGGAAAAAATGCAGAAATGTGCGATTTTAGTAATGTTTCCAGAGCATAGAGTTAGTAATAGAGTGATGACAACATGAAGTGCGCACGGAAAAAATTTTTATTTTCAAAGGGAAAAAAGTAGAGTTGTGGAAATAAAATGAGGATCATTGTTAGTAACTAACAAAAAATACATAAAATAGAAGATAATTATGTGAATTTTGTGGACATTTAAGAAAAAATAAATTATTTTTAGTGAAAGATAAGAAGAAGAAGAAGAAGAAGAAAAAATTTTCAATGATTTCAACATAAAGTAAAAGAATTTATGTGATTTTTGGGACGTTTGAGAAAAAATAAAATATTTTTAGTGAAACATAGGAAGAAGAAGAAGACATTTTTTAATAATTTAGAAAATTATGTGATTTTTTGGTCATTTAAGAAAATGTGATTTAGTGAAACAAGAAGAAGAAGAAGAAGAAAATTTTCAATAATTTCAACTAAAGTGAGAGAAATTTAGAAAACTATGTAATTTTTTTTTGGTCATTTAAGAAAATTTGAGTTAGTGAAACGAGAAGAAGAAGAAAATTCTCAATAATTTCAACATAAAGTGAGAGAAATTTAGAAAATTATGTGATTTTTTGGACATTTAAGAAAAAATAAATTATTTTTAGTGAAAAATAAGAAGAAGAATAAATTTTTCAATAATTTGAACATAAAATAAAACAAATTTAGATCATTATGTGATTTTTTGGACATTTAAGAAAAAATATATATTTTTTTTTTAGGGAAACATAAGGAGGAGAAGAAGAAGAATTTTTCAATAATTTCAACATAAAGTGAGAGAAATTTAGAAAATTATGTGATTTTTTGGAGGATTAAGTAAAAGATAAAATATTTTTATGTGAAATCATGAAACATAAGAAGAAGAAGAATTTATTCATAACCAAATTTTTGAAAAAAGAGATGCTATAAAAATTTTTGGAATATAATTTTGAGAAAAATCGCAGTAAATATTTACAAAATTCAAACTAATTTAATGAAAATGTTTTTAAAAAAGGTAATTTTCATTATACTTTTAAACAATTTAATACCAATTTTTAATAATTTCATCACAAAATAACAAAAATTTTTACTTGAAGGAAAAAATAAGTACATAACATCGCAGTCAAAGATATTGTTCGCTTGGCATAGCATTGATGTGCGTTAGTTATATGAACAAACAAACACACGCACACACAGAGCGACGCTAGCGTATACACACATCAAGCAAGCAAGCAGCTACCCTAACAATGAGAGTTGCCGGTAGAACATGTATTAGTGGAAATAAAGGAACATTTTTGTGTATTACGAAAAAGGAATGATCAGAGTTACCGACGGCAAACATTTTTGAAGGCAAAAGGGAAGATTATTTGAAAAATTTTATGAAATTTGGAAAATGAAAGAAAAAATAAAATGCACTGAAAAAAGTAATATGAAAGAAAATATTTTATGGTTAGTTTTATTTTTCATATATTAAGGTAAGTATTATTTTTGGTATATTTTATTAAATTTTTTCATGTTTTTGTAATTTTCAACAAGAAAATATCTCTTTTTAAATATTTTTTGTGGTCCTGAAAAGGACCGATTGTTTTGTTGTAAAAGAAAAATTCTCCAAATAGCGTCAAGAAAATATTTAACCGCCGAAACCGTACAAAGTACGACCTTGTCTCTTCAAAGCATAGACGACATCCATAGCAGTGACGGTTTTACGCTTAGCATGTTCGGTGTATGTAACGGCGTCACGAATAACGTTTTCCAAAAACACCTTCAGAACACCACGGGTTTCTTCGTAGATGAGACCAGAGATACGTTTTACACCACCACGGCGAGCCAAACGTCTAATAGCTGGCTTGGTAATACCCTGGATATTATCACGTAACACTTTACGGTGACGTTTAGCGCCACCTTTTCCCAAGCCTTTGCCACCTTTACCACGACCAGTCATTTTTCACTTTTTTTTTAATTCACTTTTACACTTCACGAAATCACAAGACAGAATGTTTTTTCCAAGTTAGGTTCAGTTGTATTTATACAAAAATTGGCCTGTTTGAATAACTAAGAGTCTTTATGAAATGTATAGGTATTTGTGTATGTGTGAGTACACATTTTGTGCGCGCACAGCTGTCTTTACTGTTTTACCCACCCCTAATCATAGCCGCTTCTTCGAAATTTTCTATAAATACCGCTATATGGTATTTGGGCACAGTTATTACAGTGTTAACAGTGTTTGTGTGCATACCTAAGTGAAGTGAAAAAAATTAAAGTGAAAAATGGCTCGTACTAAGCAAACTGCCCGTAAATCAACTGGTGGAAAGGCTCCTCGTAAGCAATTGGCCACTAAAGCTGCTCGTAAGAGTGCACCAGCCACCGGCGGCGTCAAGAAGCCTCATCGTTTCCGTCCTGGTACTGTTGCCTTGCGTGAAATCCGTCGTTACCAGAAGAGTACTGAATTGTTGATCCGCAAATTGCCCTTCCAACGTTTGGTTCGTGAAATTGCTCAAGATTTCAAAACTGATTTGCGTTTCCAGAGCTCTGCTGTTATGGCCTTGCAAGAAGCCAGCGAAGCATACTTGGTCGGTCTTTTCGAAGATACTAACTTGTGCGCCATCCATGCTAAACGTGTCACCATCATGCCTAAAGATATTCAATTGGCCAGACGTATCCGTGGAGAACGTGCTTAAATTCTTGACGTTTTAAAAACATATTTTTTACAACAAAACAATCGGTCCTTTTCAGGACCACAAAAAATTTATAAAAAAGAGATTATTTTTTCATCAAACTATTTAGCATTTTTAACATTTTAAATAAATATTTTTCTTTGTTTTTTTTTTTATTTTTGAGGCTGATTTTAGGAATATTTGAACATTTTCTTGTATGAGTCATATTTGACGGCGTCAGTAAAAATTTCCCATTAGAAGACACATTTTATTCTTCTTCTTGAAAAAAATATAATACAATTTTCTCTTTCTTTTCTATGTGTGTTTTTTGATGGCGTCAGTGATATTTTCCTATTAGAATATACATTTATTCTTCTTCTTTCTTTTCTATTGGTCTTTTTATCGTCCATATTAATTTCTTCTTTAAAGGCAATGTTTCTTCTTCTTATTATTTTCTTCATAACAAATATTTGTTCTATTGAACTTCTTTTTGTGTGTATACTAATGTCCACGAGGCATATGTTCAATAAATTTGGCGCGAAATGTTCTCTGCAATAATGCTCTCACTATTTCTCACTCAATATGGTTGAAAATTTTTGGCGGAAAATGCTCTCTGTTTTGTTTTATTTTTTCTTTTCAGATAATGATGAATGAAATATGCAATTTTTTCTTTTCAGATATATTAATTTTTTTTTTTTTTAATTTAGTAAAGTCTTACGATAATTTTGTAAAATTATTATTTTTTAAAAATATTTATCAAAAATTGTCTCACATAGAGTGGCGAATATTTCTTGGCCATTTGAAAGGCCTAATACTACATTTTAGAAAAACATTTTCTTTTAAAAAAGTTGTTTAAATCTTGTATTATTTTTACTAAATTGTCATAGAGAAGGGATTTATTTATTTTATTTTATACATTTTTGCAATAAATATCTAAATTTTTAATGAAATCAGGAAAAAAAGTACGTGTGAAAAACTTCAGTAATTCTATATGGTTTTTTCCTTGATATTATTATTTTTGAAGAATATTTTTTGTAAAAATTGATGAAATTTTTACTAAATTTTAACGAAAATGTCCTCATGTTTTATTAAAAATTAATTTTTGAGCGATTTTCATTTAATTTAGCAAAAATATTCCAATTTTCAAAAATATTACCTTTGACAGTGAATGTTTGTCCATAGGTGGTATACGGTAATGGAAAGATTTTTTTAACTTTTCCAAAGAAATAACTACTTTTTATGAATAATGTTATAATTTGGTGTAAATATACAGATTCTGAAATGTTTATAAAACTCAATTAGATTTGAGCTTTTAAATTTCTTTGAAGAAAAACTTTTCTTCATTGAAAATATGCCCACAAGAGGATTTCTGCCGTCTTGGACCACATAAAGATTTTGATTTTTTTTCATAGTGCAAATGTAAAATTTTTCAATATTTTAATTTTATCCTAAAGTAAACATATCAGGCTTTATTCTCAAACAGAATTTGGAAAAATATTTTTGAAAAAATTCATAATTCACACATAAAGATTTTGATTTTTTTTTCATAGTGCAAATGTAAAATTTTTCAATATTTTAATTTTATCCTAAAGTAAACATATCAGGCTTTATTCTCAAACAGAATTTGGAAAAATATTTTTGAAAAAATTCATAATTTTTTCAAATTTAGTTACAAATTTGTGATAACATTTTTACAATCTGTGAAGTTAAACGCTTATAACTCTTAAACGGATAACGGAAATTACACCAAATTTTCGCTAAAATATGGCCTGATATCTATACAAGAAATGTGTAAAATATCTTCTATAAAAATAATCAAAGACTCCTCAGAAAAATTAAATTTCTACCAAAACTTTTGTAAAAAGTTAAACACGATTCCACACAATATTTCGAAAAATATAGCTATTGACTACTATGCACTTCTCAACTTTTCAATGTACCTACCATTTTTAAAAATTGCCAATAACAATTTAATAGTACACATAAATTTGTGAGTGTATTTGTGTTACAGTGAAATATAAACATAAAAGTGAATAATCATGTCTGACGCCGCCGTTGTTGAAGCCACCGCCTCCCCAGTTGCCGCTGTTGAGAAAAAGGCACCAAAGAAGGCTGCAGCCAAAGCGAAGAAACCATTAGCTGCCCCTACTCATCCACCAACCCAACAAATGGTTGACGCCGCCATCAAATCATTGAAGGAACGTGGTGGTTCATCATTGCCTGCCATCAAGAAATATTTGGCCAGCACCTACAAGGTTGATGCCCAAAAATTGGCTCCTTTCATCAAGAAGTATTTGAAGAGCGCTGTTGCCAGTGGAAAACTCATCCAAACTAAAGGTAAGGGTGCTTCTGGTTCATTCAAATTGTCCGCCTCGGCTTCCAAGGAACCCAAAGCAAAGACTGCTGAAAAGAAGAAGAAGGCCCCAGCTGCTGAGAAGAAGAAGAAGGCTGCCCCTAAAAAGGCTGCCGGTGAAAAGAAAACCGCTGCCAAGAAGCCATCTGCCGCCAAAAAGACCGCTGAGAAGAAGAAGGCTGACAAAACAAAGGCTAAGGCTGCCAAGAAAACCGGTACAGTTAAGGCTAAGCCAGCAAAAACCGCCGCTAAAGCATCTGCCACCAAACCAAAGGCACCCAAGGCAAAAACAGCAGCTGCTAAACCCAAAAAAGCCGCCGCACCAAAGAAGCCAGCTGCCAAGAAAGCCGCCGCCAAGAAGTAATTTTTCCCAGAAAGATTACTTGTTGACAACATTTTTCGATATTGGAAAGCATAATATCTAACAGCCCTTTTCAGGGCTACAAATTAAATTCAAAAAGAGAAAATCTTTATTTCAAACTATTTATTATTACTACTATTTATTGTTTTATTACCTAAATAAATAAGAAAAATACACACGTGTCTGATTTTAGGAAAATTTTACCCTCACTCATTACTTTTTCTATTAGGTAATTAACATTGAGCCTGTTTTATTATGGGCATTCCACAAAATAACACCACAAAGGGATTAAAATTTTAGTCTGGGTCATAAAATAAATGTGACTAATTTTTGTTTGTCTAATTATGGTCATTTTCATCTAATTTCATATTTTTGGAATTTTTCATTTAATCTTCAAAAATGATAATTTTTTTCTCTTTGCAAAAATTGTTTGCTGGGTAAAAGGAGATTATTTTAATCGGGAATGTTTTTCTATTCTAATGAAGTTATGTTGCAACTCTATTTTATTTCTCATTCTATTTTCCCCTAATTCTATTTTTTCCATTGAAAAATGTCCCGTTAATTTTTGCGCCACCACCAAACAAATTTCCCCTTAAAAATGTTCGCGCTTCATATTTGGCATTGGCGTAGTGAAGTATTACAGGCAAAATGCTTGTTGTTCGTTTATACATTTTTCGATATGGTGGTGACTGCCGACGGTAATACAAAGTAACATCGCACAAGCACACACACATACCCATACATTGGATGGCGTGTTGTTGTACACACATAGAGTAGCCAAGCAAGCAAAAAAGCAATATGAACCACGGCAAAACAAGAGTTGACGGCGTCATTTAGTAAATACATGGGAAAAATATTATTTTTGCTAGAATATGAGTTTTTTAAGAATTTTAAAATTATTTTGGTAAGTTTTTTATTTAAAAAATGTAAATAATGGAAAATAAGTGTTTCGACAAAAATTTGATCTCTTTTAAAATGTTTTTTGTGGCCCTGAAAAGGGCCTTTTATGGTTGAATTTCGACGAAATATGAAAAAATCAAGGCATTTACTTGGAGCTGGTGTATTTAGTAACAGCCTTGGTACCTTCAGAGACAGCGTGCTTAGCCAATTCACCGGGCAACAATAGACGGACAGCAGTTTGGATTTCCCGACTGGTGATGGTAGAGCGCTTGTTGTAGTGGGCCAAACGAGAGGCTTCGGCGGCAATACGTTCGAAGATGTCATTCACAAAACTGTTCATGATGCTCATGGCCTTTGACGAAATACCAGTATCAGGATGGACTTGCTTCAACACTTTGTAAATGTAGATAGCGTAACTCTCCTTACGCTTGGTACGTCTCTTCGACTTATCGCCCTTGGTGATGTTCTTTTGGGCTTTGCCGGCCTTCTTTGCTGCTTTACCACTGGTTTTTGGAGGCATTTTTCACTTTTAATTTTTTGAATCACACAAACACTGTTCACAAATGATAAAAACCCAGTACCCAAACAGAATATTTCAAGCATTATGTGCTCAAATGTTTCAGGTAATCGCAGTTGTTGTGTAGAATAGTGGCCAAACAACCCCAGTTTTCGATGTGTGTGTATTAAATGAGCGAGAGAAAAGTATAAATAGTAGGGGTTCAAGCGAGTAACGGCATCATTCTGTGTTTTTTCAGTGCTAAGTGAAGTGTTCAAAAAAATATTAAGTGAAAATGTCTGGTCGTGGTAAAGGTGGCAAAGTTAAGGGAAAGGCAAAGTCCCGTTCAAATCGTGCTGGTCTTCAATTCCCCGTCGGTCGTATTCATCGTTTGTTGCGCAAAGGCAACTATGCTGAACGTGTTGGTGCCGGTGCTCCAGTATATTTAGCCGCCGTCATGGAATATTTGGCTGCTGAAGTTTTGGAATTGGCTGGTAATGCTGCCCGTGACAACAAGAAGACTCGTATCATTCCCCGTCACTTGCAATTGGCCATCCGCAACGACGAAGAATTGAACAAATTGCTGTCCGGCGTCACAATTGCCCAAGGTGGTGTATTGCCAAACATCCAAGCTGTTCTCTTGCCCAAGAAGACCGAAAAGAAAGCCTAAATTATCTCGAAAGGTATTATGGAAAAAATACAGACCATCGTATAAGAAGAAGAAAATCCATACAAAATTCAACCAATCCGTCCTTTTCAGGACGACAAAAAATATTTAAAAAGAGAAAAAATCTATTCAAACTATTAATTTTCATTATTTACATTTTATAGGGAAAGAATAAAAATGACCAAAAATTTTATATTTACATTTTATAGGGAAAAAATAAAAATGCCCAAAAAATGATATTTTCCTTAATCGACGACAACCCTTGATTATTTGCAAATGACATTTTTTCTTTCATATTTCCTTAGAAAATATGTTCGTTTGTTGTAACTGTTTTTCATTTCTACCCCCCAGCAGAATTGTGTTTGTTTTGTGTCGCTTTAGTTTTTCACAGAAATAGCGAGACAGATATAGAGAGACAGAGAGAGAGTAAGAAAGAGCGAAAAAGAGATCATTCGTCTCATCGATGATGTTCGCGCCAATATTCGTTCATCGATGTTGCCGCCAATGTTCGTTCATCGTATGTTGACGATGTCTGTTATGAATGTGTGTGTGTGTGTGTGTGTGTGTGTGGTGTTGTGTGTTTGTTAGTTAGAATAACCAAATGCCTTTACTTACGATGATGATGGTTGTTGATGTTGTTGTAGTGGCTGTTAGAGTAAATTATTAAGAAAAAGTGTTCTGCCGCCGCGAATTTTGAGGAGAAAAAAAGTAACTGTATTTGGAAAGGAAAAAATGCAGAAATGTGCGATTTTAGTAATGTTTCCAGAGCATAGAGTTAGTAATAGAGTGATGACAACATGAAGTGCGCACGGAAAAAATTTTTATTTTCAAAGGGAAAAAAGTAGAGTTGTGGAAATAAAATGAGGATCATTGTTAGTAACTAACAAAAAATACATAAAATAGAAGATAATTATGTGAATTTTGTGGACATTTAAGAAAAAATAAATTATTTTTAGTGAAAGATAAGAAGAAGAAGAAGAAGAAGAAAAAATTTTCAATGATTTCAACATAAAGTAAAAGAATTTATGTGATTTTTGGGACGTTTGAGAAAAAATAAAATATTTTTAGTGAAACATAGGAAGAAGAAGAAGACATTTTTTAATAATTTAGAAAATTATGTGATTTTTTGGTCATTTAAGAAAATGTGATTTAGTGAAACAAGAAGAAGAAGAAGAAGAAAATTTTCAATAATTTCAACTAAAGTGAGAGAAATTTAGAAAACTATGTAATTTTTTTTTGGTCATTTAAGAAAATTTGAGTTAGTGAAACGAGAAGAAGAAGAAAATTCTCAATAATTTCAACATAAAGTGAGAGAAATTTAGAAAATTATGTGATTTTTTGGACATTTAAGAAAAAATAAATTATTTTTAGTGAAAAATAAGAAGAAGAATAAATTTTTCAATAATTTGAACATAAAATAAAACAAATTTAGATCATTATGTGATTTTTTGGACATTTAAGAAAAAATATATATTTTTTTTTTTAGGGAAACATAAGGAGGAGAAGAAGAAGAATTTTTCAATAATTTCAACATAAAGTGAGAGAAATTTAGAAAATTATGTGATTTTTTGGAGGATTAAGTAAAAGATAAAATATTTTTATGTGAAATCATGAAACATAAGAAGAAGAAGAATTTATTCATAACCAAATTTTTGAAAAAAGAGATGCTATAAAAATTTTTGGAATATAATTTTGAGAAAAATCGCAGTAAATATTTACAAAATTCAAACTAATTTAATGAAAATGTTTTAAAAAAGGTAATTTTCATTATACTTTTAAACAATTTAATACCAATTTTTAATAATTTCATCACAAAATAACAAAAATTTTTACTTGAAGGAAAAAATAAGTACATAACATCGCAGTCAAAGATATTGTTCGCTTGGCATAGCATTGATGTGCGTTAGTTATATGAACAAACAAACACACGCACACACAGAGCGACGCTAGCGTATACACACATCAAGCAAGCAAGCAGCTACCCTAACAATGAGAGTTGCCGGTAGAACATGTATTAGTGGAAATAAAGGAACATTTTTGTGTATTACGAAAAAGGAATGATCAGAGTTACCGACGGCAAACATTTTTGAAGGCAAAAGGGAAGATTATTTGAAAAATTTTATGAAATTTGGAAAATGAAAGAAAAAATAAAATGCACTGAAAAAAGTAATATGAAAGAAAATATTTTATGGTTAGTTTTATTTTTCATATATTAAGGTAAGTATTATTTTTGGTATATTTTATTAAATTTTTTCATGTTTTTGTAATTTTCAACAAGAAAATATCTCTTTTTAAATATTTTTTGTGGTCCTGAAAAGGACCGATTGTTTTGTTGTAAAAGAAAAATTCTCCAAATAGCGTCAAGAAAATATTTAACCGCCGAAACCGTACAAAGTACGACCTTGTCTCTTCAAAGCATAGACGACATCCATAGCAGTGACGGTTTTACGCTTAGCATGTTCGGTGTATGTAACGGCGTCACGAATAACGTTTTCCAAAAACACCTTCAGAACACCACGGGTTTCTTCGTAGATGAGACCAGAGATACGTTTTACACCACCACGGCGAGCCAAACGTCTAATAGCTGGCTTGGTAATACCCTGGATATTATCACGTAACACTTTACGGTGACGTTTAGCGCCACCTTTTCCCAAGCCTTTGCCACCTTTACCACGACCAGTCATTTTTCACTTTTTTTTAATTCACTTTTACACTTCACGAAATCACAAGACAGAATGTTTTTTCCAAGTTAGGTTCAGTTGTATTTATACAAAAATTGGCCTGTTTGAATAACTAAGAGTCTTTATGAAATGTATAGGTATTTGTGTATGTGTGAGTACACATTTGTGCGCGCACAGCTGTCTTTACTGTTTTACCCACCCCTAATCATAGCCGCTTCTTCGAAATTTTCTATAAATACCGCTATATGGTATTTGGGCACAGTTATTACAGTGTTAACAGTGTTTGTGTGCATACCTAAGTGAAGTGAAAAAAATTAAAGTGAAAAATGGCTCGTACTAAGCAAACTGCCCGTAAATCAACTGGTGGAAAGGCTCCTCGTAAGCAATTGGCCACTAAAGCTGCTCGTAAGAGTGCACCAGCCACCGGCGGCGTCAAGAAGCCTCATCGTTTCCGTCCTGGTACTGTTGCCTTGCGTGAAATCCGTCGTTACCAGAAGAGTACTGAATTGTTGATCCGCAAATTGCCCTTCCAACGTTTGGTTCGTGAAATTGCTCAAGATTTCAAAACTGATTTGCGTTTCCAGAGCTCTGCTGTTATGGCCTTGCAAGAAGCCAGCGAAGCATACTTGGTCGGTCTTTTCGAAGATACTAACTTGTGCGCCATCCATGCTAAACGTGTCACCATCATGCCTAAAGATATTCAATGGCCAGACGTATCCGTGGAGAACGTGCTTAAATTCTTGACGTTTTAAAAACATATTTTTACAACAAAACAATCGGTCCTTTTCAGGACCACAAAAAATTTATAAAAAAGAGATTATTTTTTCATCAAACTATTTAGCATTTTTAACATTTTAAATAAATATTTTTCTTGTTTTTTTTTTTATTTTTGAGGCTGATTTTAGGAATATTTGAACATTTTCTTGTATGAGTCATATTTGACGGCGTCAGTAAAAATTTCCCATTAGAAGACACATTTTATTCTTCTTCTTGAAAAAATATAATACAATTTTCTCTTTCTTTTCTATGTGTGTTTTTTGATGGCGTCAGTGATATTTTCCTATTAGAATATACATTTATTCTTCTTCTTTCTTTTCTATTGGTCTTTTTATCGTCCATATTAATTTCTTCTTTAAAGGCAATGTTTCTTCTTCTTATTATTTTCTTCATAACAAATATTTGTTCTATTGAACTTCTTTTTGTGTGTATACTAATGTCCACGAGGCATATGTTCAATAAATTTGGCGCGAAATGTTCTCTGCAATAATGCTCTCACTATTTCTCACTCAATATGGTTGAAAATTTTTGGCGGAAAATGCTCTCTGTTTTGTTTTATTTTTTCTTTTCAGATAATGATGAATGAAATATGCAATTTTTTCTTTTCAGATATATTAATTTTTTTTTTTTTTAATTTAGTAAAGTCTTACGATAATTTTGTAAAATTATTATTTTTTAAAAATATTTATCAAAAATTGTCTCACATAGAGTGGCGAATATTTCTTGGCCATTTGAAAGGCCTAATACTACATTTTAGAAAAACATTTTCTTTAAAAAAGTTGTTTAAATCTTGTATTATTTTTACTAAATTGTCATAGAGAAGGGATTTATTTATTTTATTTTATACATTTTTGCAATAAATATCTAAATTTTTAATGAAATCAGGAAAAAAAGTACGTGTGAAAAACTTCAGTAATTCTATATGGTTTTTTCCTTGATATTATTATTTTTGAAGAATATTTTTTGTAAAAATTGATGAAATTTTTACTAAATTTTAACGAAAATGTCCTCATGTTTTATTAAAAATTAATTTTTGAGCGATTTTCATTTAATTTAGCAAAAATATTCCAATTTTCAAAAATATTACCTTTGACAGTGAATGTTTGTCCATAGGTGGTATACGGTAATGGAAAGATTTTTTTAACTTTTCCAAAGAAATAACTACTTTTTATGAATAATGTTATAATTTGGTGTAAATATACAGATTCTGAAATGTTTATAAAACTCAATTAGATTTGAGCTTTTAAATTTCTTTGAAGAAAAACTTTTCTTCATTGAAAATATGCCCACAAGAGGATTTCTGCCGTCTTGGACCACATAAAGATTTTGATTTTTTTTCATAGTGCAAATGTAAAATTTTTCAATATTTTAATTTTATCCTAAAGTAAACATATCAGGCTTTATTCTCAAACAGAATTTGGAAAAATATTTTTGAAAAAATTCATAATTCACACATAAAGATTTTGATTTTTTTTCATAGTGCAAATGTAAAATTTTTCAATATTTTAATTTTATCCTAAAGTAAACATATCAGGCTTTATTCTCAAACAGAATTTGGAAAAATATTTTTGAAAAAATTCATAATTTTTTCAAATTTAGTTACAAATTTGTGATAACATTTTTACAATCTGTGAAGTTAAACGCTTATAACTCTTAAACGGATAACGGAAATTACACCAAATTTTCGCTAAAATATGGCCTGATATCTATACAAGAAATGTGTAAAATATCTTCTATAAAAATAATCAAAGACTCCTCAGAAAAATTAAATTTCTACCAAAACTTTTGTAAAAAGTTAAACACGATTCCACACAATATTTCGAAAAATATAGCTATTGACTACTATGCACTTCTCAACTTTTCAATGTACCTACCATTTTTAAAAATTGCCAATAACAATTTAATAGTACACATAAATTTGTGAGTGTATTTGTGTTACAGTGAAATATAAACATAAAAGTGAATAATCATGTCTGACGCCGCCGTTGTTGAAGCCACCGCCTCCCCAGTTGCCGCTGTTGAGAAAAAAGGCACCAAAGAAGGCTGCAGCCAAAGCGAAGAAACCATTAGCTGCCCCTACTCATCCACCAACCCAACAAATGGTTGACGCCGCCATCAATCATTGAAGGAACGTGGTGGTTCATCATTGCCTGCCATCAAGAAATATTTGGCCAGCACCTACAAGGTTGATGCCCAAAAATTGGCTCCTTTCATCAAGAAGTATTTGAAGAGCGCTGTTGCCAGTGGAAAACTCATCCAAACTAAAGGTAAGGGTGCTTCTGGTTCATTCAAATTGTCCGCCTCGGCTTCCAAGGAACCCAAAGCAAAGACTGCTGAAAAGAAGAAGAAGGCCCCAGCTGCTGAGAAGAAGAAGAAGGCTGCCCCTAAAAAGGCTGCCGGTGAAAAGAAAACCGCTGCCAAGAAGCCATCTGCCGCCAAAAAGACCGCTGAGAAGAAGAAGGCTGACAAAACAAAGGCTAAGGCTGCCAAGAAAACCGGTACAGTTAAGGCTAAGCCAGCAAAAACCGCCGCTAAAGCATCTGCCACCAAACCAAAGGCACCCAAGGCAAAAACAGCAGCTGCTAAACCCAAAAAAGCCGCCGCACCAAAGAAGCCAGCTGCCAAGAAAGCCGCCGCCAAGAAGTAATTTTTCCCAGAAAGATTACTTGTTGACAACATTTTTCGATATTGGAAAGCATAATATCTAACAGCCCTTTTCAGGGCTACAAATTAAATTCAAAAAGAGAAAATCTTTATTTCAAACTATTTATTATTACTACTATTTATTGTTTTATTACCTAAATAAATAAGAAAAATACACACGTGTCTGATTTTAGGAAAATTTTACCCTCACTCATTACTTTTTCTATTAGGTAATTAACATTGAGCCTGTTTTATTATGGGCATTCCACAAAATAACACCACAAAGGGATTAAAATTTTAGTCTGGGTCATAAAATAAATGTGACTAATTTTTGTTTGTCTAATTATGGTCATTTTCATCTAATTTCATATTTTTGGAATTTTTCATTTAATCTTCAAAAATGATAATTTTTTTCTCTTTGCAAAAATTGTTTGCTGGGTAAAAGGAGATTATTTTAATCGGGAATGTTTTTCTATTCTAATGAAGTTATGTTGCAACTCTATTTTATTTCTCATTCTATTTTCCCCTAATTCTATTTTTTCCATTGAAAAATGTCCCGTTAATTTTTGCGCCACCACCAAACAAATTTCCCCTTAAAAATGTTCGCGCTTCATATTTGGCATTGGCGTAGTGA